>NC_134366.1:21618144-21921175 GCF_035582795.1 Mycteria americana | reverse complement strand
GACATGGCTCCCTATGATTTCACACATGATTTCATTATGAACTTTCTTGCGAACATGTGATGGGAGAACTTGTGCGTTACATTTCACATTGCTAACTTGCTCAGCCATACTGTCTTAGGAACCAGCCATATCAGAGTGTGAGTTGTGTGCACTCTGTCAAGATAGATGCTTCTCTGAAGGACATATCCACCAGGTCTAAAGTTGTTGAGTTTGGCTGATGCACATTATGTGGTAGTCACATCTTGTCCTCTGCACTTAAAGAAAAAAAAATAAAAATCATGCAGCAGTTTCATTTGGGCTTCAGCCAAGAAGAGCTCCTACTAGCTGATATTGATACTTGTTCTACAATGTATGAGTTTTCCTAGTTTATTAATTTGCAGGTCAAGTAAAGGGGCACAACTCACATATCGTATAAGAGGATGAAATGTGCAAAACCAAGCAAATGACACATTCCCAAATAAAAGGTTAAGTGTGGCTGAAAAAAATTGTCACTGCAGAAATGTTTTTGACTGCACTTTTCTACTCACTTTGAAAGTGAATTGTTGTACTGAAAAGAAAATGTGCAAATAAGTCACATTTTAGTAGAAAAGGTGCTCCACTGTTTACTGTCTGTGTGGACTTCTGATATCCTGATCTTCACAAAAAGCACCCGTGTTTAAAAACAATTAACAAGAGAGAAACAGAAGTAGAAACCAAACCCCAATGGTAATAGAAGCAAATGTACGAACCTGTAACACCCACGTACAGACTGACTAGTGCAGTCTGTATGAAAAATAGCTGGCTTTAGGAAGTGAGATGAAGTAAGGAAAACCATTTGTCATTTTTAATTCTAGAGAGGAAGCACCATCTCTCTGCCCAAATTAGCCCACCACCTTTATTGGCTTTTCTGTATTGATTCTTTTAAATATGGTCTCTGCTTGCTCATTTCAATAAATACTTAGAGAGAAAGAAAGAATGTATCAGTGGCATTGTAGAGTTGTTGTCTAGCTAGCAATAGTATAAACATGACTGAAAAAAAGTTTTTACAAGATGTCTTTTCTACCTAAAATGTAGATATATGATCTGAGCTTTATAGATCTTCTATTAAATATAGCGGACAAAAGATTCTTTTTGGTATTGTGATTTTTAAAGAAGCAATAACGATTGTGCAATAAAAACTCTCCTTCTGTCTCTAAAGATGGAAGGAAAGACGGAACAGGAGACATAGCAGGAGAGATGGAGCACTCTTTGAATTAAGACACATATTTGCTTACGTAGTCAATGGAATGAAAGAGGCAATTCTGAGCACCTAATTTAGCCTTCTTGGATAGATGCTTCAACCTCTGCAATAGGATTCCCTCCTCAGAGCAGGCTCCTTCTCCCTCTGCAATCTGGAAAGGTGCTGTGAGAGCAGCTAGTGCCAAGTGTGCAAAGATTTCTTCTCCCATGCTTAGGTGAATGTATGATTTCCATCTGCCAGAGATGTAGATACAATTTTTTTTTTGTGGTTGGATGGAAGGCCTGGAAGCAGCCTGAGACAGAAAAGTCCCTAGGCATGGCTGAATTCTTCTTTTCTACAAGGCTATTCAACGAAATGGGAAACACTGTCCATGGCATTCAGCCACTTGTGCTGCAGGAGATATTTGACTGCCAAGAGGACTGCATGTGAATGTCACATTAGGGCTGAAGGGCCACCCTGAATCGGTGCTCCCAGATATCCACGCAGACCTTTAAGGTAGTGACTTAAGTGTGTAGAAGCTTAAATCTAGTTTCCAATACTATATTCCATTTGTGGCTGAACGGTAGCTGTAGACTTTTCCTGAATACCATGGTAATATTGGCAGGAGCTGTAGAGATAGGCATTATCCTTTGTTAGAAAAAATTTATAGGTGGAAAAACAGACTTGCTGTCAAAACCATTAGCCTTTTTGTACGCTGTGAGCACCCTAAATATTGACTGAACTCAATAGGTATTGATGGTACTTCAAGCCTTTGCAGTCTCAAGCCCTTAAACACTTTTTTAATTTGCTAAATATGAAAAGCCATCTGTGCAACTGGTAGAATATTCAGCCCTTTAGGGCTTTTCATTTGATTGTGTTACCAGCCTTTGCGGAATAACTGAAGCATTACATTTAGTCATAAAATGCATGGATTTCTTATAGGCTTCACTGTAAATAATGTGTATTTATTTTATGAAACATCATTTTCACGAGTATATTAAAAACTGCATTAAAATTTAGTTTTGATACTTAACATAAATTGAATAGTTGAGTTCCCTCTTTTTTGTGATTCCATCTTGTGGATTCATGAGTCTTATTTCAGTAGGTATTTTTAATGGAGCTTAGTCCTTCTACTGTTTTTATAGTTTATGTAAGTGGCTAGAATTAAAGAGGCATGGCTGCATTTTTTTCTACTGAGAAATGGCTTCGCATTCATTTAAATCAAATTTATAAGCCATTGGTTTCAACATGGTGGGGTTTAATGAGTCTTCAAAAGCTGAAATAAAGTGTGGGGTTATGATTTCTTAGGAACCAATGTATCTTCTGCCAAAGAGAAACATATCTATTGAAAGACAGATTTATGATTCTTCCTAAGTTTTCTGGTTCAGTGTTTCTAAGTATCTTGTTATAATCATAATATTCCTAATTTTTTTTTTTTTTTTTTTTCGTACTGGCTTATTTTGTGGCTGATCTAGTGCTAAACATTCAGGTCCAGAATTTTGTTACCAAGTGATTGCTTCCTCATGCTTCATCACTGAATCTGTGTATTTGCAAATGAGAAAAAGATCTATCTCTAGGGCATGTCTCTTCTACTGTCAGAAGCATCTTTCAGTCACTGTTGAGAAAGGGTTTTTAACTGTCCCAGACCCGCAGGCATGTGATTTCAGTTCAGGAAGTTGAGTTCCATTCAGTCATCTCCATCCTAGAACTAAGGGAAAAGGTAAAGTCTAACTAGGAGGTTTACACTTTACACTTACAGAAGTACAAATTTTTGTTAGATGCAATTTAGGCCAAAAACTTTAGAAGTTTGAGAGGGAGTAGATTAGCCCACTTAGAGTCTCAAGTGGAAATTGAAAGCTCAGGAGATTTTCAAAGTAACATTAATCATACTGACTTGTCTAAGGCTGGAAGTTCACAAAGACTTTCAGTTGGCATAAGCCTGCACAGCCAACAAAAGAAACAGTTTCACTCTCTGCTGACCCTGCCCTCTACCTTTAGGGCACTGTCCTTGTGATAGCAGAAGTGCTTGTGCTGCAGTACAGTGAAGTGGAGTGATGAAGCTTTTCTTTTGGTATTTTTGCTGGCTTAGTTTTCAGTCGCTTTGTAGGAGGGATCTGAAAGCAGGTAAAGTGGTTGGGGACAGTATGTTGGATGAAGATGTGGGTTTACATCACCTTGGTGTATGTAAACATTAAACAAGCTAAAGAACTGAGAAGTTGAATTTCAGTGGGGAAGTGCAAGTCTAGTCTTGGAGGCAAAAAGACTGTGGCATGAAGATCATTAGTGTCAGATTGGTGGCAACCCCTTTCAAGGTTAAAAACATATAGTGGGCTTTTATTTTGGTGTAAGCCAAGGGTCTGGTGCCAGCCATTCATACTGTACACAAAGGGAAGGCAGTCCTGTTCTGTGATGGGGATTTCAAGGCAGTTTCCCCAAGAAGGTAGGAAGGGGAAAGCTTTCACTTCTGATACCAACCATCATTTCAGCAAACAGCTTCAGAGAAAGCAACCAGCCATGGTGCTCTGGTGACTGCTATTTGAATTTGGGCACTGCCAGAGCAGTCCTGTTTCAGCCTTTCACTGCTGCAGAAGGAAGAGCAACAGCAACACCATGGGTCTGTACATAGTACATACTCATACTATGGTATACCTGTACCAAACTTCTATCGTTGAGAGCTTCACTGGTCTTAGTTGGCATCTTACATTATTTGCTTGAGGACACACAGATAGAATCAATGTAAGTCACACCAGTCACATTGATAGAAATCCTCAGCAGTGATTTTTTTGAAGTGTTGCCTGTTCTGCATAATGGCAGAGTTTGTGCAAAGAGTAACAAGCTGTAGTTAAAGTTCTTCTGCAAATAGAGGAAGATGGGCAGCAAAGAGAGAATTTAGGGACACAAATATGAATGTTCTTGAAAATCCCTGTTGAACTTGCCTCTTATGCAGTGTTTCAGGTGACGGGAGAAGAGAGTTGATGTGACCATTTGGAAACTGCCTTTTCCTGAGCCAGATAGCTTAGTGCAAAAGAGGCAACAAGCACCAGTGTAGTTCAGGAGATGCTATCCCTCAGCCCTCTAGTCCAGTATTATCACTAATAGATATGGAGGTGATCATAGTGTGTTTGACTTGATTGCTTTCTCAGTGTGTTGGTCCTGTTGATCGGACATGTCCCAACCATTATCTTCCCTGCCAAGAAAAAATATTATTCTATCACATTGTATGCCAGTGTAAATCACACTCAAAGTTTTCCTTCTGTCACTTTGACTGATGTAGGAAGTTGCATGGCATCCTTATCTTCCACAACTCCTTCCTGACGGATACTGTACAAGAAAGTCAGAATGCACATGATGCTAGGTGTGTTAAGATCAACAAAGTCACTGTGCTGCTCCTGACATTTGTGGTGTTGCCTTCCTCATAAGCAGTCACTGAGCTCAGAAAGCTGTGCTCTGGCAATGTCAGGAATCACTACAACTTCACTACTTGCTGCTGTAGTGATTGACCTATGTCAGCAGAATACAGATGAAGCTGGATCTGACTCTTTATCAGGATGCTGTTTTTCTGAATTGTCTTGTATAATGTTTGCATGATGAAAAGGGAACAGATAGTACCAGGGTGGGAAGGCAATAGCCAAACACAGGATTGCACTACCCTTTGTACTAGCTATCGCTTCTTTACATTTCCAGATGAATCAAATCTCCGGGGGGCCTTTACGTAGACTCAGTTACAAAATCTTAGTTACTGCTAGCTATGACTTGCACTACATATACACGTGGTTAGAGGGTACAAGCTGGTTTGTCCTTGCTTCATTTTACCAAACGTATTTCTGGTCAGAAAAAATTATGATTGTCTTTATGTATTTGTATGTCCACAGTGAATTTTAAAAAATTGTAACCATCAAGTATTAGCCTGATAAGCCAGAGAGAGTATCCAGGGAAGATGTAAAATAACTATGTCCAGACGAGTGGGTTCCCAGGCTAGGGACTCTTCTGGGGAAAGAGCTAGGTCATGTTATGCATTGCAATTCTTATACAAGCCCTTATGGCACGACAGATGCAGAGGCACAAACTCTTTGGTCCATGATGGGGCAAGGGAGCTGAAGCTCAGTATGACTGGCATGGGAGGGGAGAATCTCCTGGTCCAGTGGTGGCCCACTGAGTCCTGTGAATTTTGCAGAACAGCCAAGTGTGGAAGAAGCCCTGGGTACTCAGTTAACATCTCCCTTCTGCCTAGTGACTCCTTTTGCGTGATAGTCGTCATTCTCTGAATCCTCTTTAAGCTACTTTCAAGCCTTTGCTCTAAAGTTTTGCCTGATATACCAGGACTTATTCCATGTTTTTTCCCCAGGATGTAAGAACACTATCTGGAGGTCTGGGATCAGAAAATTTGTCTGCAGAATTCTTGCTTTAGCGTATCTCCTGGTAATATCCAAACTTCTCACCACTCTCACAGCTCTGGCTTTTCTGCCAAGAGGTAGAAAACTTTTGTGCCTCTCTGTCCTTTAGGTTGATTGATACAGCTACTCATGGCTTCAGCATGCTCCTCAATTGTCTTGTCTGTATAGAGCCCAGCTCTCCCCTGCAGCCATGTCTACTTTTCCCAACCTTATTATTGTCTTCAGTGCATGCATTGTTTATCAATGCTATGATAAGAGCCAAACTGCCTTCTCTCAGAAACTACTGCAAAGTGTCCATGCTCTGAAAGCTATTAAAATTCCAAATAAGAAGTGACTGAATACACCCTGCAACTGCTACGCACAGAGACAGAGAGCAGGTGAAGTGAAATCTGTATGGGTGTTTTAAGCTATCCCAGCAAGCAGTGTTTACAAGGATGCAAATAAACACCAACTTTACAAACCACATAAGCATTAAACTCCTGCTCAAAGTTGTAGCCAACAGCCAAAATTGTGGGTTTAGTTTTCCCTGAAGAAGTTAGTTACATATGCCCAAACCACTCCTCTTTTCTTCCTGTTCCATTCCCACCCCATTCAAGCACAAAATAAGAACATTTCTAGGTGCTTCTATCTACATTTGTATTTGATTCTCATATATTAGTTTCCCATGCTAATGAAATCATTGCAGTCCCATCAGACCAAAAGCATCCAAGAGAGAATTGCTGAATGCTCTGCAATGACCTTGAAAGGGAATGGTCTGTGGCTTTTAAAATCAGGTGGTCCAGATGTTGCTGGAGAGCATGGTGTCATGTAATGGTGAGGACTGACCATTACAACTGAGTCCCCAAACCAAAGAGGATGGACATCCAGTTGTGTAGGCAGATTTTCAAAGAATAAATAGTACTGATGTTCAGCTTTGACAGTTTTCTTTGTTGTCTAAGTGCCCCAAACTATATACTCAGGGTGGACATTTGAAATCTTTTCCTGCTGCCTTGTTGACAAAGATCATAAAATCCTGTGGTGGAAAAAGATATTATTTCCTTTCCTCTATTAAGAAATAATGTTACATGCACCTTACCAAATGGGATCATGTACTTTGAACAAATAATTATGTTCCTCAAAGAAGGAATATTTTAGAATGTACTCAATTAGCTTTTCTATCTCTTGGTTCACTGTTTTGTTTGATCACTGAAATCTGACATATGGGTAAATATGGCTTCAACTTCTGTATATAATTTGACAAAGTCACCTTTTTTTTTAATATTTTCTATTTTATGCAATAAGTCAATTCTCACTATCACGAGGATAGCTATGGCTGTAAACAGGTATACATAACACATATTCCAACAGTGCTGTGCACAGGACAAATAAATAACAATATTACAAATAAACCTTTTAAAATTCCTCCTGAGAGAGCAAAGGTGACACCCAGTAGTATGGGTTGTGTGGGAAAAATTATTTTCAGAAACTGATATTGCAAAGTCAAGAGGCAGTTTGCTCAAGAAACGTGAGGAACTGCTAGTCTGTTGTAATATCTGTATGACCTTACCTTGTCGGTCTTTTTTTTTTTTTGCTCCTTGTATCATAAGCTTTCCTCATATCAGTCTGAAGGAGTACGTTCCAGAGGATTGTACCTCCAAGCTGTTGCTTTTTTGCACTCATTATTGCTGAGTGTGCTGCAATGTGTGCAGCACCACGCTGTTGTTTTGAGCCACTGGGAGGTGATATTCATGTCTGCCTCCTTGCCTGGCCTACAATCTTTTAAATCCAGTCCACAGCCCTCTTGCTCAAACTCCAACTGACAGAAATGCCAGCTTTTATTCCTATTGTCTTGTTGTTGACTTGGTGTGGCATGCGGGAAACACAATTCATTTCACCATAGCCATGAACGAGTTGCCATACTGATGGCAACTTGTGAAAGTAGCAGCTTTTGGGGTATAAAATTTGGACAAGAGTAAAGGTAATAATGAGTTCCCTAATGAAGCCATGGCAGCCATGACAGCAGCCAGAAGGATACCAAGCCATATGTCTATACACTTGCAAGGGAAATAAATGGAACCAGCATTTTTTTGTACAAGCTGAATGAAGTAAAAAAATTCATAGTTTATCCATTTTTCCTCTGCTGCCATTCATGACCAACAATGAAAACAACTGTGAGTGCAGGTGGTAACTGAAAGCAGTTTTGTTCCTGCATCTGCCCGTGCATGCTTCCTGAATTTAATCTTTCAGGAACTTCATTTCTTAAAAAAATAACAGAATGTGAACAAGACTGTGTTTTGCCTTCTGAGATTTCAAGGGAGGCAAGATTTTCTTCTTGCATCTTGATGGTTTAATCCATACTGTCCATTTTGTTATTCATTCAAAATGAAGTGGGTAAAATGCTCATAGAAAAACTTGTCACCACTCTTCTATAGCTGTCATCTGATGGGAAGAGCAGCCTATTGTGTCTTACGCAGCATAGAGACATTTTCCACCACAGCATGATGAAACAGCCTTATCCTCATTACAGCTAATGTCTGCCTAAGGCTTCATATATTAAAAGTAGTCTTCTAGATTTCCTGCCATAACTTTTATCTTTTGGATGGGTGATGAGTCATGGGGCTACAGTTATGCTTCACCAGCTCCTAATGTTGAAAGAAATGAGTATGTTTTCTTTGAGCAGAACCTAAATGGCTTTTTCTTGGCAAATACCACCCAGCCGCATGTGATGATTACTTTTAGTAAGTCTAAACATAATTATGTTGTAACCTGCACTTTGGTTTAGGAGGCAGGGATCACTGTTTATGTACCCTGTAATTACATGGTATTTACCACAGATATCCTACTGCTGCTTGTAACTTACTATATGATTAAATGACCAACATTTATCATCAGAGTGAAGTGTGTGTTGCATGATACGTCTTCCACAAAGTAGAACAATATTGTAACTTAGGATCTCAGCCCTTTTAAAATTAATTTTTGGTCTAGTTTAGTCTAAAGGCATTTTCTTTTTACTTCTTAGGACTCTTCCTCCAGTCATCATATTTAAGCTCATCAGGTGATTGTTAGAAGACTTATACAAAACATTTGCAATCCGAGTCATTCAGTCAGAGGTTTTTTCAGATCATGTAGCATGGCATACTGAATTTATGAAGGGTGACCCTTCCAGTCATTTGCAAATGTCTGAAAGACATGAACCATGTGCGTTTCTGTATGTATTATACTGAGGCATAGAAACGCAAACCCATTTTCATGCTTGTATTAGCACATACTCTCTTATGCTTCAAGGCATTGGGATAGAATTTACTCATTAAAGGCATCTGCCTAGCAGGGCTAATGCTAGTGTACAGTAAAGTGTCCAGAGATCCACAGACAGGCTACTCATCACAACATGTGCATCCCACTGGTGACTCTACACTTCAACCTGTTAAAAACGTATTAACAAATAGAGCCATGAATCTTGGCAGAACTGTATTTACTGAAGGGGCTTGCAGTGATTGCAGGCAAATCACGTTCCTACTGTTGACTTTTTATGCCTATGAAAAGCGAACTCTGAACAGCTACATGCCACCAACTGCCCAGCCATGGCCCATTTCCACACTCTGACTGTATGGAACAGATGGTTTATTACAGGTCTGAAGTCTTCAGAGGGAAGGATTAATTCCCTTGTGCTCCTAAACCTCTGCATGCACAACTCCAACACAGGCTCACCCCTGCCGAGGTTCTTTTCTTCAAGGGGCAACCCACATTTTAAAAACATGATTTGAATTGGAACCAAAGATTTTTCCTTTTTTTCTTTTCGTGACCGTAAGAGAAATCATTTCACTCTTCCTTTTAGAGCCCTTATTCACACACACAAACACTATTTTTAAAGTTACAACCGTACTGCTGTTACTTCTACTGCAACCTTTGTGTTCAAAGTTGAGGCTAGCTTGCTTCCCAGGGCAGAAGTTTGTCATCAGCTGGTTCAAACTGATATTGAATATTTTTTTGCCATTCAGTCTTTTTGATCGGATTATTAAAACCTTGGACTTGGTGGAACTGTGATACAGAACAGGTCCTGTCCTAACATGAAGATACGGAAAAGCTTTTTCTCTGATTAAAAGAATTAATCTGAAGAGAGAGCATAATTACCCAGTTTGACACTACAGATTTTCCTGTCACCTTTGTGGGACCTTAGTTAAGGTACTTCCTTAGAGAGATAATTTCATCTTTCTGGATCTGAGCGAATATCTTCCTGTATTAACTGACACTGAGAAAGACATTTTGCTCTTCCTATCCCCATCGTGTATTACTAAGTTGAATATCCATGCATATCCATGAATATCCATATTTCTCATGAAGGTGTTTTGTATTGAAATTCTGTAAAAACTTAAACATAATAAAGGAACACTTTATCTGGGCAATATTTGCCTTTATCGAAGGGAAATCAGTCCATTTCCGCACCGGTTTGCAGAAGATTTTTTTGTGTGCTTTGAAGTACAGATGAATACAGCGCTTTCATGTAACGTAATTCGCTTTAATGTAAACTAATGCAGCAAAAGAGAGGAAACAAAAGGGAATTACTGATGATACCAGAGCTAATGTGACTTCATCCCAAACTCTAAACACTGAGACTAATATATTCTAGTTTTTCCCCACTTAGATTTTTGCCTGTTCTCTGTTTTGTTGTGCTTGTGTTGCTCTAAGCCAGATGTTTTCATAGATTCACTCCACAACTGAAGAGGGTGGCCCAAAGTGATAGTGAGGTGATGAGTAGAGAAAGGAGGCAAAGAAAGGAGGAGACCAAAATTGGTGGCTTCACCTTCAGGATACAGTGTACCCGTTAAAATTCTGGTTGAGTATCGGTTTCCCTGCTTGCTGTCCTTTCCTCTTCAGCTCACCAGCCCCACCCCACCCCCCCTGCCCACACAACCTTTGTCTAGTGCAGTAAGAGTTAGACCACCAAATTGATCTTGGTCAAAAATGTTTGGTTTGGGTTTTTTTTATTTTTGACCCAGGATAGAGATTCCTCATCCCCCAGTAGTTCACGAAATTGTCCAGTGAGGTCTGATGAGTGGTGTATCCAGTTCTGGTCATGAGGATGAAGGCATGGAAAGGGGCAGAGCCGTCTGCTTTCCCTTACAAGGGCTGCATTAGAGGGGTCGTCTTGCACAGGATGCCAAGTTGAACTAGAGACCAGGGTAGTGTGCTTATGTATGCCCGAACTTTAACTGAGAAACATGTGTGAATAAGAACACGTTTCTGAATAGACACACATGACCTTGCTCCCCTAAAGCCCAAGTTGTACATGAACGTTGTCTCGTCCCACTTGGTGGGTTGCGAGGTGGGTGAATCTTTTTGATTCCCCAAGGGTTTGTGTACCGACAAAGGCTGATCTCTGCTCGGCAGAGCCGCGTGGTCGGTAGAGTCACAACAATGACTCAGAGGAACAGTCTGGCCAGCAACTTTATTAACTGGCGAATTCAACAAATGGACAAACTTAACGAACTGGCAAGCTCAACAAACGAACAGAGGTGATTTGGCAATGGAGCTATTTTCCGGGCAACCTGTCACAATTTGTCCCAAACTTACATATATTGGAAGAGTAGAGGAAGAGAGAAGCAAGAAAAGGAAAGGAAAAGAGAGGAGGAAAGAGAAAGTATCACCACCGTTGGATCCCGCGATGACTATGACAGATGTGGCAGTCCTCCAGTGGTGGGCGTGCGCGCAGTTCCCTGGAGGGCGTGTCTTTTACAAGCTAATCCCTGCCTCCAGGTACGCCCCTTCAGGACTTACATGGTTCTTGTTCTAGAAAGTTCTCAATCTTCTGCACAGGCGCTGGGGGAGGAGGGTGGTCGTGAGGGGTCTCTTGGGTGGTCGCAAGCCCCTTCCTCAGATCAACTCTGTGTGACCTCTGGTCATAGACGGTAAGGTCCGGCGGAACCCAGAACCATGCATCCTCCCATATGCTCTCCACATCCCGCACGTCCCGGTCCCGCTCTCACTCTCCCCCACCTCATGCTCACCGACCTGCCATCGCCATGCAAATGGCACCTCACCTCGCCACGATGTTTGAGACATTAACTCTTTCAGTCTTTCACACCACCCTGTGGCTCAAACATTGTCTATATAATCATACATTTTCAACGAGAGTTGGCAGAGGGTCCTTGATTTCGTCTTCCAGGGAGTGATATGAACATAGTGAACAGCAGGAGAAAAGAGAATGAAAGCAGAAGCAAGCAGATGGATAATCATACATTGAACAACAGCTATGCCAGTCATTAGGAACAAAAATCCAGCCAACAGGGTTATTCCAATTTGCATTAACCTTTTCCCCCACCCCGTGAGTCCCCAGGTTTGTAGGAGGGAAGCGAACCAGGATCCAGGTGCATGCCCGTTGAACCAGTCTTTCGGTTGGAGTGATCGAAATAGTTCAGCAGCTTGGTTGGCAATTTCTTTCATTTTGGTCTGTGCTGCCTCTATAGTAGTACTGGCGTTGTGAGTGTAGTAGTAGTAGAGAGCAGTAGTAGAGTGCAGTAGTACTGGAGTTGTGAGATGGACAATGTTATGCAACATTCTCCATCGCTTAAATTCAACGAGACTCTAACTCTTTCAGTCTCTCACAAACGTCTACCAGCTTCTATCTTGTTTTGAGCTGTATGTTCACTGCTGACTAGTCCTGCTTGAGGCAAACCTATACAGCCTCCCCTCTGAACTCTGTGTCCAGCACAAATGTGGTGGGCAAAGAAGGAACTGGAGAGCACATAGCTATGGCAGGATGCTGGCAGTAGAAGAACAGAGAGCTAAATCCCCTTCTGAAAAACTTCCTGCTAGCATAAAAAACTTCTTCATGCCATGCTATTTCAGTGTTAGTTTTTATATATACAGGTGAAATGGAATTTAATGTCTTCTCTGAAACTTCTCTAATGATGCATGCTAGCCTCTGCAGTGTTCCCTGACACGCTCTTGGACGTTGTTTTACATGGATAGATGTGAATATTATATACATAGGATTAGCTTTAGTAGTTTAGGAAGGATTAATAGAAGTAATATAATAGCATTATATAATGGGTGTGGAATCAATCTAACACCTAATAATCCCAAGGTTATATTTCAAACAACACTGATTTACTACAGTAGGAACCAGACATTCAGCAGAGTTTCTTTCTATTATGCATGAATTTTAAGCAGACTTTTTACAATTTAAAAAATAATCTTTTCCTCTTCTGCGACACTGTTTTCTTTTTGTTACAAGCTTCTGTAAAATGAATGACAACCCAGTTTGATGGCATTCAGCATTTTTCTAAACTCTATTATTCTTCTCCTTACTGAATTTTTTGAAACTTTGGAGAATAATGATTTCATCATAATCGGAAAGTCTTTCATTTTTCATGAAATCCACATGATTCATGTGACTCACATTTCATGTGATTTACCCAGGTAAGAACTAGCTTTAAAAGGTAGCAGGAAGAGGAAAATAAACAGGGCAAGCAGAAAAGCTTACGATAGTTATTTTTATTAGACTCTGTGGCAATATAGGAGGAGAGAGACACAGTAGCAAAAGAAAAAAGAATCTGTATTGATATTACAACAGTTTGATTCAAAGATGAACCATTTTTTATTTAATGTTTTCAAACATTAACAGACCATTTTCTTCAGTTCCATCCAAACTTTTTTACTGATGACAAGAGCTGTTCAGGCGTGAGGATGTTTTACCCAACCAGTGGAAGAGACACTTATATCAGAAATAGACTGGAAAATTCGATTTCCCCCAACAGCTCTATTCAGGCCTCATTCTAGGATTTAGCCATGCCAAGGTTACTGCAATGACACAGCTGCCAAGATATTCAGCCCAAGTGAGATAATCCTCCCACCAACCTCTTTTCTCTGGTTCCGGCCTGTCTAGGAACCGCGCTGGTCTTTGTTTGGCCAGAGCTGAGAGGCACTTGGGAGCTATCACATGGCGGCATCTCACTGAGTAGATACTGTATTTCATGCCTCTGTCCAAGAATTTTCTCTAGGGGAAGTATGTGCCTGATCAGACAGGAACTGATACAAGTCATTAGACTCTAAATAACCTTTGGGTTTGTTTCTCCTGAACTTGAGAGCATTCACAATTTAGAGTCATTAAAAATTACAATTAAATTTGCAAGTTGTTTGCAGTCCATCACAGCGTCCTTACTTTGAAGTGCTTCTCTTGCTCCTGTACTCTTCCTAGTGGTATCTAACAACCTCCTGACAAGGGATGTCTTGTGGCATGTCAGAAGGAAAACCTCTACTGGAAGAGTTTCATGATACATAATCCCCTAAATCCCTTTGCTGACTTGAATAGGATATTCATCAGAATTGGGTTACATTCCACCAGATCATACACTTTTCACAACAGCCGTGAGTAGCAGGGAAAGTACAGCAAGCTGGGAAACATACTGGCGTTTACTCAATGACATACATTACACGTTCTCAATTTTTCCAGATAATGCTTTCAGTATTAACAAAGCAGCAGGAAAAATAATGGTGAAAAACTAATCTTCTGGTCTTTAAATATCTACATAAGATAACACAGAAGTACAGCCAAGAGTATGAGGATTCTGGCTAGCTTTTCTTTTTTGTCTCATGCACAGACGCACAAGAAGTCCTTGTAAGGTTATGCAATTAAGAAACAGTGTTATACTTATGCCTTCAGGGGTTTAGCTTTCAGATAGACCACTTTTCAGATCGAAAGAAGAAATGGGTTGGTGCATTCAATCTAGTCAAGCAAAAGCAAAGCCAAAAAATATGTATAATCTGTCTCTAATTCGTTTTCCCCAGAAGGCTGAAAAAAATTATAAAATAGCGTGAGAGATTGGTTCATTTTTACACTGATCTTGAAAGCCCATTAAGGTATTTAACTTTTATGGATTGTCTGAGGGATCTGGAGTTGCTGTTATCCTTTTGTTTAATTACACTGTAATCTTCATGCAATTACAGTGATGATAACATTCTTCCACAGACATAACAATAAATTAGCCATCTGGGGATAAATGACATTACTTAAAGCTTACTTCAGTGAAGTATCAAAGAAATATTAATATGGCTATATAGGACAGTGTTTGAAAGTAAATGACATTATCTGTTTATAGAATTCAGTATTCCAATATATTTTAGGGGCTTAATAGCGTAACATATTCTTGAATTTGCTTCATTGTGAAATAGTTGGTGGAGAAATATCAGGAAAAGCACAGGGAAAACACATTTTAGCATAGTTGAAAAATATACAGTGCAGAGTCTTGTGGGCTATGCTTTATACATCTATGCAATATTTGTCAGCTTCACCAAATAAATATGTGAGCAACACTATTCTTGATATGTTTTATTTCTCCCATGACACATCTTGTCATTTTTCCATTGAATGTAAAAGTGTCTTTTGAGTCCTTTTGTAGTTTAATTCCAGAAAAGAGAAGAGATTCATCAGGTTTTTACTGTTACTGCTGAAGAGAAAAGAAGAACAAAAGATGAAAATAAGTGGTATGTCAGAAACAGCGAGATGGAGAACAAGAAACATCCTGAAAATAAAATGCAAGTCAAAATTTTGAAGCTGTTCTCAGCAGCTCCAATTAAAATAATTACAAAAAAATAGCACCCTACTGGGCTTTCAACCAAAGAGAAAACTTGCAGCTCTGACCTTTCCCAATTGAGGTATCAGATATGATCATAAATTGTTGAAAAATATTTTGAAAATATACTTTGAAATGGAACAACATGTGACAACTTTACAGACAGAGAGAGAATTTTACCAGTTGATAAAGCTCAAATACCTTTTTACTGGTTAGGGAGCTGGTCTGCTTATTCTCAATTCATTTCTACGATGTTGGTTATAATTGTACTAATGTAAATTAAATAAAAGAGTGGAATTAAACTGATGTAATAACTATTTCAAGAACATGTTTATACAGTGTCAGTCCAAACAAATGTCTTCTAACCTAATGAGAAGGTTCATCTGAAGTAGTAATGTTTTATCACCCCAACAAAAGGGCTGAATCTTTCTCTACCACTTAGAACAATTATATTTATTAAAAAGAAAGAGATGAATAGCAAGAGGTGTTAATGTGTGTGGAAGAGTCTTTTATAGGAGGAGTCTAGTTTCTCTAGTCTCATTTACACGTGGCACAAAACATAATTTATTCTCATGTTTGAACAGAGCAGAGGTTTTTGTAAATGAATTGTTTTGTGCGCTTCAATTGAAATGAGTTTTCTTGAATGGCTAATGCATAAAAGGATGTCAGGATTTTATTAGGTGCTAATTTTTAATAAAGCTTCGTTTACAAAAATCTTTTAGAAGTGAATGACTACATGAGAACCAGTTGCTTAAAAGGTGGCATTTTCCAGTGGTAGAACAATTTGGAATTCTCTGATACTTTGAAAACACAAATGCATACTTTCTTGAGTTATGCTCATGTTCTCTATCTTACATTGATCTCAGCTGATGATTCTGTGTGCCTAAGTAACAACACTCCTAAAATTTTCTGGCCTTCCTACTGGGGAAAGCTTGGTTGTTTGTGCTGAAGGCAGACGAGGCCATAGCTTTCCCAAATGATAGGTGTGTTCTCCACCATTTTACTACAGAAAAAGTGCATTAAGGAATATCTGTTCACATAGTGAAAGATTTTAATGGTTTGATTTTTGGTTTAGGGCTTTCTCTTTGTAGGTACATATTAGCTTGTGGCTGGCAAATAAGACATCTTACATGGGATGTCTGTGAGCTGGGCCCACTGAGCTGGGCTCACTAATAGGTCTGGACCAAGGTATTGGAGTGATTTGAGCAAGAGAGTGTGTGAGACAGAGCACACACAGCATGGGCTGGCCCTGAGGGCAGGGGCTGCAGTTCCCTTCCTGCCTTTGGCAAAGCTGTTGCTGTACTCCAGTAATCTTTACAGAGGGTGCAGATATGTTTCACTAGCTCTTATTCCACTACCTAAATCTGGGCTTCCTAGCTGCATATAGCAACAAACTATACTCTGATTTGCCTATTTAATTTATTTGCAGCTTTGTATTTACAAATGGGAATATCCAGAAATTGCTGAAATGGTCTTTAAGGCTAATCTCGTGCAGATATGCTGAGATGTTGCTGGGTAGACTCAAATACAG
Organism: Mycteria americana; assembly: GCF_035582795.1. Taxonomy (NCBI): domain Eukaryota; kingdom Metazoa; phylum Chordata; class Aves; order Ciconiiformes; family Ciconiidae; genus Mycteria; species Mycteria americana. The sequence continues at coordinate 21,904,501 of NC_134366.1, read as the reverse complement.
TAATATTTGTCTCAGAATGTGCTAAGTCTGAGAATTATTTTAATTTTTGAAATTACTATTAGAACCTCAGTCTTACAAGATGTTTATATAAACTCTCATGTCCTACTTCCCAGTCCCTATCTTTGGTCTATTTTGCCTACTGTCCTGGCAAATAGTAATTTAACAAGAGAAATGAATGCACCTTTTTGCATTACCAATGATCATAGTCAGCGAATTGGAGAACTCAGAGGAAGAATTTTTGATCCACTTTCTAAATAATTTTTCTTTGGCAAGACAGGATCTCTGGCAGCTGGAGACATCAAGATGGCGTATGAATCCATTTTAGGATGTGAGGGGTTTTTTCCCCCCATTAAGTGGTGAGCAGCTTATCTTTGTCTTGGTCAGTGATGCCAAACTCTGCTTGACAGAAACCAGGCATTAAACACTTCTTTGGCCCCACAGCTGGTTATGGAGGGTTTTTTAAACAAGCCCAAGGTAAGTCTCTTATAATTTCTCTCCTACTATCTTCATCAGGGATGGGGAAGTAGATCCTCAGATGAGGTAGATAACATATCCCATTTTATGTCAGTCTTTCGAAAATATGTAATTGTGAGGTTGGGGATAAAGTTGTGAAAACTGTGGTAAATCTTAATCTGTACAGTACTGTACTTGTGCTGACTCTGGTTTCCATCAAAAATGGGCAGTGTGCTGAGTCTAAGATGGTAAAGACGGAGTAGAAGCACTGCTACCGGTTGAGGTAGCTTTGGGGGTCATATGAGATACCACCAAATGCCCCAGGGCAAAGCCTGTCAGAAGGCTTTGCTTATGCTGAGACCAAAAGAGAAGCAGCCAGAGAGCCAGGAAGCTCCTGCCAGTTCCTCTGCAGTTTTCTCTCTTTGCTGCACAAACAGTTTTCAGAGTGTTTGGGAGGAAAATGAGCAGCAGAAGTCGTGTACTCTCACCCTGCTTAAGTAAGAAAATTACCAGGGAAAAATGAAAGAAATGATTCCTTTATGCAACAAGACATCTCAGGGTGTGTGTGAGAGCGTGTTGTTACATCTCTACAAAGCTTGTTGCGTATGTGAATATAGAAGCTGAAATCAAGGCTTTCCCTTGGGTGATCTGAGTTGGAGCCTACCCTCTAAGGGAAACCACTTTCCTCTGGTTCTGTTTTGCAGAAGCTGCTCTGCTATTTCCCCTCTAGTTTATATGCTGCAAGGGCGCTCAAGTAAACCCACTCTGAACTGTGCACTCAAATGGCAGCTCTGCCTTTGCCCACTGACAGTCTCTCTCATGCAAAACCTTTCATTGTTCAGCCGCTGCTGGCAGGCAGTTCCTTTTCCAGCTAAGTAACCACAGCTTGTTGTATTACTAAGGGTTTTAACATATGGTTTTACTTAACATTAGCTGCCTGATAAGCAAATGAACTTTTTTTGTCCAAAGCAGTCTTATTTCTTTCTACATTTAATATTTTGTATGAGATGGTTAGATTTGTTCTTTGTTTTGAGCTCCAGGTTCTTGTACCACTGTGTTCGTTTGGGGATTTTTAAATGCATACTTCTTCATTTGGTCTTAAATTCCAAGTATCATCTTTTCACTTCTCTGATCTGGAATTAAGTAAGCCGTCTCGAGAAAAATGTACATCATGTGTCTTTTGCTTCCCTATGAGTCAACATCTTCAGGCACGTCTGGCAGAAAAAGCCTTCACTGGGGACTCCCTGACACACTGCAGATAATGTCAACCGATGTGGAAGGGGAGCAGTTAGTTACCTTTAAAACACATCAGGCTTTGTAGAACATAAAAGCAATATTGATGTCTGTACCTGAAACGTGACCGCTGCTATACAAAAGGTACATGAGCCAACTTGTACCATGATGGTAAAACCACCTGATAAGTAGAGTTGGTTTATGGAGCTTTGGTGGAACTTACTTGCCATTCAGTCAAGCTCTCAAATTCTTCAGAACTATGAAAAGAAGGGAAAGATAATTACAGGGGTTTTTGAGGTTTGCGTCAAACTGCTTATTGGCAGCTATGCAACGTGGTTTCAAGCATTCCTATTCTTGTCAAATGCATTGTTTGGTATTTCAGGTTGAAAGAAGCATTGTTTCAGGTGTTTATTTCCAATAAAGATAATTTTGGAGAATAAGCAAAATTTTATATGCTTTTTATGAAAGCAATGTCATGGCTATTGGAAGGAGTAATTCCACATCAACTTATTTCATTGCTGTTATTTAGCACCATTATTTTTCAGCAGACACAATGATTCTTTTTCTCTAGATCATTTTCTTTTGCCAGAACATTTTTCCCTTTTTAGAAGACAAAAGGTATTATACAGTGGGAGCAAACTGACCTGGGCAAGAGCTAGTAATTGCTAACGGTAAGACTGGTACATTAAGTGCTCTGTTTCAGCTGCAACTTTCCACCTATCTTCTACTAGAAAATCAGTAATCTAAAAATAAAAAAACTCTTAACAAGATACTAGAAATTCTTGTCATTCGGGTAAATAATGTTATTGTTGCATATTAGGTAAAATAGTTGATATATAAAATAAAATATGAACTAGGTAATACATAAAGCAAGTAAAATACTAGGTTAAGTCTTAGGTTGTATTAGGGGTCTATGGCAAGGTTTTGGTAGTGGGGTGGCTGCCTCTATAGAAGAAGGTGAGCAGCTGTCCCGTGTCAGACAGAGATGGATACAGCCAGCTCCAGTGGACCTACTGCAGGACACAGCTGAGCCCATAAGCCAAGCTGGCGGCACCTCTGGGAAAACATATTTAAGAAAGGGTAAAAAATGTTGCACAGCAGTGTCAAGAGTGAAGGAAGAAGCATGAGAAAGAACCCTGTGAACACCAAGGTGAGAGAAGGAGGGGCGGAGGTCATCCAGGCACCAAAGCACCTGTGGAGGAGACCAGACTGGAGCAGGTATTTCCCTGCAGCCCCTGGAAGAGCCTATGCTGAAGCAGGTATCCACGCTGCAGCCTGTGGAGGACCCCACACTGGAAATGTGGAAATGTCCTGGAGGAACCATGGCCTGTGGAGGACCCATGGCCTGTGGAGGACCCATGCTGGAGCAGGTTTATCCTGAAGGACTGCAGCCCGTGGGAAGGACCTACACTGGAGCAGCGAAAAATGTGAGGAGGAAGGAGCAACAGAGGTGAAGTGTTACGAACTGACTGCAACCCACATTCCTCATCCCCCTGCACTGCTCAATGGGGAGAAGGAGGTAGAGGAGTCGGAAATGAAGGAGTGACGTTGAGCCTGGGAAAAAGGGAGGGGTGGGGGGAAGGTGTTGTTTTAATTTGTCTTTGTTTCTCACTATCCACACCTATTTTATCTGGCAATGAATTAAATTAATTTTGCCCAAGTCAATTCTGTTTTGCCCATGACAGTAATTGGCAAGTGTTCTCCCTGTCTATATCTGGACCCACAAGTTTTTTCATCTTATTTTGTCCCCCTGTTGAGGAAGGGGAGTGAGAGAGCAGCTGGGTGGGTGTGGGGCAGCTGGCAAAGGTCAACCCATCACATAGGTAAAGGCTGAACTGTCATAATAGCTTTGAAGTACTGAGCATCTAAAATATATATTCTCAAAATGGAGCCTACTCATCACAAGCACATAGAAGTATAATTCATTTATACCCTGTATTCAGTATGATGCCTTTAAGATATGGCCAGTTGTTTCAGATATTTAAAATTAAATCAGACATTAAATTATAATCTAAAGTGGTTTTTGTTCTAATTCAGCTAAAAGCTAAAGTGCAAAAACAGTTTATCATAATGTCGCATATATAAAATCAGGCTCAGGTTTATGTAACCTGTTCATGCAGGGTCTTAGAAGGGAGAAGATAGTTATCAACCTAGGTGTTAGACTGGATTTAAGAAAGAAATTTTTTACAATGAGGGTGGTGAGGCACTGGAACAAATTGCCCTGAGAGGTAGTGGAGGCCCCATCCCTGGAAACATTCAAGGTCAGGCTGGATGGAGTTCTGAGCAATGTGATCTAGTTAAAGATGTCCGTGCTCTTGCAGGTGGGTTGGACTAGATGACCTGTAAAGGTGCCTTCCAATCCAAAGCATTCTATGATTGTATGATTCTATGTTTCATTTTTACGTTGCCTGCATATCCCATATCCTATCATATCTTTATAGACACACAATAGCAACTTCAAAGGACTCATTGCCTGTGCTGCTTTGAACCTGTATTCTGTTATTCTGCTATTCTGCACACTTGGCAAACATTGTCGAAATGAGTTCATACTGAGTTTGTGCACAGCTAGGAGTAGAAAAAAGAAGCCACAGATAACTTATGTGCAGATTGTTGTAATCTTGTATGTTAAATCTTATATGTAAATCTAATATGTTAAAATGCAACAGACATGGAGCATATTTTGGAATGGATAAATTCAGATGTAAAATGCATTTTTAAATCAAGTCAGGGTCCTGCATCAAGTGGAATTGTGCTTTCATATTTAAGTGGTTGTATATATAGAGAGAGAGTTTTCCCTTCTCTTTGTGTGAGTGTACATTTGTACACTATGAGGACTAGGAGTATACCTTCCTTGATTTACAAGTGTCTTCAGTATTAGTTCATCCTTAGTTTTAGTTAGATTCATATATACACATAAAACTTAGAAAATGCTGAGCACTCTTTCCTATTTGTCTTCATTCCAGTATTTAGGAGCATATTATGCTTCTAGGTATAGTACTTGTGGAAAGTTTTGGAAAAGAGCTCTACAAACCCCTCCCACAAAGGAGAGATTAAGTGGTTCAGGAAATTGCAGGTCTGAAAAATTCTTCCTTGACTAAATAAATCAACCATGGGCATTTACCACTGTCAGAAAATTAGGTCACAGATAGTATAAGCCAATTTTCTGCAGAAGTCCATTCAGGAATAAGTTAATTTTACATTTGCTGCTTTCTTTAAGTTGTAGTGGCAGTGATAAAATGTCCATGCTCAACAGTGGCTTCAGCCTTTGAATCTGTGGGATGATTTGAAATTACTTTGTGTTTCTTTTCAAGTTGTTCCAACGCATGACTGGAGTTCTCATTAGAGTGATCTTCATGCAAGGCCTGCCTGCTTCCCAGCTATCATCCACCTCCTGCTTTCCATTTTTGTCTAAAGTAAAGCTGCATCCGGCAAATACTTGGGAATACGTTCTGTGGTTACTAATTACCTGGGCTGAGTTACTTAGTTATGTGTTCCAGCACAATTAAGTCCTTTCTTTTCCTATTGTATCTGCCTCATTATTAGTTATAATGGTGACATTTATACTGTAAATGGGATGAAAGCATGAAAGGGAAACTGTGTGTAAAGATAGGATCATTGTGCAAGGGATGAATAAGTACTGAATAATTTAGGCTAATTGTAATACATGAATATGGATTCAAAGGTTTTGTTTATATTGTCTTCAAAATATTTTTGAGGAATGGTTTCAAGGTTATAGACTTACCCAAGATTGTGTTAAAATATGTGTGCACATGACCATAGGGATAATAAGTGGCACAAATATTCTATGAAATGATATGTTTTTAAAATGTCTAAATAAGCATGAGGGAATACTTCTCAAAGGAATGACATTTCAGAAGCAGACAGCAATAAATAGGAAATAATGAAAATGCATTTCAGGGACTATACTTTGGCAGGGCTGTTGGCTATCCTAAATTGGTGAGTAATACAGTAAAATTACAGACACAACTGTATATTCTGAAAGTTAAGGTTTATACATGACTTGTAAATATGTGTGGAGAGATTTATTTTTTTTAATTGGTGTTTCTCTCTCCCTATCAATTAGTAAAAGAGAAAAGTGGTATTTAGATATTTAATTGAAAGAATCTCCCCCCTCCCCCCCCAAAAAAAGACAGTTGTAGTTTATCCTAAGAATTAATTTAGCAGTTAGGAGGTGTCCAAATATTAAAATACTGTATCGTTTTAATATCTAGGTATGTTTTAAATGAAGCAAAGGCAGCTAGCTTCCTAGCTCACCCTTTTGTCAATGTCAAATGTTCCAGCTGAATTTTTTGTTGTATTTTCTCCACACCTCGCTTTTTCTTAGGTCTCCTGTCATCTCCACTTGAGTTGACTTCATGGTACTTGATCTTAACTGCTCGCAGCCATGCAGGAAAATGATTCCAAAGAACGACCTTTTTTGTTTGTTTGTTTATAGCATCTTATGTCTTCTAGAACTAGTTCTGTGAACAGTTAGCAAGCATTTACCAACATGTTTCAGGAGACGATAGGAGTAGAAGAATGCCTATTTTTTTCATGCTGTCAGAGATTTCATATATCATATCAAACAAACCTTTTAACAAACCTGTCTTATCTCACAGTGGTTAGGATGGAGATACGATTGTTAAGAAAGTGGGGTTGCACACTAGCAGATTTTTAATATATATTAACTGGAGTTGGCTGGAAAATGGCATTTCTGTCTTGAGGGTAATTCCAGTTGTTCAGGTTTATGTTTAGTTCTGGAATTTCACAATTGTGTTTTAAGGATAGATTTATATGCTCCTTCATCCTGTGTTGTAGTGTAATGATACCAAATGTGAGAAGAAAGGACCTCTTGGGCTTGACAGTAAAAGGGGTTGTGGAGGAAGAGAGACTTTCAATATGACTGAAGAAGGAAAAGAAAACACGAACCACCATAAATACTGTTGCAGTGGATACTATCATTTGCCAGTAAAGAACTGAATTTCTGTGAGGCGTCTTCAAAATAGAATTTTTTCTGTTAGAAAATTTTCAGCCAACTCTAATATTCTTGTTGTTATTGGGGTGTTTGCTGTTGGAATATACTTCATTAAATCAATAGAAGGAGAAAAAGTAAACAGTTCAGCATATAGCACCATCTGATAAACACTTTAAGAGGAGAGGTAATATGCAAACCTTCATTTTGAAGATCTATCTGTACCTCCAATCAACTTAAAGTTTGTCAGTTTTGACCAGCAAGGCAAAAGCTAAAATAAGTTTTTAAGTCAGGCTTTAGGTTGCGGCATCTAAAAAAGTTAGTCCCATTAGTCAATTGGAGTTGGCAAACCTAAACAATACAGGTTTATTTGTAGACCATTTATAGTTTAAAATGGCAGGGGTTTCCTGCCATTAAAATACACGAACTTTTGTCTGAAGAAAACTGCAGCATTACTGTATTCACCGTAGATGACTGTTCTTCCTTGAAGGAAGAACTCCAGTTCCAAACCAGTAAGAGGTTTTGGGTGAGCACTTCTGATGGAAGAAGCCCACTATTGATCTGAGGAGTACTGTGGATTCAGGGATGACTAGGATAAACTAGTGAGACCTGACACCACAGAGAATGTAGCAGAAATGCTGCTTGGCTTATAATAATGAAAAAATCCCATCTGTTCCACTCTTCACCTGACTTTTTTTTTTTAAAGGTTGTCACCTCTTCTTGTCTGAAATACTTTCTTACTCTGTGTCTCTAGAAATATGAAAAAGGGTTAGACTTAACTTTTGGAGAGGTAACAGTTTGCAAAAACAAAACAAATTGCGTATTTTTGAAAGGGATAGAAAGCACTATGGAATATGCATGGTGGTAAATGGCTCATTTTGATAATGCCACATAGCTGCATTTTGTCCATAACTGGAGTTATTCTTCCTTACTCTGTTTTTATTTCTGTATGAAAACTTGCTTCTTGAAATAATTGTTCCATTGTTCATCTTGGATCTTGTTCTTCTGGCAGCCATCACAGACATTTTCCTGAAATTTTAGCTCTTAATTCACTGTAAAATTGGTGGTGGGATTAATTTCTCTCAGATGACCCTTTAATGCTCTGGCAATGCCTAGTTCAACCTGCCATTCTATTAAATCTTTTCAGAAGTTACTGAAATGGTCTCAATATTTTTTTTTTATTGTAGGTTTCATATATACTGGAGAAGTTGTGCATCGAATGCTAACAGCTACACAATATATTGCACCCTTAATGGCAAATTTTGACCCCAGTGTGTCAAGAAATTCAACAGTCAGATACTTTGATAATGGTATGTAGTAGTCCTTCATAAATGAATGTGTCTGTGTCCCTTGGCCCTTCATATTTTCCTAAATAAATATTTTTGAAGGAAAAATTGAAGATTTTTTGAAAATTTTTTTTGTTCTTTTTTTTTAAACTCACAGGCTGTATAAAGCATGTGGCTAGACATCCATAAACAGTTAATTTAGAACATGGTTAGAGAGTCATGAATGCTTTTTCCTAATTGGACAGGTATATTCAGGATGTTAAAATACATAAACTCAAACTAGCAATGTCTTTTATCAGTTTTAAAAGGAAAAATCTGTCTTGTATAAAAGTGCAAGTTCCTGTTACTTCAAAATATATATAGTAAATACCATTCACCCACTAGCTAAAATGAAAATAGCATTTGTGGAATGCAATAGCAAGAATACACAGAAGCAGGGCAGGTATAAGGTTAATAAACCTGTCAATGATGAAGTGTGCATGGAGTCCCAGGACTGGAATCCAATACACTTGTCTACACCGCAAGTTCTCAACAGTCCCTTGTACGAAAGATTGAAAGGGTAAAAGGCAAACTGCAGCGTTATACTTGAAGCTCTGTGAGATATTTCAAAGGCCTTGAATGTGTGGATATTTGTTTCACGAAGTCAGTTATAATCAATATTTTGAAAACATAACCTATGTGATTAAAATGGCCTGAGATTTGTCATCTTTACTGAAAGAATCTGAGGATTCTGGGGAAGACGTTGCTAATGCTCATTGTATTCCTGACCTCCAGTCTTCATACCAGGTGTATCAGGCTGTATCACATTGCTTTCATAATAAGGTTGAATACTTCTTTGAGATTTTGGATCCTTCTTCATGTGTGAGGCATGATGGTCTTTTGGACCCCGTGTGCTTTAGGACAAAGAATTTGCTATCTTACCCCAAATAAAAAGGAACTGAGCCAGTTGTCTCTTCAGCTCCTGATTTCTTATTCATCCCTGTTTTATCCCTCTGGGTAAGTGTGCTGCTTTAGAGTGGCATCTGTGGTGAGCAAGCACAGCGTGTAGTGACCCATCCAAGTCTCACTCATGGAGCTAACTGCAAGGAACTTATGTACACACGCATCTACAGAAAGGCCCTGGGAATGAGAAAACTGTTTTGGAGGCAGCTGACTTATACTTTAGCTTGAGGTTCTGAGATGCACATAGATCTGAGGTACTCAAAGACACTCTGTAAGAAGTTCTGGCTACTTTTGCTCCAATAATTTGAAAGGTCCCTTTAAATTCCTTTAAAATGAAATTTAATACAATCAAATAAATATTCAGAAAGCAGATGAATGTAGTCAGAGAAGGAAAGATGCACTGTGTGCACAATTAATGAGCATGTACTAGACTCGTGAAAGACACGTGGGACAATAATGTGGTGGACTTAGTACAGTATGCACCAAAAATTTGCATGCTTATAGTTTCATGACATCCCCTGCCAAGATGTCTTAATGAAAGTTACAGCACAGAAGATCTGTGACAAAAGATGTTTCAAGGATATATCAAAAATGCATTGAGCTGGATGCATACTGACCCACCTTGAACACTTCAGGAAGAAATGAAATTAAAGTGCTGTGAATCAAAGCACATAACTCCCATTAGTGCCAAAGAGAAAAGTATATTGAGGAAGGCATATAAAGATGAAAAAGTCATTTTCAGTAAACACAGTTTTGGTGATAAGTGTCTTTCAGCCAAGCTGCTTGAATGTGTCTATAACCCTCAACATCTGTAAAACATGCTCACAGGGTATGCAAGTCGCTTGGGGTACATTTTTAGTGCAATAAGTGGATATTCAGCCAGAGAATTTCCATGAATATTAACGAGCCTCTTGCAACTAAATCTCTGCACACCAGACTCAATATTTACCCCATCTATGAATTCTTAGTGGTTTAAATTTAAACTACATTTATTTATTGCCAACACCTAATAACTTGCAGAACCTCAGCAAGGGCTTGCACCACACAGAAAAAAATTAATGCTATTTATATTAATGCATAGTTAATGGAAGAATCTGAATTCCTCAAATAATAACTTTTACTAAACAGGTAATGCTATTAGCACTTCCCATTTCAAAGTCATCAGGGTATATATATATATATATCTACATATACAGTGTAAAAAAAGCCACTGCAGAGCAGTGGTTGTGGCAGCACACCTGAACTCTGAGTGCTGGATCCTACCTTTAGTGATTGTTGACTCCTTGTGCAATTCCATACAAGTTACTTGACCACTCTTGCTTTAGCAGACTTCTGTGCGAGTAGTTGAGGTAGTTATTTGTGGCACTGTGGTGTCTACCTTTAAGAGAATTTCAGCTGCAACTTGTATTTGTAATACCTTTGGCATTTCAAGATACTGGGCTGAAAATTGCTAAAAAGAGACAAATCACTGTTCTTGTTTCAAGTAACTGCAGTTAAGTACTTTTCCTACAGTCAGTTAATATTTTTCTCACATTTTTTTCTTCCCTTTGCCTCTCTACCCCCACTCTGGGGTTCACAGGCACAGCACTAGTTGTCCAGTGGGACCATGTACATCTGCAGGATAATTACAACCTGGGCAGTTTCACTTTTCAGGCCACCCTTCTCAATGATGGGCGTATCATTTTCGGCTACAAAGAAGTAAGTTGGGTCTGAAAATTGTCATTTAAGTAGACAAATTACTTTATATCTGCCAGGAATTTCCCTACATTTTTGGGGGGGGTATTTGAAAGTTCAGCTATATAAGATCATTTCATTATATTGCTTATAAGATCACTGTTTTGCTGAAAATTACATTTTATTGTAAAAGTGGTGTTCATGTGATGGATTTGAAAACCATCAACACGGCTCAAAGGTGCTACTCCTGGATTTCAACTGGCCTTTTTTGAGTGGTCATAAGTGTTGAGTGTTTAGTAAATTCTTGATTGTTTAGTATTCTTCTTGTATTTTGAAAGGTAAGGTCTAATTTGCTCAATTAGTTCACCTAATTTGGGCCTGTTTGAAAACACTCTAGAATCAATGGTTAGTATTAAAAGGTCACCTTTTTCCTGCAGCTATCATTTCTTGGCAACTGACATATTTCAAAGTTCATATATTTCAACTAAGAAATAACTGTTTTGTATCTCTAGATCTGTGAGGTTTTCCATCTATTTGGTGATAACACTGGTTAGATTGAGGCCATTTAGTTTGCCTTCATAACACCAATATGTTGTTGTCTTGGTTAGGCTCTTCTGCATTCTCCAAGTGTTTCAGAATTTCAATCATTACTTTAGATGATTTTTTTTTTTTCTTGATATTTTTGCTAGAGTCCTGGAGGCTACAGCCTAGAGGCCGTACCTCCAGTTGAATTTCATGCAAATGAGAATCAGAAGGTAGATAATCTCAAGCCTCTAGGAGCAAAGAACTATTTCTTTCTCTTTTTTTGTTATTTTAATCTCAGTTTGGCATGCAAAGTGTGACTTTCTCTTCAAGATGTACATCTTTCTGTTATCCTCCTTACATTAAAAAAATGCAATCGGTGATATGGCTGATTGTCCAGACTTGGAGAAATCTGCATTCTCTTGTCTCTCTGCTACAGACCAGTTGTGAGCCTTCAGGCTCATTTTTCATGCCTGTGTTGAAGCCATGCACCTGAATGAAGCAGAAATAATAGTACTCCTCTCCCCTTCATTAGAGAGCTAGTGAGGATCTGGGTTATTCTACTAGCAGCAGTCATATCTTCACCTAAGATAGATGTCTTTGCTCCTTGCAAACAGGATTGCTGCAGTATACTCTTACTGGATTAGTTTTGTAGACACAAGAAACTTCTGGTATGCCCACGTACCTGGCTTTCCTGTCATGAGTTATTCTTGTCCTGAATGGAATTACCAAACATCACTTTAAAACTATTGCACATAGTTAAGGAAAGAGACTTTTTAAAGTGGTAATAGTAACATACTAGTGGTCTGTAAATCTTTTGACAAAAGATTTTTGTAAAATCTTAGAATGTTACAACTAGCGTATTCCATTGGTAATTGCTTGGGGAATGGATTTGGAGGCTGAGATTTCCAGAAGACTACACTCTTTATTTGCAGCCTGTCTTACTCCATTAAAACTACCTCAGCTTTTCACCTAAACGATGAAAATTGAATAAAATTTCCAATTACTGATTGGACACAAGTTGTCTGAAAAGAAAAACTGAGACACTTGTAAATTTAAACTTGATGCTAGTGCTTACAAGTCTGGCTAGGAATTGATTTACTTGCCAGTGCTGAATCCATTGCTTTCTGAGGAAGTCCTTCCTTCTGGAACCATTTCTCTGGCTCATGAGTCATGTTGTCAGGAGCCCCATTAACTCCAGCAAGATTACTTGTGTGAGTGCTCACTAGCATGAGTAAAAGTTGCACGAGAAGATTTCTACCACCTTTCTGGTGCCATTTCATTTTAGCATCACAGTTCATCAAAAATGACAGTGATGTATGGCAAATCTGTGAGGTCTTCATTGCATTATCATTGAGTCTCCAAGCTGTAACACCATGTAAGAAATGCAGCAGACAGGCTGCAAGTAACTTTATAAAGCATCCCACAGGGGCTCTGTATAGTGACACCAGGAGTTTATCTTGAAGAATCCACTTTTAAAATAACTTTGATTATATATTTAAGGGAGCTACAAATAGGGACTTTTATGTCTAAAGCAATTCAGATAAATTTTACCTTTTATTTCTTATTTATTCAAACTATTTGAGCTTTCCTTTTTCATATCCTTCCTGCTCCCACATCATGTTTGCTACCTCATAAACCTGGTGTTGACCACCAAGGCAGGATCTTGGCTGGGGTTTGCAGAGTATCAAAGGAACTGTTCTGCCCAGTCTTCTGTGTTCTGTTGTTTGCCGAATAGGAAGCAGTCTGAAATGCACAATTGTTATCCAAAATCCAGAATAGATTCTGAAAAAATAAAAATTTAGAAAAGGATCTGAGCCACCGTGGTAGTGAATTCTGGAGACATCAGAATATCCTTCAGAGGAGTTAATGGGTAGGAGAAGGAGCTGTACAGCCAAGTTTTCAAAATGTAAAAACAATTTGAAATATAGCAAGGTCCTATACCAAGTCAAATATTTGTTTCTTTAACAATTTATTTTGTTTAAAGTATATATACCTTCCATTTTAAATATCACTTTGCTTACACCAACTATTAGTGTTCTGGCAAATGGTCAGGAAACATCAGCTGGTGGAAAAATTTTACTGGTGCACCTCTACTACGTATGACATACATTACAGTGCGAACTAGCCAACAGAACATAGTAATAAAGAAAATTTTCTGCAAAGGCATACTTTTTTATGTATTAGTATTGAACACTCATTTTTTATGTTCTAAATTTTGCAGAACTTCAATTCTCAAGAGCTTTACTTCTTTTTGAACAAAATAACTATTCTGTATAGTCTTTTCCCATTAGTGCTTATAGCTAATGTTCCTTAGTGTAACATTTGGTTTCTTTTTCTGTCCATGATTAATACAGGACAAATTAAGCAAAAGTACCAAAGGTTTTGTTAATGGTTTAGGATATTTTTCTTAATTTCATTGGCTTGAAGGCTTTCTGTGTTCATTTAAATAGTAATGACTCTCTATTTATGTAGTCATCCAGAAACCATTATTAAAGTTGAAATGCTTGTTCAAATTGCCCTATATGTGAAGTTGGAAAATAATTCTAAAAGAGACTTGTAGTAGAATTTCTTTCTATTGTGAAAGGAGGCAGAATTGAATGGAACTGCTTAAGTACTAACAGTTAGATAAAACTGATGCTCCTGCTATGCATGACAAAAAATACTCTGTTTTCACTAACAAGACTCCAAACCTTGTGATTGTTTCCTGAAAATGAAAAAAAAAAAAAAAAAAAAAGCACAGTCTTGAAGTCTTCATGGATATTCTGCCTACAGTATACATTCCTGGCATTTCTTTGCCTCTGTTATTATTATCAAAAATATTAACACAGAAACAGGATCTTTGATTTTATTATTCTTAAAATTAAAAGATTCTTAAAAACTTAAAATTCCTGATTAAGTTTCATGCAGTTTGGCCTGTAGAGTAATTAATAACTATTTAGGAAACCGGCAATGAAAACCCTATGTAAGTACTATTGTGTTCCTAATTATTATTTTGCAGCATACTCTGGCTTTTCTTTTTGACTCAGTTTTGAAGTGGGGCAGTAATTGCACCCTGCTTACCATGTCCTTCAGAATAAGGTCAGAGGCCATCATTTTATTCTTTTTTGAAGGGCAAGATTCTGAAGTGTTCTCAGGGAAAGTTGAAAAGAATAAAACTTGAGAACGCTCTGAGGGAAAATACTGTCTAGATTACTGTTCCCAGTGATTAATAGAATTCAGCAGGAATTCTAAATATCTTTTTCCCTATTGTTGAAGTATATAACCCAAAATATAGATGTCAGTGGTGCAGCACTAGTGTGCATTTAGGAAGCTTATTCATAAACTGGTGGCTTGTACAACACAAGAGTTCATGTTGTCTATGGTAGAGCTAACATACATTTTGGAATTATTTGAGTTAAAATCAATCCTCTGAATGTAATGGCATAAAACCCCTGCCACCCATTAGCAACCACTTGCACATTGCAAGCTTACTGTTCAACTGTTCAACATGTCAGCCTGTCATGACATATCTTGCCATTCAGGTGAGTGTCCTGGTTGCAGCTGGGATAGAGTTATTTTTCTTCCTAGCAGCTGCTATAGTGCGGTGTTTTGGATTTAGTATGAGAACCATGTTGATAACACACTGATGTTTTAGTTCTTGCTAAGTAGTACTTACACTAGTCAAGGATTTCCCAGCTTCCCATGCTCTGCCAGTGAGAAGCTGGGAGGGGACACAGCCAGGACAGCTGACCTCAACTGGCCAAAGGGCTATGCCATACCTTATGGCATCAGGCTCAGTATAGAAACTGGGGGGAGCTGGCCGGGGGGCAGCGATCGCTGCTTAGGGATGGGCTGTGCATCGGTCAGCAGGCGGTGAGCAATTGCATTGTGCATCGCTTGTTTTGTATATTCTTTTATCATTATTATTATTTTATTTTCCTTTGCTGTCCTATTAAACTGTCTTTATCTCAACCCATGGGTTCTATTTTTTTTTTCCAATTGTTTCCCCCATCCCACCGGGGGGGGAGGCTGAGCAAGTGGCTGTGTGGTGCTTAATTGCCAACTGGGGTTAAACTACGACAGTGAGAAATTCAGAACACTAGCTATCTGCTTGCTACCTATGTTTCACTGTAATTTTCAATAAATTATTTTATCATTTACTACAAGCCTTCTGTCAAAAGGGTATGTTTCCTAATAGGCCATCATATGGTAAAAGCCCATTTGATCTTGACATCTCATTCAAAAGATTTCACCTATAAAATGGCACCTAGTATGCTCATCAGCAAGTGACTGAAGTATTCAGTTCTGTAAAATGACTAATTTTCCCACATTTTAAAAATAAGCATATGTATTTGTAAATGCAGATCTAATAACATTGCAGTTTTTCAAGAGAAGAAAAGTTTTCCTGGGTCATGGATTCCCTTCTACTTCGACTGCATTTCTGTCTGTATGCCTAATTGTTTGATACAGGCTGTACCTCAGTTTGAAGAGCTGGCTATACTAACTTAATTTATGATTTCCTCACCTTACACAAACACTTCCTTGTTTCTAAAACATATATCCAAAATTTTGGCTGGTTCTTAAAGCTGTTAGACTGGACCCTACTACAACTTTCTTACTGGTTTTAGAAAATGATTCTGCAAGTTCTTCAGTCTCGCTAGAATGCCCAGCACAAGAGTGGACACCTGCAGGGATTTTGGCAAAAACTACTGAGATATTTCTGCTCCAAAATTTTCTAATTTCTGCTGAAGTTTTTGTATTTTCTGTTCAACTTGGCTACTGCGTCCTATGGTGGTATCAGTTATCACTGAGTCATTCATAATTTTTATTAAATAGTGAAACTGAAAGTGACTTTCAAGCTCTGAACCAAGTTGTAATGAAAATAAAATTATTTTTAAAAAAAGGCAGAAAAACAACAACTAACTTGTGGCATTTGTACTGCAAGAACCCATCGCTCCTTCCTGAGAAAAAAAAAAAAGAGAGAAAGTTTGCTGTTAGCATAATTTTTGAGGGAGAGATGTAAATTGTTCAATTATTCACAAATTCAGAAAAAACATATGATACGGCACTAGAATTAAAACTAAGGAGGCTTATTCAAGGAGGCCTGAGTGCAAATTCTCCTGGTTTGCACTCACACATAAAAATGAATATAATACTTTTCATGTGTCAGACACAATTTGTGCCTTGAGCCACCAATTTTGCCAGCATATTTTGTTGGTCACACACCTACTCATAATTCCAATTCCAACTACATTTTATGCCCATAAAACTCTGATTTCTTTTTTCATCTGCTATGTTTCCTCTCTAACTTGGAAGAGAAATAGTCATTGCGTCCTTCTCATCAGTGCTTTTTCTGACCTGATTTTCAATAGCTTCTCTAGAGTATCCTCCTCAAAATCTTTTAAGACAGTTCCTTCGATAGTTAATATAAGCTTTTCTCTACAGTATTCTGAGACTGTGAATAATTCCCTTATTTTGTGTATACTTTCACGCGGGAGAAAGTTTATAGACTTATTTCTGGACTCAGTGAGTCTTTTATTTTGAAGACTTTGAAAATATGGCTTTCAGCCTTCTTATGTCATATTCTCCAATAACTGCATCAGAGCTAAGCTGATATAAGCCAAATTTAAATTGATGTATTACTAGCAGTATTTCAAAGCCACTTCTGTTTTTCATGTTGATTTAACATCATTCCTTTTGTTATACCAAAGCAGATCATGTATGCAAGAACCCCTAAATAAACTAGCCAAACCAGTCACTAAATCAAGTAAAAGAAATGGAAATTTATGATGCTGTTTAATTCACCAGAACTCACTTTTTCTGTTAATATTCTCAAATATAACTTTTCCTAGACAGATACCAGTGTAATCAGGAAAAAGCACAGCTAAATGATATTTTGGGAACAAGAAGAACAACTACTGATGCTCAACTCAAATACCAGAAGTCATGCCATTAATTGACATGTAGGCAATACTGAATCCTCATTCACTGGATGTATAACCAGCTTTTTACTTTGGCATTTTTCTGCTATATGAAAAATACTGGCCAACAGTATAATTTTGGTAGTTTTACACAGGTGAAGCCAGAGCAGGCTATTAGATTAGCTGAGCTAACACCTTGTATCTCAGTTTCTTACATTTGATCCAGTTTCATCTATCTTCAGCCTAGTAATTTCTGGTTAACTGAAGGCCAACTTTGAAAAATAAGGTATCCAACTGTTATTTGAAAGCAGCAATGGGTAGAGAATCATAATTTCCCTTGGTAGTTTATCCCAGTGGTTAATAACATTCAATCATAGAAACGTGCCTTATTCTACTTTGAAGGTATCTGTCTGCAGCTTCCAGCTTCTGGTTATATCTTTCTGTGCTAGATGAAAAAACTCTTTAGCTCCTGAGTAATTTCTCCTCGTGGCAGTACTTGTTTATGGTAATCCAGCCAGCTTTCCATTTTCTCTTTGAGAAGCCGAATAGATAGAGCCCTTTAACTCTTCTGTTAATGGCATTTGAGAACTGCAAAAGTTTTCAAAATATTTTTGTTACTCTCTTAATCTTCCTTCTCATAAGCTTTCAGCATCTTTTTAAGAAATAGGTCCTCCTAAAGTTTGCATAACATTTCAGTAATAATCTAATGTGCAGGTACAAGTAAAATGGCCACCCCACTCGTAGGCTATATTCCACTGTGTAACCAAATGTCACATCAATTAAGTTTTCTTGCTGCGATGTCCCTTCTGACAGCTGGAGTTGTTCATCCACTACAATACTGAGATTCCTTCCAGAACTGCTGCTTTATAGAACATGGTCCTCAAACCTCTACCTTGCAGTCTTTGTTCTCTGAGTTATAACTTTGCGATTTTTGCAAGGTCTAACTTTGCTAATTGATCCAGGCATTTAATTATTTTTACTCTGCCAGTGTCATTTGCAGAACTGCTAGGCAGTAAATTTATGTTTCTTTCCCAGTCTTTGATAAAACTTTTGAATATTAGGTCTGATGTCTGGAGAAGAAAGGTATAGTGTAAAGACACACTGTAGGTCTGAGCTGCTTCTTTAGTGATGGCTGCTGTTTGTGATCAGTCAGTCTAGTTAACTATATTAATATTGTATAAATGCTACACATCACTAAAAGTCAAACACCTTACAAAATTCTAAAGCTATTACTTCTATACAAGTATCAGCCAAAGCTGCAATCTTGCCCAAAGAATTAAATCAAATCTGACACCTATTTTCATACAACCATGTTGCCCAGCATCAATATTTTGTTACGTAAATCTGGACTGGTCTATGGCTATTTAAGTATTTTTATTTCTTCCTCTAGATGTTGGCAAGTGAGCATCTGGCATTTTCCACATTTTCCATGACACTGATAATTTCCCTGCTATTCCAAGACACATTAAACATGAATATTATTGGGCCAGAACTCTCTTCAGACAGCTCTTCAAACAGTTTTCAGTGCAAGTTAACTGAGCCATAAGCTTTTAAAATGTTCATCCCAAGCTGAACTTTCACAGTTTGTGTGTTCAATAGTAGGCAAGAAGTATTGCCTCCTCCTCCTTGTCTGATACTAGCACATCATCTCACTTTGTCTTCAACTGAGGAAAATAAATTACTGAAAGTTACTGCTCTTTTCTGTGTCGTCATTAACAATTGTTCCACCTCTAAGTGTTGATGTGAATATTGTTATATAAGAAGCAAATCCAACTAAAAATTAAAACCAGTAATTTCAATCTTCAATAAATCCTTAGTCATACTGTGCTGTATTGTATAAAATATTTATTTAGGATTTTTAATTTACACTGCTTAAATGTTCATTATGGCAGTGCTGTTATTTTTAGTCTGAATTTTTTTACTTCAATATTTCATGCATATCTTTCTGTTTTGTCTTCCAGATTCCTGTTGCTGTGACGCAGATAAGTTCGACCAACCACCCAGTGAAAGTGGGACTCTCAGATGCATTTGTGGTTGTGCACAGGATCCAGCAAATTCCCAGTATGTAGTATTGTAGTGGTGCTAATGGTTTGGAGGCTGAGAAATGAGTATAAGCTGATTTCATCAAGGATGATTAGCTGCACAACAAATCACTTAGCTAATTTCAGCTTGTTAATTCAAGTGTAATTTTATTTGCTTGATAATTCCCAGTGTGGTTTTCTCTGTCATTGTTTCTTTTGAGCTGATAAATTAAGTAAATAAAACTAAATGGCCAGCCAAATAATGTAAAATTAAACTGTCAACAGCACAATTTGGTATTCCATAAGATACTTTATCTGGAATACGTCCCCATATCCATAGTAGGGAAGAAGTAACCTGTTCAGAAGAATCATCTGTATCCAAAAAGAGAAAAATATTCAGGCTGAAAGTTCTTGATACTTTACATTCTGAACTTCAAATTCATATATACATTTTAGTGTGAGAAAAGAAGAGGAGATGTAGTTATTAAATAACATCTTGGGCTCACATAGTCATGGCAACGGTAATGCGGGTGACATTTAATTTTCTCTGGCATTAATTATACTTTGTGTGGCTCGACTGAAAACGAATAGTAGGAAATCAAGTGTGATTTCCTTGATGCTTTGTTTTAACATACTGTGTACAGAACACTTTGAGGTTGTTTAGCCATTAGAGAGTATGCTCACTTTCCAAAAGTGCTGGTTTTATTTACACATTTGGAGCAAATTTACTAAGTTCAATTTTTTATGATCCTCTAATAGCAGCAGGGTGTAGATGGAAGAAGCTGCACCTGAAGCAGCCTCCTAGGATTGAGTCCAAGCATATTGCCCTAAAGTGAACTCTGGCAGAGGTGTGGCACAGATAAAGCTCATGAGGACTGACCTGATCCAGCCCATCTTTAAGGCAATCTGCAGATGGGCTCTGCAGGTACCACTGCCTCTCAGCTCGTCCTATCCCCTCATCACATTTAAACAGTCTTTGATATGAGGGAGCATAAATCCTACCTCTTATATGTCCTGCCATAAGGAAGATGGAAAATTTCAGTACTGTCTGTTGCTTCTTGTGAACTCAAAAGTAGTGTGAAGGAGGTTGGCAGGCCCAGATTTCCTTAAGAGATGAGGTCTTGGAAGAAATTTGTTTCTGAAGTATGATAGATAGTTGTGATGTGCCTATGGTCGCATGGATTGCTTTTGAGTGCTTAGGAACAAATGATTCTAGGCAACCTATTTCAGCAATTTGAGTGATGTTTGTAGGTGAATGATCTGAATATTTCTGTGAGTCTTCAGCTTGTAAGAGCTCCTAAAATGGATTCAGGTGGAAATTAGGTTGATTGACTCATGGAAATGGTTTATGAGAGTAGTCACACAGAAATACAATGTAAGAGATGCAAGCAGTATGCAGGTCGTTTGGCATCAGGCCTCCGCCATCAAACAATACTAAAGGACCTATTTTAAATTTACATTTTTTGTATGTAAAATATATGGTATATGTGAGCCTTTATTCTAGTTTGAATGTTTCTTTCTGTAGAAATATTTCACACACGCACGTTGTTTTACTACCACTACATAATATTGGTTTAGATGAATACACAGTTACTTACTAGTCTTCTAGTTTTAGTATTCCTGTAAACCTTTTTGTCACATGACACTTTCTGCTAAGTGAAGTGACTGTAATTACCAGAAAATCTGTCTAGTGTTTCATCTTAAACTTACTGTGTTCATTAAGTCACATTACGGAATGGCAGATAAAAAGAATAGAATGTGGGTAAGGAGTCTAAAACGTGCCACTGCAGCAACAGTTTTGATAGCACTATTTCTGTATTACTGTGTGTAATGCACGGCTTTTCTCCTTAATGACTGGTTCTGTGGCTGGTGATAATTCATTATTATTTTTGCTAGTTTGCAGCTTACATTAGAGCTAGTATTAATCAAGGGAATCATCAGTTCGCAGTAGATTTTCCTGAAGCCAAATTGTGCTTTCAGTGAAACAGGTTTATATTAGTATGTACAGGCAACATAATAGCACCCTGACAGAACTGGTAAATAATGTTGGCCCATAGAGAGCCAGTGTCAGATGCTCTTAAAATATGCATGTTCTTGCATTCTTGTTTTTCAGAGGTGTTAAATCAACCATGGCACTAGTCAATTACTGAAAAAGTGATATGATAGAATTGTTGTTTTACTTTATCTGTTAACTCCTTAAGACAACGGAAGAATATAAATTGCTGTTTGTTTGTCCCAAAAGAAGGCGAAGATAGTATAGCTATTAGTTCTTGCTTAACGCTTTAGCAAAGACTTTTCCATCAAGAGAACCCCATTTCCCTTTATGTTCATGGGTAGTTATTAAAAAAAAACCAAACCAAACCCAAATCAAACAAAAAACCCCCAACTCTACTGCTTCATGTTTGAGTTCTGTCAGTTATTTTTGTATACGTCTTGCATTTGAAAAGGAAAGAAACATTAAGTGTAACACAAGCCTATTTGAACAAAAATATCCTCTCAGTTTTCAAAAATGCTGAATGTCTTTGGTGCATTCTGTATGCTCAGCATTCTAAAATTTCAGTATATTAGTCCTAGTTTTATTGAAGTAATTTTGGAAGATTTAGAACTAACTATTTATCAGATTTTTTCAGACATGCTGTCCAAAACATTAGTAATAACTTTTTTAATACTTCTGAAAGGTGAGTTCTAAAGCCAAGCAAACCTATTTCATTCTGAGGAAAGAAAAACATGCTTTTTGATCAGCCATTTCATTTCAAAAGTGCATTTTAATGAGTGCTGAAAAGGATCCTCTTGAAGAGCCAAGAGCAAAAAGAAAGGATTTTCTGAACTTTTTGAAATGGAGGACCTTGAACATTTCATACCTATTTTTTTTAATATACTCCTACATATAAAGGCTTTGCAGTAATACCCCTTTTATCTGTCCCTAAAAGAATACAGGTACCTACATTTTTTCTCCTTATCTTTTAAGAGTTAGAGCACGGAGATGGGAGATTTTTGGCAGCTGGCTTTCTGCCTGTCTTCTATGATTTCTTTTCTTGATCTGCTACTAATGCGTATATAGAGACAATGTCTTTATTCTCGAGCCTATACGTGGTACTATTATATTGATGCAGATTGGCCACTATTTTCTATTTTTATATATATATGTATAGATACATATGCCTGTGTATACTCTAGAGGTGCTTTGGAATGAATGGTAATGTGAGAAGGGAAGCGAATTTTTGCTTTGACATCAAGGTTAACAAGAAAAGCCCTAAATTCTGAGATTTATATAGCAGCAAAATGGCAAATTAAGTCCATCAATTAATTTCAGATGAAAAGTTTCTGCTTCTTCCAGGTAATTCAGGTGAAGTGAGCCAGGCTCTGGACCTCTGCTTCCAATTTGTCCAATAAGTTAGAGGGACCACCCTGATTTCTTCTTCTTTAGACAGGCTGAACTCTTGTACATTAACTATTTTTCCTTTTGTAACAAAGACACTAAGAATGTTTAATGGATGTCTTCCAGTTAGACAACACATGATTGGTGAAGACAAAGCTGGGGGATAGCGTTACATGTTCCTCCAGCAAGTCTTCTCTCCTCCCTTGTCTTCAGCATCTTCACTGCATCAGGAACCTTGTCCCTGACCCATTGCAACCACCTTCTCTTCCCTGTTCCCTCTTATTTCTTGTTTTTTCTTAGCCAACCTTAGCATTCTGTTCTTGGTCCTTCTTTCAGTCGCCTACGGTGTCCTTTGCTCTCCCTTCTGAAGACTCCCAAGATCTCTCTCTAATTTCATGACCATCTTTCTTCCCCTACAGCTTTTCTTTCCTTCAGGGTTACTACATTTCTCTCCTTTGTTTCAGTGCTCTCTTCCCTTTTGTCTTTCAATTAGCTTTTTATTGTGCATGAAGAAGAAACGAAAAAGCATTTCCTGCAACCCACTATTTTATCTTAGTAATGAAAAAGCCCGCCAGTGAGCTTTCCCAGATTGTGCTTTGTTTTCCAAGAGAGCATGAAGTACACTGGTAAAATGAGAGTGCCAGATTCAGGAGGTCTACACAGTGAGTTGCTAGTCTTGCACTTACAGATAATGGCTAGGTTTTTCTCCATGATGAGACACACTTCTCCATGATCTTGGCCTCTACTGTATTAGGTACAGCTCTTTTAGGAAATCCATACCTTGACAACCCAACATTTAATGACACTGAAATTACTCAACAACACTGTGTACACAAATGAAACTGTAGCTGAGCTATGTGTTAGTAATATTCCTGTTTCAGTGCAATTAGTGCCACTCAATATGTAGTGTAACTCAAGCATATAATTGACAACTCTGCATGTTATAAGTGTTTGCTGAAGATTTCTCTCCAGTTTGTTTACAGCAGTGAGGCCCCTGAAAGAACCTTAGCATTACCTTCCTGACGGGTAAAAGAAGACTAGCAGTTTATGTTGTGATATTTATTGTGTAAAGGTGCAGCACCATCTGGGAAATCTCAGACTCTAATTTGCTGCTGCCTTGCTGGTAATGTTGTCATTTACCTCTGTGCAAAGTGGGCCCCAAAGTTGTCGCTCTAAATTCACAGTATTTATTCTTGCTTTCCACTAGTGTAACTAATTCCCCAGAGTACCGGCTCCTCCAGCCCTGCCTGTTTGTCTGCTGGCCCAAAAGGGATTAGCCAGACAGATCGGTTCCTTGGCACTACATATCCGATTCAGGAGCAGTGAGAGAAAGAGATGGGCATGCTGCCAATCTTTGGTGGCTTAACAGCACTTCAGGGAATGGTATGAGGTGATCAAAGTTTAAAATGTTCTCATTTTAGCCAAAGCCTTAACTGGTCATCGACCAATCTCAGAATTAGGCAG
Source organism: Mycteria americana (assembly GCF_035582795.1). Lineage (NCBI taxonomy): Eukaryota > Metazoa > Chordata > Aves > Ciconiiformes > Ciconiidae > Mycteria > Mycteria americana. The sequence goes on along the minus strand of NC_134366.1, from coordinate 21,880,652 downwards.
TCCGGTGCATAGTGGCTTAAGGGAATAAAGCATGTTTTTCACATCTAGATCCTGTAGTAAGAGCAGGTCAGCTGGCATCAGGACTTGGGGTAAATCTGAAAGGACATGGAGAGTTTCGAAGTAAATGATGTGTGGTAGGCACAGAGCATTGAAGCAGAACACTTTTTTCAGAGCCTACTTCACTGGTTTGCTTATTTACAGATTATATGCCTTTGAGGTGCAGCTTCCAGGTGTTAAAGGATTTTTAGTAACTTTTAGGAGAATTATAAAATTAATACAATTAGGGAATCTGAGTTTTGATCTGGATTCAGACGTGTGTGTAATAGTCCATGACCAAGAGCAATTGTGGTGGTGGTTTGATTACAGGCATGTTTGATCCCAGTGTCAGTGCCTCAAGAATTAATTAGTTAATATTGACAAGTATAGCAATATGAAGCTGTTAAAAACAAAGAACTAAGACTGCTTTGACATTCTGATTCCCTTACTTTTTGTGGCGATGGCAATCAGACATACCAGGGTGGCAAAATATATATTTGCATGAAGATTTTATTCAGCCAGTGGTGCTAAACAAAGTCCCTATCAAGCAAAACCAGTGGCTGTATAGTACAGCAGCTGTGCCCCACCCTTATATTTTTCACAAATTGCTTGCAGTGTAAGCTGGGTATGTTTCATAAATTGTTTGCTTCAAATTGACTTCTGCATAATCAAACACACTCTCTTACCACTTGTGTTTTCTCTATCAGCTAGACTTAAAAATGAAAGTGCAGCTGTATGAATACATATGGCTTTGTTTAGCAGTTTTTGCTGGGTATATGGCCGATCTCAATTCCCTAGAAATCTTTCACTGACAAAGATTTTCATTTGTGTGAACATATAATTTAAAAAATCAGACTGACTTCTCCAATATTTTCACATTTCACTGGGTTGCAGGTTTTAGATGAGGAATGCTGTATGAGAAAAAGTGATTATGTGATGGAAAAGTACCAGAGAGATTGTGCATCTGTTGGACACAATGGTTTATTACTAGCTACTGACCCTGCAGGTATGTTAGGAAGTCATTGGTGCTCTTCTGGCACCACTCCACCTCCAGAGCACTCTCCCTATTTAGTACATTTCGTTAACTCTGGAAATTCTGTTTCATAGAATATTTATATGCCATTATTTAGTTTAAAACTACTGTGATAGAACTACATAGAAATGTTTTTTCGCACCAGAATCTTGCACATCTATAATTTAGCAATCCATTGCTTAATCCCTTGAAAGGATTCTTTCAATTGGCCTTCTGACCCGCCACATTATCTCTCTAGGTCACTGAGGAATGTACTTACCTCAAGTAAGTACTGGTGTTTTCTTCAGTTTTTTCTGCTGGGACTGTACCTTTGGCCTTGTATTCAAAGATAGCACATGTACGTGCCACAGAAACAAACCAAAGAACAATTTGGACCATGCTGTAAATTAAACCAAACGTAAAACAATAGACACTGTTATTGAAAAAAAATATTATAAATTATATCATTCGGTTAAAAAGGGTGTTTGAGATACTCAGACCTGCAGAAAAGTAAAATATTTTCATGACTAGGAGAAGAACATATATATATTTTCTGAAATTCAGAACCAGGAACGGTACTTCAAAAGTATATATGCATGCAAAAAGTCCTTTTCCTTTTCTCCCTTCTCTGTAATGCCTCTTTTCAGTAAAATACCTGCACATGATGCTTAAATTTTTGTCTGTTACTACATCAAATAATTTCACTAGTTCTTGTCAACTTAAGGTGCATACTGAAGTACGTGGGCTCATGATCTCTTTGGGATTCTGCACTTGTACTTGTTTGTAAAAGAGCTAAATAGCATAAGTCAAAGAAGTTCCACCTGAGTGAAAGGCAGTGTGTGTCTTGGGTTGGAACGGGAGTGTGTGTGGAGAGGTTGAGGGGGAAAGTGTCAGAGGAGAGTATTCATTTTTCTGTTTATCCTGTTGAGTTTAGCTTTTCTAGCCTGTTTTGTTAAGGGGATACAGGCTCAGAATTCTAAATAGGGAGGAAAAAGTGCATTTTGAGGAGCTAAGCATGGCGTGTTTCAAGTAAGACTTTCAAAGGAATCTGCACCTGCATTTTTTTACAACCTGGCCATGCAGATAAATTTGAATGTTCGTGTCTCCAACCACCTGCCTGCAAGTATAGACAAAGCTGTTAGAAGGTGACTATGCAAATACGTCTCTGTGCTTAGGTTTCTTACAGTAGATAGATCCCTCGTATGCAGACTCACCACCTGTGGTTGGTACAGCCTTCTTCCTGAAGAAGGAAAGATCAAACCTGAGCCGAGCAGGAAGTGGGATTTAATGGGGTCAACAGTCATGATGAACTATGCATGATTAGAAATTATTTTTTTGATACCAAACTTAATTCTCTTGAAATCAGTGTTTTAGAGATTTCATGCACTGGGTGAGATAAAAGTGCCTGTGACCTGAGTCACTGATTCTTACTGGATTTTTGGAAAGCCAGAAGCTCCTTATTTCTTGTAACCCCTGTGAGGAGTCTGTTAGGAAATGTTCAGAGTAAACAGGATTATAGCATGCCAGTCTGTACCACTACTGATTAGATGAAATAGAGTTCAATTAAAGTGCTGGCACCCACCATTTTAATTTATGTATTGATTTGCTTATTTTTTTGAACAGAAGGATAAAGATTTCTGTGGAAACAAATTACAGCCTTCAGCATTGACAGGAGTTCATTTCAAACACATTTCCTGATCACTCTGATTTGGCAGGTGCTTTTATGGGACTTACCATCCTGGGAGCATAAACCTCGCACTGCTGGCAAGAGATTTTCCCCACCCCAGCACAAGATTAGCTTTGTCTTGAAAACCCTTTCTGTCCAGTGGCTTTGAAGTACATAGCAAAGGCATTTATTGGGGTATACATTTGGCACATCCCCATAGCTGTCTTTTAACTAGTCAGAATGACTTTGTAGGTAAAACATAAAACTAGCTCAGTTCTAGGTGCATTTCACACCAAAAGAGAATCTGCTATCAGGAGGGGTGAAGCCATAGCAAAGTCAGCTTCAAATAAATAGCAAGAGGAACTACTTGGCAAAGGTGCTGATTTGGAGCTAAATAGAAATATTATTGTCTGAAAGCCAGGCACTGCCTACCTGTGCCTGAGAGCTTATGCAGTGAGGGAGGGCAGAGAAGCTGCTTCCCCCGCAGCGACCCTGGCTGATGCAGGAGAGAGTGAAACCCCCAAGCACAGCTCTGCTTCTGCCTCCCCATCCCTCCTCAGATATTCCCCTCTTTCTTCCAACTGACACCAATACCTTGATGGTTATTTTCTGTGTGGTGTAAGGGGGTTTCCCACACTTGTGCTTTTAGAGGTTGGCCATCCCTCTTTTCTTAGAAAGCCTCGTCCGCTTGAGCCAAGAGGCACCTTAGCCACAGGACACCTTATATGCACTTTCTCTCTTCTCTGAAAAATTCATATTTACTGCTTGATTGATTTTAGTTGAGGTTCCATTTTCTGTCTGAAAAATGCCTACAACGTCCCTCCTAACAAGAGATTGTGAAAAACACTTTGGATTTGGTGCTATGTGATTGCTTAACAGCTGGGGAGCCCATGTGAGCCCACTTCAAGCTGCAGAAACACAGCCTTTATACCAAGCAACAAGGTGTGACCTAATCCATACAGGGCTGACAACACAGAAGACTGCCTAAGATTGAGTTTGTGGCTGTCTGCAATTCCTTTTCTTCTGCTGCATGTTGACTCAGAGCAGCCATTGACCAGAGTAACCTGTTAATCCTTTGTATGTAACCCTTTATTCCTCTCTGGCATGATTCCACAGGGTCAGTGATTGTATTTAGCATTGATTTCAGTTAGTTTAGCAGACGTTCAAAAAGAACATAATCCAGTGCACCAGGAAATCATCATTATTGTGCCGGATTGGCAGTATAGGCTGTACTTTTAATTTGCAAATGTACAAGCTCGCCCTGCATTGCAGTTGTGCACTTAAAATCTGGAATATTCAGAATACACGATAGGATATTGATCTGGAAACTAACAATTATGTGATTTTTTCACACTTATCTTGTGCTTGGGTCTTACAGTCGTCTGTGCATTCAAAGCCCATAAGAACAGTGCATTGACTATATTGAATTTCTGCTTTGAGAAACTTAGGTGCAGTCAGCTTGTGTAAAGATTATGCATAACACTGGCTGTTTAGGAAGACTTGTCTTGTCTTCTTTAATATAATGTTATAATATGAAAAAATGTTCTAGTGCATTTAGATGTGAGCTAGCTTGTAGCTAACAAATTTGATTAAGCAATGAAATCAGTTTTGTTTTCACATCTTGACAAGAACTGACAAAGTGAGCATATAAAGCATTTCTCTCAAGTCTGTAAGCTGAGAAATGTCTTAGGAAAGCAAGCATCTGAAATATACCCTAAAATGTCTGATGGTATACTTTCTAGAATTTCTGCCTAAATGAATGACTAAGATGCTTGAGAGCACACTCAGCATTTTCATAATCCTTTACCAGGAATGGGTACCTATTCTGTCAGCTCTGATGGTTTCTCAAGTGAAAAATTCTCTGTCTATACCTTTTACATGTTCCTTCATGGCATCTAAAGTTAAAAATGTATTCTTGAGAAAATTGGTGTCACATGTGCACCTAAGGAACAGTGAGTAATCATTACATCCACTATTTTTCACAAGCTACAGACTGCAAAATAGTAAAGTGTGAAAATATTTTTATTTTTCTTTCCTGGTAGATGTCCGTAGAAGAACAATTTATGAGTACCACAGAGTGGAGCTGCAGATGTCAAAGATTACCAATCTCTCAGCTGTTGAAATGATACCTCTTCCAAGTAAGTAAAACATAACATGGGCAGGAGCCAGATCTGGGAAGGACCCCCCTTTCCCCTCCCAGCAACACATACACAATTTAAAATATTCTATTTTATCTGTGGACTTGGAATCATGGACAGATACATTTATCCTCTCTCAGATTTATTCCCAGGTGGATGATTCATTATCCAGTGCATCTATCTCAAGTTAGGAAAAATCTCATCTATCTCAAGTTAGTTTATAGGTATATAGCTCCAGTAAGTTTTGAATGAAATCTGTGCAAATCGTTTTTTCAGAAGAATGATTATATTTCCTTTAAATTTGTTTCCTCAAGAAAAAAAGAACAGTTTTCATGCTTGCAAGGCAAACACAAATTCTTCTGTGTACTGTACATCACACTGCAAAGGCATATCCCCATGAACATTTTGCAGTTCATCTGCCTCTTTTGTCCAAGGTAAAACTACATTGTTTGGAAATCTCTGGGTTTAAACTGCCAGCTGTACTACTGTGAAAAAAACAGAAACAGTTATTTTTCTTTTTTCTAATCCAATCGTAGTTCTTGCATACTTTCACTGTCAGTCTTATTATCTGCTTATATCTGAATGTTAGCAACACCAAGGAACACTGGAGCCAGGGAAGAAAGAGATTTAAGGATATATTTAATATTAAGCAGAAAGATAAAAATTTAGCAATAAAGCTGAATGAACAGTTGTGGAAGTGGGAATGCATTTACAAATGGAATACAAATGGAATCCTACAGGTGAAATGTACCTCTGTGCATACGGTTGTGCGATGCATTGTAATAGGCTGGTTTTAGTATCTTATTTTGGACATGTGTGAACCTGTTGAGTCCCTAAGTATATATTATCCTTCTTTTGTGCTTTTTATGAGAATTATTTGTGAGACTAATGCAATAATTTCTGTTTGTTTATCTACCTCCCAGCTTGTCTCCAGTTTACCAGCTGTGGTCCCTGTGTCACTGCCCAGATTGGTTTCAACTGCAGCTGGTGCAGTAAACTCCAAAGGTAAAGAAAAGGAATTTTCTTTTTTGCATGAGTATGCAGCTGTGCTCAAGGGGTATCCAAAAACATTGCCCATAGGCTATTCAGCACAAAGAGTGATTATATTTAGGTCTTATATACATGCATTCACACGAACATACACCTCAGTTGCGATCACTAGCAACACATCATTGTCCCTTCAGCAAAGAAGGGACACTTCAGCAAAGAAACTAGGCAAGAACAGTCAAAACAGTTGTTTTGGAACTTAAGCCCTTGTTCCTATTTCCTTAACGCTTCTTTAGAATCCTTTTGAAGGAGAACAAGAAGTAGAAATTATAATAAAATTCATATTTTCTCCTATATCCCTAGCTTCATCAAAAATAATTTAACCACATGGAGATGTGGGGTGGTAATGTAACTACAAAGACATACTTGTTCTTTTAACTGTAGGGAGACAGACACATCCAAAGACTCTGAGTCTTTTCTCTTTTAATCTCTCATAAACTTGGTGGGTACGCCAGGTCTCCTCAGCCTGTCACTGCCACATTGAGGACAGTCAAGTCAGTAGCAGGAGCAATTTAGACTGTGGAGCAGCTGGAGCACAGACAGCAAAATGGAAACTCTGCAGCTGCAGTTTTTCCAAAAAGTTCTTCAGTCGCTGGCCTTCATTGACCTTCATAGCCATCACGACTATCAAGAATGTATTTAACACCAGTTCTCTGACACAAAATGCAGTATTATAATGGATATTTATTATTGTTGTTTTTCAACCCTAGTGATTCAGTTCAGAAATGTTATGTATAAATGGATGCATAATGAAAGGAGAAAACACTATTAGCAGTCTAAAACAGTGTAATAATTTGGTACCATGCTGAAGAACTGATAAATAGTTGATGAATGTGGTACAGAGTTAGGAACTTCAGGTCACTTTTACAATGTTTTCTTCAGCTTCTACTCCCTTAGTAAGTCATTTGAGAAGTCACTCTGTTGTCAGTTTGTCTTGCAAAAAACTCTTGAGTGGAATTAGAGCTAAATTAAATCATTTCACGGAAAACATATCAAACATCTTCAAGAGTAAGGATACTTGTAGAAAACTGTTCCAAGCAAGCATGAAGAGATCTTGCTTGCTTTAGCTAATTTCTTGCTTTCAAGCATTGCTTGATTCTACTTCCATTAATAAATGATGTAGCACTGAGAATCTGTTGGCTTTGGTTTGAGCAAGGTCTGTTGCTTTGTGGCCAGTGTTCTCATTTTTCTTTGGATAAACTCAATTCTAGCAGGTAAGATTTGAAGAGATGGTAAAGTTCAGACCTCTTACGAAGAACAGGCAAACCTTGAGATCCTTTGTTTTGCTCTTTAGTTTCTGAAGAACTGAGTTTCCTAAGTTCTGGAATTGCTTGAAAATCTGTTTCGCTCACTGAGGCACAAATTCACTGCAGAGAACTAAAAGAATGTTATCCTTCACCTTTGCAGGAAGCGACACGAGGCATGTAGTTGCACAGTGTTCCCTTCCACGTATTTAGGTGAATTTGTGGCTGCCCCTTCACAACTGGCAAGGTGTAATTTACTGCTGAAAAATACACAGTCTCAACGCACCTATTTCTATTCAATTAAAGTTTGCATGAAAAAAATCTTGCTTTTCATTTTGCCTGTGAAGATCACACAGCAATCAAAGATGAACCTACTGTGAGGCAGTCCTGCACCGTTTCCCAAAAACAACTGGCTCCACGCTGCAGCACAGTTGTGCCTTTGACAAGCTGCAGCAGGTAGACTGCACAGTTTTATTGCTGTTAATTAGCCCATTACTGACAGTAGTGAGGCTGTCATTTCCTGCAGGCTGTGTTTGGATATTGTTTGACTAGCAGCAAAAGCAGGACCTGGTGTTGATTCCTTAAAAAAAGGATGGGTCCAGAAAAGTAAACTAAGATTATGCCTCTACACAGGAATTTCAGTAGTTTAAAAACAGTCATACTGTCCAATTTGCATCTGTAAAGATGAGTGATATTCAGCCAGGTTTAAGCAAATAGAGAATTGTGTATAGAATCATAAAATAGCTCAGAATGGAATGATCCACTAGAGGTCATCTAGTCTAACCTCCCGCTCAAAGCAGGTCCAGCTGTGAGATCAGACCAGTTTGTTCAGCTGGATCTTGAAAACCTCTGAGGCTATGGTCCAGTCCCCTGAACATCTTAATTTTATAGTAGATTTTACACTTTATTTTTAAAATTGTTATTTCCTCCAGAAACATGGCTTTGGTGATGATGTCTGCCTCAGGTCCCATTGCCTTTCTTGGCCACTCTCCTCCAGCTTCTGAAATGAGCAGCTTATTCCAACTAATTCAGTTCTACAGTGAAACAGGTCTGAAGTAATAAGTGGATATATATTTTGTGAAAAGAGGCAACTTGCTTTCCAAAATATGCAGACTGAACATTTATTCAGTTAGGGTACATTACACTGCAGGATCATTGTGATCAGGACTCATTCCTGTCTCAGCTTTGACAATTTTCTGCTCCCTACCAGTTCTGGATACTCTCACCTGCCTTCTAGTCCAGCGCCTTTCTTCTTTTACTTTGCTGTTCCTTAGCATGTTTATTCATTTTAGGGAGATACAAAAAAAAGCCTTATTCCATTCTCAGAGATGTCTGGATCACAGGAGAGTACTCAGAATCATTTACTTCAGTACCACTTTGTGGTTTTGCTCCCCTCAAAAATAAATTCACTGTGTTAAAATGTTCTTTTTCCATGTGATAAAGAAGCACTTGCTCAACAAGAAAACCTAACTGTCCTGGTTAAAAATCATAAGTTGTGAGCTCTTTCATCACAGTGCTCCAGCTTTTTCTGTGTGTCACTGCTCTTCAGTCACCAGCCTTGTAAATCAACCTAGACTTTTATCTCCCATTGTGATATATATTGCTCTGCTGCAGCAGAATAGAATCTGCTTGGAAAAACACGGGTAAAGCATTCCATGAAGTATTAACTTAGACATTTCAGAAGTGCCTTGAGTACAAAGAAAATTAATATTTACAGTCCACTTACAAATGAGTGCTCGTAGGGGTTTTTGAAGTAAGCAGCAGCAGATGCTTAGGAGTAATGCCCAAGTAGTGCTTCTGGGTTGCAAAGCTGACTGGACACACTGGTCCAGGAGGTGAGAAACCACAAGCTGTCTCTCTTGGCTGTAGGCAAAGCCCGGGGTGGGCAAGGCAGTTAGCCTTTGGTGCAAAAGCCTGAAGAAGGCTTTGAACTTGATAGTGGCAGGTTTCCAGTGTGGCAATAATCTACCGTCTGAGCTAGTGCTCCAATTTCTGCAGAGGGACAATGCCTGTTTGCTACTGAGGAGACTGTTAGGGAGCAATGAGGGTCAGATATGGCTACAACAGACAGTGATGTTCCTCCTGTGGAGCCGCAGTAGCACTTTGGTACTCTAAAGTGAGATCTCCTAGAGCAGACAGACTTCCATGTGGGTGACAAGCAAACATGTATCCAGCGGGAAACAAAACTCTATACCAATTCTACAACCCTTTTTTCTCAACAAGTTATGACCCCATTTAGCCAGAACAACATTACTACCAAGAACAGCATCTTGTATATTTTTGTTCCTTGAATAAAATTTAAACCATATATTGAATCATTTACACAACAAAGTACAGTTGTTGGAAAAACAGAATGTTTATATAAAACCTGTAACTGCACAAGGAAAATTGACCAGCAGAGCCATTGCAAAATAACTGTACTCCCCCATGTGGGCAATCTGTGTTGGAATGAAAATACCTTTATTCTACAACAGTGGGTTGTTTCCTACCTGTAGCTTCAGCGCAGGTGCTGTGCAAACTCTGCAGTCTTTGGAGAGATAGGTTCTTCTTGTAGGTGATTCAGTGCAAAATCCTCTATTCCTGTCACTCTCTACAAGCTTAAATCACAGTTTCCCTTTTCCTAAGGGATCATCAAACTATCCACTCCGAAATCCAATATGACATATGTCATACAGTTTCATCATGACTAAAGCAAAGGCACATCATTTTCTTCTGACTTCAGCAGATGCAGGATCCCCTTAGGAGATAATTTTTTTTTAGCTATGTATGTTCCATAACAATTCCATAAGTAAAATTGTTCCATAAGTAAAAGAGACTAACTATAAATATGTAAGCTAAGATGGTATCATAGCTTTCTCCTACACAAGGATCTATGTCTATAAAATGCCAGAAACACTTAGCATCTATCTCATAGTCACCTGTGGCTGAAACTTGGATTATTTGCTCTTCATTATCTCTGATTTCCCAACATGTAAAAACTGGGAGAATTCATTAATGTTAGATCTGTTTATATCATATTTTCATGCTTCTGAAATTGTTTATATAGTCTGGGCACTTGGTATAGCCTGCATGTTACAGATGTCATTTTCTCAGAAAGTTTTTGGAAGTTTTAAGGCAACTTTGCTGTTATATTATAGGTTCAATTTGTACAACTTGCTCACATTACTTGAAATAGTGAGGTCCCTTGGAAATATTTGAAGTTAAGAAATAATTGCCCAAGAAATAAATTGTGTTTATTAACTTTAAAAGAGTTGGCACTGAAATAGAATGGAAATATGATGCTTAAATGACCAAGGAATTTTTAAAAGCCACCTTTATATAAAGTTTTGAAAAGATTTATGTTCAGATTCTGTAGATATTGATGTTTTTGTTTTGATGAACTTCAGGAAAGTCTCAGATTTCAGCAGTGAAGTGATACTGATATTTCAGTGAGTTCAGAAATAAGCAGACAAAGAGCACACTCTTGCAATCTGTGCATGCTGGAGACTCAGGTTTTGAATCTGTCTCATGCTTTACTTCATTAACACAGGATAAAAGCATCTCCCGATCCTTGCAACATCCCTCAGGTTTAGCATGGTACTGTCATCCCAACACTGGAGATAGGGAACTGGAGTACTGAAGGACTAAGGGCAAGACCTGCGAACAGTTTAGATGATAGTTTTATTCAGTTGTCACTGTTGGTACCTAGATTCAAATTTTAAATCCTCAAAAATGGCTGCCTTATGCCAAGGGCACCCAAAAGCCTAATGGCTAGATGCACAAGGGTGTTTTGCTGGCTGACTCACTTAGGTTGTCAAGGGAAGTTATGCAGAATAGAAGAGCAGTACTAAAAGTACCTTTTCACCAAACTCTGAACTTAAGTATCTAAGACCAAAAAGGTCTCTAGGGCTCAAACGCTTTGTCTGAGGAAATACCTACAGCTGCCTGAGTCTAAGCAGAGCTCAGCAGTGAAGCCCCTGAGCCCCATGAAGCTCCTCTACTCATTATTTGTGACACTGCCCTTTACACAACAACAGTCTCACAATGATCAGGGAATCCCCTGAGGCACAGGAGGTAAGTGAACATAGGTCCTCCGAACCCAAGTCACCCTTGAAGGGTTGTCCCTTAGATGTCCAGGTACTTAATTAAGCCTGAGCACTGAAACTCACACCCCCTTTCATGGCTCCAGCTCTGTTACCCTCAGGCAGTGGCTGCCTGGAGACTCAGGGTCGGCGCTTGCCATTGCTGTCTGGGCAGCCCTTCTGGGGACTTCCCCAGGTCTGCAAGAGAAGAGAGATTCAGTTTTGGGAGTCCCGCTTCACAAAAAGATCTTGCTCATGCTAAGTGCTTAAATGCACTTTTATCCTTAAGAGTCCCTGTTTTCCAGACTATGCATTGAATAACCTGGTTTGCAATCATACCAGTTTATGGTATTGACCCATGGAGTGCCAACCTCCAGTTTGAAAAGTGCCCTGGAACAAGCTGCACAAATTCCTGTGTTGGACTTTCTGTGTGTAGTGATGAGCCAGGACACTCCATGCACTCTAGGCAGAGTTATTCTGCCTATGTGTGTGCACACAGCTCCCAAAGCTTCTTGTACTCTTAAAACAATCCTGAGCTAAAAACATGAAAGGATCCCATTTGTGATACATTTCACTTCAATGTTTAATCCCGTATGCCAGCAGCAGCACTAGCTGTGTAAACCAAAAGATTATGGCTGTTATTTATGGAATGTGTTCTGAGAGAAGTGAAAAATCAGAAATGTGTCTGGGAATAGTAGCAATAATGTCATTTAAGTCTCGATACTTCTACTCTTTTATTATGATAATCACTGTTCCCATCTAAGCAGGTAATAAAGAAAGAAGTTGTTTTGCATTCCATGCTGATTAGCTGGAAAGTGGGGAAGGGAAGATCTTTAGGCACTTACAGTTCTTAAGAAAACATTTTACAGTTGAAATATGAAGTGACAGTTTTCCACAGAGCCCTTATGGTAGTTGAGACAAAAAATGGTTGCCTACTATTTGTCTTCTGAATTTCTGGGCAAGCTTGAAATGTCTTGTTTGTTTATTCTTCTTTTAGAAAGAAATTGGAAACATGTTTAGTTAACTTTCAAATCTGAGTTTATGTCTGGAAATGTTTAATATCAGGAAGAGGAAAAAGGTTAGGTTTTTTGTTTGTTTGTTTTTCTGTATGTCCCACCTGACAAGACCTATTTTCATAAAAACTGTATTGAATCAAATATTGTAGTATAAGCAACAGCCTTATGTGATCTAAAATGTTTATCAGCTCAGCAAAGCACCATCCATACAGAATTACGAAAAAAGCACAAAAATAAATATCATACAATCTGACTACATAAACCCCCTGATTTTCAAAAGAAAATAATTAAATCCAAATAAGAAACACAGGGTCTTTCTCCACACATATCTTACTGTTTGGTATCTACATTTCCCTCATCTTTTATTTCATAGCTGATACCATAACAAAGGTTGTAGATCCCATTACGGAGCAGGGAAAGGCAATGGATGAGATCAGGACCAAAAATATTCATCAGCTGAGAGTGCAGATACATTAGCTTAATTGTGCAGTGAATATGCAGTGAACATCTCCTGTTGTGACATGCTTTGGTCTAAGACCTTCAGGTTATTTACCAAAACTATGATGTTCTTAAAAAAAATAAAAAGTAAAAATCTTGAAATCTAGAATGTTTAAATTCAGATGTTATAAATACACTCCTTAAAAGCTCTGGAAGTTCTTCTTATGCAAAGAAATTACAGTGAAGGCATAGAACTGAAGTTACTGTTGGTTTGATGGGTGAGGTAACAACCTTGGGCATTGCAGTGTAAGGTGGCAAAATACTTAGTACAGTGCAAGGAAGGGATTTTTACCTTGTGAGCCCGAAAATATTTTTACTCCTGTTCCTGCTTTCATAAGCAACTGTTGTGGTTTAGCCCCAGTTGGCAATTAAGCACCACACAGCCACTCGCTCACCCTCTCCCCCCCGGTGGGATGGGGGAGAGAATCAGAAGAGCAAAAGTAAGAAAACTTGTGGGTTGAGATAAGAACAGTTTAATAATTGGAACAAAAAATAATAATAATAATAATAATAATAAATTGTAATGAGAAGGAAAACAACAAGGGAGCAAGAGATGAACAAAAACCTAGGGGAAAAAAAACCTGATACAACTGCTCACCACCCGCCGACTGACGCCCAGCCCGTCCCCAAGCAGCAATCACTACCCCCGGCCAGCTCTCCCCAGTTTCTATACTGAGCCTGACGCCATATGGTATGGCATAGCCCTTTGGCCAGTTGGGGTCAGCCCCCCTGGCTGTGCCCCCTCCCAGCTTCCTGTGCGCCTGGCAGAGCAGGGGAAGCTGAAAAGTCCTTGACCAGTGTAAACGCCGCTTAGCAACAACCAAAACATCAGTGTGTTATCACTATTATTCTCATACTAAAATCCAAACCACAGCACTATACCAGCTACTAGGAAGAAAATTAACTCTATCCCAGCCGAAACCAGGACAGCAACCATTTGTGGACCTCAATTTTTATTTGAATGCTCACTTTTACATACTTCCTGGTTTATCTATTTTAATTTTCCTTGTTTGTTTGCTTTAGGGATATTACATATTTCAATTCCAAATTAAAAGACGGCAGGAAGACTTGCTGATTTATACTCAGGCTGTTTATATCTCAATGCTATTTAACTGACAGTACTGTGCTGTTATTACAAAATTGGCCACAGTATCTTAGCCATTGAATTCCAAAATTAAAAAAATGAGGCATTTGTATGGATTAAGTAAACCACCAGAGGGAGCATATATAATCCAATCAGTGTAATAGATTCATATACAAATGACAAGGAAAATCTCATTTTAAATGCTTTAGAAGGGCTAGAGGTTTAAAATATAGTGTGTTCTGTAAAATATATTCCATTCTATCAATGTGTATAACTTCATGAATTTGCTGATCATACTGCTGCTTCAGGCAAAGTGAAGGAAATGTGCCCAGATTCTGCCTGTCTCTAGAATTTGTATTCCACTACAGCAGTTCTTTATGCTGGACTGGTTTTATATGAAAACATGGCAGAGTCCTAACACCTGGGTCCTAACAAGCAGATTGTTGAATTAGGTCAAATTTACCCTGTGATAAATGAAAAGTAATGTCAGTTCTATTTTTCTAACTTGTATACTGTTTCTCTCCAATTATGGAGCAAGCACATTGAAAATCTGAGAAGTAGAAATTCCGGCCCTTTGTCAGAGTTTCCTCTGATTAAAATGCAACATTTTTTTTTTCTTCTGTTTTAAAAGTTGTGTTGAGACAGCAATTGGATTTTTAATCAAGTGCAACAAATGTATCAAGAATGAATGTGTAAATTTGTCAGCCCTGATACATTACTGATAAGAATGATACGATAACTAGATCTATACTTTATTGAGCAGAAAATTGCTCCACACCCAACTTCTTCAAATCTTTCTAAGCTGCTCACTCTTAATTTGACAAGCTAATTTGAACTCATGAACTGCAAGAAACTGTTAGGAAATTAGCATTCAATAATTGAGAATTTTGTATGCATGGCAAGCCTGATGGGAGTAAAGCAAGAAAAGAAAGCGGCACAGAAGTACTTAATGAACAAAGCATTTTCTCAAACCAGAGCGAGCCCAGTGATGGTATTGTTTGATGAAAGAAGCCTCACAAGATCATAGTAATAGATCTTCTCAAATGGGATGGCAGTTCTGTTTAGAAGACAGTGTAAGCTTCAGTGAGCCTGAAGGTACATTTAAATAATACATAACAGTAAAGATGTACATATCAGTAAAATGTACATAATGGTACATTTAAAAGTACTGTTATGGAACGTAGATGATCCTGAGCTCTTAACATGCTTTTATTGAAAGTTAACCTGCAGCCAGATGAACTAAATTTTCACTGAGATTGATACATGGATAAATAGCAGATAAATAGCCTTTCTACATTTTTGGGTAAGTTTGTGGAATTTGTTAGTAGCTGGATTCCATGGAATTATTGTGGAATTTCTGTAATTCCCCTTGAGCACAGATTGTCTCGTACAATTCCTATGATTAATACAAATAAACCTAAAAAGTTCAGTCTCTGAACAGAACTCCCGTGAAGGTGCAGTAGCTCTCAGAGGCCTAGAACATGGCAAAGCGAGACCTGTCAATTCACTAGATAGGGTGTGGGACCCACTAGAGTAGAATCATCCCCTTGCCTGGTTCAAAGCTGATATCTTAAAATGGACACATACCACATGAGAGCTATGTGGAATACTTTTCCAGGGCAGAGATTTTTCCTGCACTACTGCACAACTTTGTCTTATGAGCTTCATTCCTCAAGTTTCCTTTCTCCACACGTTCTTCTGCAGTGCCCTCTTTTCTGCTCACTGATGTTCTCAGCAGCCCCAAGCTAGAGAATAAAACTATCCCTATCCTACCATTAATAGATTTGATATCTACCCAACTGAATTTGAATCTCGCTTTCATACAGAAACTAGCCAGTTTTCTTACAGCTGCAGCATTAGTCACACACTTTTACATATGTATGCCTTGCTTTGTTTTCCTGAATAACTCAGAACAACATGAGGACATGCAATGCTGGGTTACAAAACTAAATTATTTATAGAAAATGGGCAGAAGATTGCTACAATTCTCCTTACTCTGAAATCCTCATCTTTCTGTTGAAATATTTTCTATTAAATCCTGGACCTGAAGACTGGGAAGCATTTTGAAGTTTCTTAATCTAGATATAAACACAGTGATTCATTTAAGCCACATCACTCGCGCTACTCATATTGTATATTTGTGTGTCTTACCATATCATTTGTCTTTCGAAATTTGAGATTGGTTTCACTAGCTATTGGTTCCCTTGCCAGAGATGCTGCTGTGTCTTCTGGCACTTAGAAACTCTGTTCATTATCCACTCTGCAAGTTTCTGTGATATCCAATTTTGCAACACAGCTTAGCCAAGACATAGATATCACAGTCAATACAAAAAGGACCACTGCCTGGACTGTTTTAAGACCTTAATGCAAAGTCTGTCTCATGTAGGTCTATCAGATATATCACATTTCTAAGGTGTTTTATTTTAAATGCAGGAAGTAGTTATCAAAGATACAGATGACAGTTAAGCACTTAAATCCCATTGAGAGAGAGAAAGTAGCCATCCATCTGTTATTTATACCTTTGAGAATATTTACTTTTGCTGATTAATTTGGAAGGAAGATCACACAATCTGTGTTTAATTTCCATGTTTAGTTTCACAGATGCACCTGAGATACCATAGTGATAAAACACTAGATAAATAGGTAGGTAGCACAGCTCTTTTCTGTAGAAACTTCTTTTGCAATTCTCTTACACACTAGTAACTTTTTATTCTTCATTTATTGTATTAGAACAATAAGAGAAAACCCCACTCAGTCTTTGATGAATCATTTGTATCTAGAACTGCAACTTCTGTGGCAGCCATAAATCCTTCAAATCCCAACAGAGTTGAGTTCAGACTTAATTCTGTATTGTTTGTTTATCCCGAGTGCTATAGCCATAATAGTGGGTACTGCCCTGCGCTGTAAAACGGGCATTCACTCTGGGATTAAACAGCCATTTGCTGGCAGAACTGCACCACATTCAGTCACACAGCAGCCCCAGATTCTTTTCGGTTTGGTTTAATTTTCATCTGTTCATTTCTTACATTGATAGCTACTACCAGAAAGTTTGGATTCAAACATGTTCCTACTCCAGTGGTGAAAGGCAACACTTGCCTGTGAAAGGGCTCCACAGAGAGATGCCTCAGAATGCAATTTATACGTATCCTAGACATTTTAAGAAACTTGACTCAGACTTCTGGTCATCGTTCCATGCCATGTGATGGGCTTTCTCAGGACTGAGTTTCTATACCTGGCATTATAGCCTGGCTGATTCCCAAATAAATGTCTCAAATGGTGGTCTAATGTAACTATTAGACTTTAATTGTATAATGAGAAGAGTGCAAGGAACACATCTCAAAGAAAACAGGCTTTCCTGATAACAAATTAAAAGATTTACACTTAACAACATGTTCATGCATTATACTGGGTAAATAAAGTATAATGCAAAACAGTATGTTAATTTGCATGGTACTGTAATGTGAAATATAGGTGGATGATGATTAGGTGAATACAGAACAGAAATGAGAACCAATATAAAAAATAAGATAGCTACTTAAACACAAGACTAAAGATTACTTCAAAAATGCTGAGAGGGAAGTTACCAGGTAAGATAGAAATTTTACCTACTTTACCTGAATTCAGAGACAGAGCTTCAAGAAGGTTTTGACATCTGCAGATAGGTACCTCCTCTGTATCAGCACAGGTTCAAAGACAGAGGAGTCTAGTCAGGGTCCCAAACTCTTTGATTTTCTCACTATAACATATCTTAACCTAAAATACTCAGATATCAACATATCATCTTGTCTACAGCATAATTTTTACCCTGCTTAGATTGTCTTCTTGGTACTCAGGCTGTTTCTTCCACTTCTTGTGTGTGTAAAGTCCCAACTCATCTCTTTTTCACACCTCTGAAATTTGCTAACTTTTCCTTAACCTAACTAACACTAATTTGTCTGGAAGAGTTACCTTTATTTGCTAAACTACTGATATTTTTCTCCACTTCTCTCTCTGTTGACAATCATATATAGTTTTTTATATTATTTTATGCTAATTACTATTCCTGTGTTATGAGAAGAGTTAGAAGTAAGTTGACTGGTCTCTTCCCCTAATGAAAATAGTGAATTTTTAAATAGTTCATGGTCACTACTCCTGAAAGCAAAGTATGGCAGCATATCAGGAGTTTCAACTTCAGAGAGAAAAACCCTTCAAAGTGCTAATATGGAAGCCAAGGGGAAAAAAAAGAAAGAAAAAGTAAGTAGGTGCTTAGTTTCTAAGAGAGCAGTTGGGCCCTGCAACAGCAGTTCTCCCACTTTATAAGCCAAATACTTAAGCAAGGTACTCCTAATGAAATGAATTTGGTTTTGTAGTCCTAACTGAATTCTTAATCATAAAAGGTAGGATAGTACTGAAACAGGTTAGTTTGGTTATCCATAGTCCCTCATTTTGTAATGTTTTTATGCATTGCTGTGCATAGAGCAGTGCCACCACTGTTTTGCAGTTTATCTTACCTTCTCTTCCAATGGACTGAAATAAATCAACTTTACTGCTTACAACAGCTGGACGACTTGGGAATTTTTTTCTTTTCAAACAATGGTGTATTAGAAAATATCCAACTATGACCAACCCAAGTTTGTGACTTCAGGACAATTTGTCAGATACATTCAGTTACGGAAAAAGCTTCATTAATGGATTAGCAAAAATAATGATTGTGCAGTAGGTGCATTTTGTCCAATAGACCCTCTTGGCAAACCGTTAATTTAGTGAGGAGCAAGGTATCAGATTTCTTCCCTTTCATGTCCCAGATGAATTTAATTTGTAGTTCCTGGCTCCTTCCTTGACCATCAGAAAATGGTATGTTCTGAGAAATTAGTTGCTCTGTATCTTTTATCAAATATTACAGAACCCAGATACCACCTCCCCATGGTATCCTAAATGATTGGGCTAGATAATCATTTTCTCAACTACCCCTTTCTTTCCTTATTCCAAGTGTTTATAAAAAGTAAAAGAAAAGAAACTGAGAGCAAAGCATTTCAGAAGACCTCCAAGATCAGGACAGAAATTCAGGACACATCTGTGGAGACAGGCAGCCCAGGTTACCACACCTGACTATAGGATACTTTATAGGATGAATGTTAATGTACTTTTGTGGAAGCATTAGTTTTCTTCCCTTCATATAAGCATCCAGCCCACTGCATTATATGGAGAAATCTGTCTTCCACCAGTTGTGTGACTCTCACTCTTCATTTCCTCTGCTCTCATTACAAGGGAAATAAATAAATAAGGAATTAAATAAATCAAGTATTTTTTAGTGGAATCAATCGAGATTTTTTTAATGGAAAGTTTTTGCACTATATCAAATTTTCTTTTTCTTTTTTCTGTTTCACTGAAATGTAATGCAGAATGGCAGTCCCAGTCAAATTTGTTTAATGGTCAGTTCAGCGGTCGTACAAAACAGTCACTTGTACAGCTGTAGTACATCTTCCCGTACCATATATTTTCTCACATAGAATTACTTGCAAATTAAACAGAGCCTAGGAAGCTTCCTGGGCATTGGAAAACGACTGTCTGTGCCATTGAATAGTTATGATGTTCCCTGACATGATTTCAGTCCATGCCCAGGAGCACTGTACAGAACAGTTCTCGGGCATGGTGCAGGAGTTGGACTGTTCCGGGGATTATTCCCAGTTGGCAGTTTATGTACAGCTTCCTTCTTTTCAAGGTTGAGAGAGTTTGCTTGCTCAGGCATAGGCCATTCTGTGCCAGCAGTCTTCAGTGCCAAGGAACGTTTCTGGGCACGTTTATTTTACTAGTATAGAAACAACCAGAATGATCACAATAGTCTTAACTGCTTTCCAGAAGTGCTAAACTCTTATGGTTGTATCCCTCAATATAACTTGAGCACCACTGAAATCATCTTTGTCTTGTAACCTCCTAAATATTACTCTTTAAGGAAGGGCCATAAATGAAAAGTCTCCTTTTGTTAGCATAATATTTTTAATTTTACATATTGCTATACATATACTCCTATGTAATGTCACCAGAAATTTTTATTTAGACAAATCTGAAATCTGCATGTCTCTTCATAAAATTTGGATAATCTGAGATTAAGACCTGCTAAGGCAAACTGTTCAATTTCTCAACACAGTCTGCTGATTCTCTATAGCATATATACTTTACCAATCTTTCCAGACACCTAAACAGTGGGGAGTCTGTAACATTTCCCTGTAGGAGATATTCCCAATTTCAGGGAAATAAACATAGTTTTCTCAGTATTATTGCTGAATATCAAGGCTTTTTTGTGCCCCATGACATCTTTAGTTCCCCCTCTATTCAGGTCTGTTGACTCTTCCAATATCAGCATTATCATATAGCATTAATGAAACCACTTGCTTCCCACCAGATATCACAACAAATATTAATATGTACAATTAATGAAGAAATTGATGAGCCCCAACTGTTCTGTAATTCTTTGGTAATCTGTTTTGCAGACTGTTCTTGCTGAATGTTAACTTCAGAATTTTACTCACTTTTCAAAAAAAAAATGAGGTGCAAGTACAATACTAATTTGGGAAACAAATAACTTTCTGAACTTTAAGTTCCTTTAAACATAACCAGTTACAAGATGATTCATATCCTTCCTTTCTTTTGCTCTCTAGCTGAAGAATTCACTGAGCCTTTACAGCAAGTGTTTTTCTTAACCTTAATTCATCCATACTTTCCACAAATGCAGTAGTATGAATACGCAGTTTCAAAACTGTGTATGTCCTTTGTGCAGAATGCTCTCCTGATTTGCTGGCATACTATTATAAGCGTATAAACATTGGCTTATGTAGAGTCAGTTTAGCACATTATGCCTCCTTCTCCTGTCATAGCTCCTGCTTCCTTTGACTTCTTACTCTTTTTCGATTTGTGAATGAGATATAACAGGAGCAGTAACCTAGCCTAATCAAAACATCTCTGCACTTCTCTTTCTAGCAGCTCAGATGCTGATGCCCACTAGTACTGAAACAGTCATGTTATGTATTGCACGATTGCTGGGGGTTCATGTGTGTTAACAGAAATGTGAACAGCCCTATTTCATACTAGGCACCAGTCTAGGCACCAGGACACTTTCATCCTCTCCCAAGGACTCTACTACTTGTTAATGTTATCAGTGTTTTTTTATAAAGCAGCAAAATCCCAGTAAAATTGTATGAATAAAAAAGAGAGCTTGGCCAATGTGTGGATGAGATCTGTGCCTTGGTGCATGTCTCTCAAGACATGATGTTTTTCACTACCATTCCCAATTCTACAATTCATATGACTGGGAGTACTATGGGAAGCATAGGAGCTGTGAATTAGTGTATGCTTGTCTGGTTTTCAGAAAATCTGGGCTTAACTCTAGGTTCTGTTACAGAATTCTGTGTTATCTCAGCTGAATCATTTCACGTCTCCTATGCTTTGTTTCCTCATCTCTAAAGTAGAGAAGAAAATATTTTCTCCAAAGGTGATCTTCATATTTTTTTTTATAAACAAGAGACAAAGCAATGGGTACGGTGAGGCTAACTGTACTTCTGAGGTTGTCAGTGTAAGGCATTATAAAGCAGTTCTCAAAATACAACTGGCCACTCACTTTTATTAATTTAACCAGAAGGGAACGTAATGTGTAATACTGGGAAAAAAAGTGTAAGATCATGGGAGCATCCACCCTAAAGCTGAAGAGATCATTTGAATACTCAACGATAGAAAACAGTTCAGACAATCATGTAAAGGTGAGAAAGGGAGGTTAATTGTGCTGGTCGGGATCAACAAGAGTGTGAAGTACACCCACTTCAGAGCTCTTTGCCTCGAACCTTGAATAATTTCTTGTGTGCAAAACAGGTAGCAATGCCAACAGATTGGAATTCTCCCCTAACTTCTGTTGCTGTTCACTCTTTAGACCCACTTTGTGCAGGTATAAATGCACAAAGTCAAAGGCAGTGGCGGATGTAATCTCGTAACAGAGACTAATTCCAGTGTGGCTCCTTCCCAGAGAACATGTTTGATTGTTATCGTTTTCTACTGATTCTGCTGGAAGTTCTGATACCATAATCTCATAAATTTGACTCTAGGGCCCTCCTCTTACACCTTCTTTTCCCTTCTAGTTATTCAAAGCAGAGCCTTTAGCAAAAGCTTCCTTTTTATGCATTATCTGCTGTTCAGCATGTTTCCTTTCTTGTTGTAACTGACATTAAGATTATATAAAATATCCTCCTATTCTTCTTTAATCAGAATTCTGCCAAGTCTCACTTTAACTAGGATTTTTTCCTTTCTTTCTAGTTGAATTGTAAATAAAACTTACTTCTTTTAGCCCACTTTTATTCTTAGGCTCTTCTAACAGCAAGAATTCCCTGTGGGAGGCCTTATTTCCTACTGCCTATTCACATGTCGTGTCAGAGTTACAAATATTGAGTCTTAGTCATGTTCAATCTCTTTTACTGCAACATAACAGCTTTTTTTAACATCTTTTCACTTCCCTATTTACATGATGTTGCAGGAGTACTTTACAGAACATGTAGGTATATTTTTCCAAATTTTCTGTCCCATAAAATTGTGGAACCATCATCAGGTTGAAGATTGCCTGATGAAATTTGTGCCACTCTGATCCTCCTTATCATCCCCTGAATGTTGGAAATTTTGAGAGGCACACAATGTTAAGACAATGATGGAATTCAGTGCTGTAGACACAGATATGCTGCATCAAGTATTAACTATGCCTTAGTAATTATATTTGAATTTTTCATAAACATTAAAATAGTACAGGCTGTTTGTAGTGCTGTATGTTTAAAATCCTTGTATTAAGCAAATAATCTTAGCTATTCTTACCTTATAACAGCAAGGTGGGAGCAAATCCTCTTCTAACAATTTGAATTGTCATCCTATTGTGAAGTACAGTTTAATTAAGCAATATGTTTAAGTAAAGGATAAATACAGTCAACACATTTATGCTTGACTCAGGTATATGATTGGGTGTATTGAGCTAGATGCTAAGCACAAATACTGTACAAATACCTTACAAATTCATACCACAGTCACTCACAGTGACACTTCACATGAACTTCATAAGCGCTTTGAGCTGTGATAAAGTTCTGCATTTGTGACAAGAGAAAGTGGAAAATAACAAAGAGAGGAAAATACAGTCTTTTCCCAGACAGCACAGTGTGACAAGAAAGTGATATTCAAAGGATGGAGGAACCAAAATGGAGCCTGTTCTGCTGTAAAGGGAGGCAAAGCCAGACCAAGCACAAAGACAGTGGGTTTTTTCCTCCAAAAATGTCTCTATGATTAGGGTTTTTTTCAGTTGGACAGACACAAAGTTCAAGGGTTCCAGTATTTTTATTTTTTTAAATATATTATTTATTTATTTATTTATTTTAATATTTTACTTCCTATCTCCCTCCGCTTGGGAAGAAATTCCACTTTAAACTGTTCTAATTCTTTTTTTAGTAATTCAAACAACCTAGCAAGTGTCTTAATCTTTTCCTAATGTGATGGCCCTTCCTTAGTGGTTAAAGGCAGAAAAGAGTTCTGTCTGTTCAATTTTCTATTTAATTTTTCAGGTTAATCTTTTATTTAGAGGAGTTAATAAACATTTTAACTGAGCTGAGTAATTACATGGTATTTAAGAAATCATTTCAGATTTCTGGAATGCCCTTCAGTTCCCAGAAATCCATTTTTCATATGCTGTTACAGATATCCTTGCAAAAAAAAAGAAAAAATAGGGAATAGCTGGTTTAAAGGACACGTGTTGTGCATTTTCATGCTCTTAATTGTTTCATACGAGCTCAACCTGGTGAAAAGATTTTTCCATCCAGACTTTGTCCCTTTCCTTCCCAGTAATTTTCCATTATGTTTTTAGCTTTCACAGGTTAAACCTTGATGAATTTTCTGTATACAGGGTATCTGATTTATTATTATTATTAATCCTCATTGAACTCTCTTGAAAGAGAAGCAGCAAAGCATTTCAGCTTATGCACTGAATAGACACTTCTTGTCATTTAAATATTCTCTGCTAAATAGAGGTAAATGGCATCTGGTAGATCTGATGACATCTCCATCTCCTTTCTGCCTATGTACAGTTCACTGAAAGGTTTCTGACATCTTTCTTGTTAGCCAGATTCAGCTGCATTAGTTGTACCAAGTCATCACTGCTATACATGCAGAGACTTTAACTCTCCCTTTGCTCCCTGAACCAGTACTCCCGAGTTTCACACTAATCCTGGAATTCCTTACGTTTCATGAATGTCCCTGTTCTCATTTCCTAGAACATCTTTGTTATTGCTTTGCTAGGAGCTGATTTCAGTCATCACTTGAAAATGAAGTTGTTATAAAATGACCATGTTGACAGATGGCATAAATGGCATAGCTAATCAAATCTGCTCCAATGTTTTAATGGCAACAGGGAATTATCACCACGTTACTAGATGAAGGTCTTAAAAATGCAGTTGGTAGAGTGGGTGGTGCACTGAAATGACAGTTTCCAGAATTCTAACTCAACAACAACGGAGCAATGATAGTATCTGCTATGACACGGCAATGATGGTATCTGCTATGGCTGACATCTCATTGATACATGCCTCAAAGGAAGCTGACAAACAGGTCTGCTTGGAGTCTAGCTAGTTCCTGATAAAGCTGCTTTCTGATAATATTCTTTGGACTCACCATTGCATCAATAGAAAATGTTAAACAGTGTCCAGGGTTTAATGTATTTTTCTTTAAGGTAGGGTCATCTGAAGAGTGTCTTAGATGTGTGAAAGAGCAGTCCTTGCATGTTGCATTCAACTTTTGGTGGTTTGCTAATTCCTGGGGGAAAATCAACCCCATCAATGTTACTTGCTACTGTATTTCAGTAGTTTGTCAGAAAAGACTTAAGAACTGTAAATGAGTGTGCTTGGGATAAGCTTTTATTCATTTAATCTTTGGAGCCGTAAGTTTGACACCATTTAGATACAAGATAAAATCTAAGATAAAAGGTCATTAATCCCTACTAGGTCTAAGTACAGTTGGGTTTGAATTAGCATGGATATGTAACCACAGTAATTGCCTCTATTGTAGGAATTTATGGAGTGGCTTGATGTAATGTCTAAACACTGGGCTTGATTTTCAGACCTACAGAATATCCTCAAACCCATTAGATTTTAGCCAGAGCAGTATGACTGAAATATAATGTGTTTGTGAGTATTCAGTACATCTGAAAATTAGTCTAGTTCTCCTTCAAGATGGGCACAGAAATTGCTAATGAAGCTCTTCAAACTTCAGAGGAAAGCAGGAGAGACTGAGACTTCAAAAAAATATGTTCTATTCATACCTGGAATGTCACATCATCATTTCTTTCTGCTTAGCAAGGTCCTCCTTGTTCTCTCAAACATTCATGGAGGCAGAAGACCCCAAAGATGGGGAGGTAGCACTGAGCTCCCAGCATAGCACTGATTCACTTCAGCTATAAGAAAAAACTCTTTACAGTAGCCTTTATTCTCATGCATTGGGAAGGAGGTCTCTCTGTTTCTCTGGAATACATTTCTGGTTTGGGCATCTTTTTTCTGCACTGCAATAGGTTTTTGGAAAAGTCAGTTGCTGTAGAGTGAGTGCTAATTGACACCTGTTAGGGTTGGGGTATTTTTTTAGTAACATTGCAAATGATGGAATGTGGATCAGTGCAAGTACAACTAACAAGAGAATCAACATTTTCTCAAAATCTCTTGTCAAAGATATTGTAGATTCTGCTCAGAATAATTATATGGAGAAGTTTATTATCCCAAGTGTGTTTTTAGCATTGTTTACATCCTCTTGTAACATCCTCTCCTACTATAAAAATTATTCCACTGTTCCATTCTTCCAAATGCACCTGTTTACCTTGGTTGAAGTAGGGTAGTACTTGGCATGTCTTGGCATCTTTCAATTCATTGAGAACAAAAAATTACCCCATAAATACAGCTAACCATAACAGTGGTCTTATTTGCTTGCCTAGTCTTATTAAAAGACAGTGAGAAAGTTATTTGCTGTACAGTCAGGTAAGTTATGACCATGTATGCCAAATGACATCATCCTGTCTCATAACACAATAGTACAGGAAATGAACGCAGAAAAAAAAACAAAACCAAAAAAAATTTAAAACCCTAACTGGGGAGAATCTCTTTCAAAGTCAGACATCATGGTTTAGTTATTTGCTTGCCTTTTTAATAATGCTTTCTGTTCGTAATGCTACCTGTTGTCTAGGAAACGCTAAGTTACTGTATAAACAGTGATAACACTCTTGTGAGATGGGGATTGCCAGGGGAATCATTATATTAAACTGTTACAAGTTGCTTTAAAATTTCTTCGCTACATATTGCAAATGAGAAAGGATATTGCAGGCAGGTTATTAACCTCACCTAATTTGATAAGAAATATGCATGCAACTTAAGTTTTCTGCAGCTAGTGAGGAGGTAGAAGCAGCCATATAGTATTCCCTAATTGTCATGAAGGCTGTTCAGAGGAGCTGTTATCTAAATCTGTGAACATTGATTGCATTGTTATACGTGTATCTTGATGTCTCAGATCACCTTGCCTGATAAAAGCAGTGACTGGTTCACCGCATCCTTTGTGGGATTAAATTTTCCTGGCTAAGAAGTCTGGACAGAAATAATTTAACCGATTTCCATCCATATGGCTGACATCAGACTTAAAAGTGCTATGGCTCAGTGCAGTCTTAAGAATAATTATCCAGTGGAAGGGAAACATTCCTATTTAAAAACTATAAATTAAAAAAAGCCACCTAAAATAATAACTCATTCATTGAAATGCCCTTCACTGAAGTGGATTAAATGATTGACTCATATTGCAAGCAACCGCCTCTTGAGTAAAAGTAATACCGTATAAAGCGTATGGATTTTAAAATAAATCACATCATTTACTTATTCTCTCTGTCATTGTCTTCTCTTCCTCTCCCTTCCTTTCTTGTTCTTGTTTTCCTCCTATTTCCGTCTGGACAACTTCTATCTATTTCATCATTTAAAGATGCTCCAGTGGATTTGACCGTCACCGGCAAGATTGGGTAGACAGTGGCTGCCCTGAAGAGGTATGTGAGTAGTTTACATCCTCAGCCTATCAGATGCCCTTTAAATACTTATGATGCTTTTGACTAAATTCTTCATATTATGAAGCATGGTTTCAAGGCCAAAGACATGCTATATTTATCTTTATCATTCAGTGGAAATGCTGTAAGGCATAATAAAGAAAAATAGGCTGAGCAATTTCACTCCCCATTCCAGGGAATAGAATGGAGACAAAATAAAAATTTTATCTCTGAGAAAATACTTTAAATAAAAAATAAAAATACCAGAAAGCCTGCCCTAAAACAATGTCCCTGCACTGTTTTTCGCTTAGATCTCTGACTCTTCCCAGAAAAGGGGAAGAAACTGTGATGTTCTTCATCCCCAAAAAGCCTCTGCCAGAGCATTCTCAAGTGAAAAACAGGCATTGCATGTTTTGCATTTTGGTTATGAAATCTGACCAAATCATTTAGTACAGTACAGAAGAAATTACATAGAAGACTTCAAAGATATTTAAAAAAAAAAAAATCAAAACCAAAACCCCAAACAAACAACTATGAGGCATTTGGATGTCCTTTCCTGGAGAGGCAGTGAGAGAATGAGAAAGAGATCTGACTGTGGTAGTGGGGGACTGTCAAACAGAGACTATGGGCCTCCTTTAAAAGAGGTACTCGGGGTACTCCTGGACCCAAGCTGTTCATTTTCAAGACACATACATAAATATCATACTGCTGGTTCTTTCCTAGTGTCGTCCCTTTAGAAGGTTTTTTGGTTTGAGGGTTCTTTTTTGTTGTTTTTTTTTTTTTCATTTGGGGAGTGTGGTAATAGGAACAAATTAATTTATGACACTTTTAATCTCCTGATGGCCATAAAAAAGCAGTTACTTTTCCATTTTGGCTGAAAGGACTAAATTCTGTCATGAGTTTCAGCAACATAGCCCTTCTGAAGTATAATGTCAGGTGAAACTAAGGGCAAAATGTAGCCCCAAGTGTCTGGTTAGAAAAGCACATTCTGTTTTATTCTCAGTAGAAGCAAAGAGAAGTAATGATATAAATCCAGTCTGATGGAAGAACTTTTTTTTTCTTATAAGTGTAATTGCAAAATAACTGCATCCTACATACTGCCTTGTTACATGGGCTTGAAGCTTCAGCTTTGCAGTTTGTAAACTGATGATTTGAGAATGGAATTTCTGTGAGATTTTTTGTCTGTGGAGGACAACCTTTTCAAGAATATAAAATAAAAGTTACTGGGAGTATTTGTTGTTATAGTGCACAACCTTTGTATTGCTTTAATCCAGATTATAATTAGCTAGGACTCACTTTTGTCTGTAGATGTTATCCAAAAACTGCTCTCTGTATGACAGGAGCATCCCATTCTGCTTCTCCCTTCTTATTTAAACTCAACTAGTGCTCCAAGGCTTAGTACATGATCTGAGAGGAAATTATTGATACACTAAGTGTATCTGAGAAACTAATAGTTTGATTTGCACAGTTTCAGGCTACTTGACTGCTGGTCACAGTCTAGCTTTCAGGGTCTCTGGAGTAGAAGCAACAGCTTGCTTAGCATCTTCCAGAATGATGCCTGAGCTGACTGCTGGAGTTCAACGAAGGATCAATAATTAGCACACAGAGGTTAATTTTAGATGCATTCATTCAAGAGGATGAATAATGAGGATTCTCATGGTAATGTTTCCTCCTTTGTAATATAGATTTTGAGCTAAATTTTGATTAAATTCCATCAGTGAAACTAACAGTGGTTTTCAAGCTAAAACATGAAGAAAATTAAAGAATAGTTATACTGAAGGTACTGTTACCTTTTTTTAATGTAATATATTGTTTCTTGTAAAACAAAGGACAATAAAATACCCATATGTATTAAAAGAAAGACAACACCCACTGGGTTTTGACTGCCAGATCCCAAGAAAATGAACAGGCTTTCTGGGCTACCACTTCTCATTAAAATGAATGGGGACAGCAGGAGTTACAGGCAGTTCCAGTATTTCCTGCTAGTTAATTGGATGTATTTTCCTGCAGGACTGTGTGATCCATAAAAGAAAATATTCATTACACCTGCAGAATTTTAAAAGTGTCCAGAAATTTTTTAAAAAATAAGACTCAAGGTTTGTATCGAAATATTTGCCCATGAAAATAGAAGTTAAACTATTATATGATGGTGAATATTATTCATGGTGTGCTAAAATAATATAATTACTTGTATGATTATTATAATTTATAGTTTATCTTTTATAATACTTATATTTTATATAATAGCTGTTATATTATATACACATATGTGAGATTTTGATATTATATAGAATTAATAGGCACATAGTGAATGTGTTGCTCTATAGTGTGGTATATAAATATTCTATAGGCTGGATACATGCACACATTTTACACATATATGCATATTCTTCTGTGATAACTGCATGTTAAGCCTAATTAAGTGCTCCAGTTAACTACACATTATTCACTACGAAGACCTACAATTTAATTCCCACCTATCTTTTTTAACATGTGTTATGGCACTCAGACCAATGGCAGTGAGCATTCACAATAGAAGAGTGAAAATCTGAATGATAATCTTAGATGTTAAAATCTGATTGGGGGAAATAACATGTTTGACATTCAGGGATGACTTTGAAGCCTTGTCATTAGCAATTGGGCATTGTAAGTTTTGCAGCTAAATGAAAAATATATGTTGCTGAATGCTGTGTAGAGCACTTCAAAGAAAAAAAAAAAAAAAAGAAAAGAAAAAGCTCTTTAAATTCCTTGATTTAGTGTTTCCATTGTCATTCTTTTTATCCTGACAGCTTGTCCATGCTTAAATTCTTCATTCGGGGACAGTCTCCACTGAGAATTAATTTTCTCTTCTTTGTTTTTGTTGTTTCCCAACAGTCAAAAGATAAGATTTGTGAGAAGAATACAGACACAACTGAAACACCTCCATACTCCACCACCACCCTTCTGCCAACCACCACAAAGTTCAGAGTTTTAACAACCACCAGAGGATCCACCTCTTCCCACCTGCCAACTAGCCTGCCCACAGAAGGTGAAGTGTATACACTGCATTATTCTATGGTGCAAACACATCGTTTCCAAGTCTAAAAGTAATGTCTTTCCTTGAAGTGTGCGTTCGTGTTGACCTTTTCTCTTTGGGGCAGCGGAAGGAGTGGGGAATTGCAGTCAAGGCAACATCTGCTACTGCTTTTAAATTGCAGCTTCCTCTCGCACTAGTAAGGTGCAAAGGGGGGGACCGCTGGAGGAGGGGGCAGTGCTGGGGGCACTTGGACAAGCCAGGCAGACTTCTGGAGAACTTGTGGTTACAATTTGCTTGTGTTCCTTTAACCATCAGGCTATAGTCCAAAACCTGTTGAAATAGTAGATGGAGAGGGCCCTGCTAAAGTTAGTGAAGAAACTCCTGTCACAGACGTTAATGAATTTTTAATCCCTTTGGGTATTCCATTTAGCCAGGTGAAAATTAGAGATAACCCAAATTAAAAACTTCTTTGAAATTTGCCTGTTTACTTTTTTTCAGTCAGTTGACACTGTTCTTTTCATGTAGTGCTCACTGTTGTGAAATAGTTTCTATAGGCTTCTGAACCGAATTAACGGGGTAAGCGATGGTGTGTCAGTTCTCACCCTTGTTCCACTGGCTGCTTAAATCTTGCCTTTCTGTGCTTGAGATATCCCACTTTCCTGCTTCTGGGGAAAATTCAGCTGGGTAGAAAAGCTAACCCAGAGTAATCAAATAGCATCTTAGCATCTATAAAGGGGGGGGAGGGGGGTCTGTTGGAATTGTATGTCAACACAAGAAAAGGTACCAGGTACAAGCAGATTTTTTAAGTGGCCTGTGACTGGAAAATTTGAACTGAAGGCATTTCAGGGTGGGAATCTACTGATAAGAAAGGCTGGTTTTGTTTGCAGCAAGAGAAGTTTAGAAACTGTCAGTGCAGGATTTGAACTGCATTAGCAGCATTATTCCCTGGCATTTTGTTCATTAAAGCTCACAGCAAGAACAGGAATATGGAAATAAATACGATTTAAAACTAGTAGAACTTTTCATGATTCTTACAAGAGGAACATGATTCTTACAAGAAGGAAAATAAAACAAGTCATTGTTTTATTTTATTGTCATCTGTTAGTTCATACAGTCCTTAATATGATAGAATGTTCAAGCTATGTATGAACATGTAACATTAATTAATTATTTGTAAGTGTTATGAGACAGACCCTTATTTGCCTGTATTTTCAATCCTCCTTTATACTTAACACTCTCATAAATGTTTTTTAGTAGTAAAGAAGTTAAGCATTGCTCACTATAGGTAAGAACACCACAATCTAATTCTCATTGAGTACCAAATAATTTTCTAATTGTGAAATTTCTTTGATATTAGAAAGTCATTCCTAAAATGAGTCATGACCTAGAAAAATGCATTTTCCTACAACTAACTTTGAATTTCCTTTATAGATGACACCAAGATAGCACTGCACCTAAAAGACAATGGAGGTAAGAGATTATTTTTTTGTCTGTAAATAATGTCAGTAGTTTGTTAATTTATACACCACTGAACTTCATTAATCAAAATCAGATTGTAGAAATAGCTTTTACCAGACTCTCAAAGGACTTCAGCCTTCCACGTCTATGTCGAAGAGCAGCAGGGCAAATAAGCTTAGCAAATGCTTTAGTAAATTAAACATTTACAACTCTCTTTATAACTCTTTAATAAAACAGCAGGTTTAATTAACTTCCAAATATGGACATATTTAGTAAATTTTTAACTGTATTAATACAGGTATTAACTGTATTATAATACAGTACTATTTAACTGTATTAAGAGAGGCTATGATGCTAGTTCTAAATAATAATATTGTGTTATAAACTCATTCATAGTAGTGAATTATTACATGACATTTTGTTAATAAACATATCCATTTTATATCTGTGTCTCTGTGCTAGCAGAGATCTTGTATTTCTCCATGCACATTCCCCATGCAAGTTAATAAGATCACCTTGTCTTACTGATAAAGGCCTCTGTTAAATGAGCCTCTGCAGGGGACTGCTTTTGTCATCTTCTTTGTGGGTTCAAGGACTGAGACCTGAGGTTTGTTCCTTCTCCCTTTGAAGCTGATGAGAATTTTGCTATTAGTTAGAATAGGACTGAGTCATTAGATGCAGACTGCGTCTGTATTCACTGCTGATGTAGAGCTTGCTGAGGAGAAAGGAAAGATTTAGGTTGATTTCTGCAGGCTTCAAAATGGTCTATCAAAGCAGAGGATGATTTCCTGAGCAAATTGAAATAAAGTATATTTCCACTGATATAAAGGGGAATTTTATTGGCTTTGATTGCCTTTCCTCCAGGCAGGGAGCACTGAGCTTCCCCCAGGGGCAGGGGAACCGGCAGCAAGCACGGCAGCAGGCACCAACAGGGCGCGGGGTGAGTCCAGCAGCTAAGGGGCAGCAGCTGGGGTCAGCCAAGACTAGTGACCATCAGCCAAGCCTGCAGTGACGAGGCAGGCCCGGGGTGACGGCAGGAAGCCAGGTTGGCAAGGCAAGGCTGGGAGCAGCGAGGGAGCAGGCGAGGCACAGCAGCCAGCAGCACAGCTCAGGCGAGGACCAAAGGAAGCAGCTCCGGTCAGCAGTGCCACAGGAGGTGAGGTGATGAACCAGGTCCATACAAGGGGTCTGGTCAGCAGCAAAAAGAGATTGGGCCAGAGATAAGGCTACGACACAGCTCCAAGGTCCATCAAAGGAGACATGGCCAGGGAGAGGACTGGAGACAAGCCGCCTTCAGCATAGATCCAAGGTTGGTCCAGGAGACAATATCAAAGATGGGGCTGAGTACCAGTTCACCTACAGCATAGCTTAGGCTTGGGCTTGTGCTTACATGGAGTCCCCAACCCCATGGACAGAGGTCCCAGGTAAGGTGGGTCAGGACAGCTGAAGCATAGTGGTCCCTCAGAGCCTTCACAGAATTGTTCAAGTTTTGAAAAAACCCAGTGTGCAGATGCCACTTAGCATTTTGGTCTGTTTTCCTGTCGTTTGTTTTTCAGTAATATTCGGCTATTATTTTCTCATCCCTCAAATTAGAGATCTGCTTACTCCACAGGAGGCAGTTGCCGTCCCCTTCCCCGCCAGTCGCTCCTCTGTCATTTTGCTGTCACTAACCACAGCATATCTGGTCACATGCAGTACTGGGCATTGAATTGTCCATTTGTTGGCAGTGTTGTTGTTTGACATGGCTTTGACACATAAGTGGTCCCTTGGAATAAGGTCATCTATAAACTCAGGGTAGTACTTTTAGGCATTTTGTCTATGGGAATGTCCCCGAACCTTTCTTTCTCTTATTCTCCTTGAAAGCAAATTGCTTTTTATTTTGTTGTGGCAAGTGCTTCAGCGCTCTTAAAGATCAATAGACAGGGTAAGTCTGTCAGCACTTCACTCTCCCATTTTGTGTCTGCTGTGTACATGAGGAGCATTCCCAGCTGAGCTGTACCCATGCTCTGCCCTGCGAGCCATTGCTCCATGGCAGATGGCTGGCCTGGGACAAGGCAGCTCTCCGTCTTGAACACCTCATGAACAGCTCAGAATAGTATGCTGTTATACAAAAAATAATTCAACAGGTGGGCTTTAGAAACCACATTCCATGCCTCTTTTGGTTTGGGAATTGCAACAGGATTATTTTTTCACTTGTCTACTCTTTGCCCAAGATCTGAAAATAAAAATCCTGTGAAAGCAAAGTGATGAATACTAGAGCACGTGAGGGATGGCTGTGGCCTACTTGGTAGAGTGAGGTGGTAGGGTTTGTGGCACCACTTATCTTAAACATCGAAAGTCCATTTCCGCGCAGAAAGCTGCTGCATTTTAGAAGGACAAACCAGCACCTGATGTGATTATTCATTTTCCTTGAGCTGTTTCTTTTATTCTTGAAATTTAAAAAAAGAAACTGACTTCAAACAACATGGAAGCAAAGCAACACACCAGGATTCCTCATTCACACAATAAACGTAGCTTTTAATCTGAGAAGTTCTTTTTGATGAATCTTCAATTATGCATTGAATTTTCCAGCTACCCCTAGATTAGGCTCAGATAAAACCTCTGCAGCCACAGGCACGTTCTTTGATTCTCTGTGATTTGCCAGCCTTTCATAACGAGTAGATTATTTCAGGTCACGAATACAGGGTCTTTACTTTCTCACACTAGATCCTTTAAAACTCTAATGAAAGGGAACCTTTTATAATGGAAAACCAAAGCTATATTGGATCAATGATGGCCTATAGCTTGATGTGTCCTTGGATGATAGCAGTCAATATCTGCTTAGGTACAACAAAAGGATTCTATAGAAATTCTGCATCTCACCTCTGCCTAGAACTTTTGAAATGAAATGTAAAACAGCAACTAAATTTAAATTAAATTTTGAGTTCAGGTCAAACTGCTTTGACCTTTTAATTATATGAGAAAATCACTAGCAAGTTAGTGCTGTAATTCACGCACAATCTTATGTAGAATATTTTAATATACATTTCAGATTTGCTTGTTTCTTTTTCTTCTGTCTTGCTTCTTTCTTCATAGACACAATAGATGGCTAATACATGCCTAAACCATTTTAAAATACAGCTGACATGTCATCACATTTGCGTTAAATCTTAATTCTCTTTAAAATAACAAGCATTTTGTAAGTTTTAAGATATGTCCAGCACTACAAGTGTATATTTTTATTATTAATTGCAGATTCTGTTGGGGTTTTTTTTCATTTTTCTTAGCACACAGCTGACTAAACAGTTTAAAAGCCTAATTTTTCATAAAAATTGTGACCAATCGGCTGCAGCTATACAATAATGCTGTATTTCCCCGTTGAGAACTCTTTGGTGGATGATTTAGATGATTGGCCAGCACATCTAGACATTTTATTTGACCTTTTTAGACATCTTATTGTGATGATTTGATTGCTATGAGTCCCCCTCAATCCTTCAACTTTATAACTCAATAGAAAAGTGCATGTGTGTTTGACAGTGTCAGAGAAACTACTACACTTCTCATTCATCAAGATGTACAGAAATTACTGTTACAAAAAAATAAAGCTATACAAAACCCACCTACCAGAGGGAGAAAGCTATTTTATTTGTGAACAAGTCCACTCCAGCATATGTAGTGCTAGGAAATGTCTGTGCCCTGCTGCTTACACTCTGTGGTGGACTTTTTCAAAGATGGTCTAGATATAAACATTAACAATGTACAGGATTAAAGTTAGTGCTATACAGAGCTTAATTCGAGCTTGAAAGATTAGGAAACTGTAAGAAATTACCAAAATGCAGACCCAAGTTTTGAAAAAAGAGTACCTTTATATACCTTATATACAGCGATAAATTTACCCAAGGCTATTTTTTTTTAATAGTCCCCTATGCCTGGACACTAGCTCCCATTAGTCATCTGTCTTTTTAATTTCCCTTAAAAATTGCAGTCTGAGTTCTTCCTACCATAATAATTCTTGACAAATTATGGAGACTACTCAGCCCTGTTTTTCTTGAGTACCTGAACTCCAGCTGTGACAAGTGAACACTTCTTCATGCCTGCTAATAATCATCTAATTTATTTCTTTCTAATATGTTAAGTTTCTGAATGACCCAGAAAATGAGACCTGTTGCAACAAAGAGACAAGTCAACCTTTTAGGGAAAACAATTATTTTTGACATAACAGAAGTTATTATGACCACACAGTCTAAAATAGCTAACTCAGTCCAAAACAGCTAACTCAGTATATAATCACTACAGATTAGCTGAGTTCTCTCCAATTTTAAAATAAAAAAAAGTTAAATTAAACAATGCTAAACCTAATCTTCGTGGTGGTTTAAAAATATTTTAAAGTGGACCTTGTATGGAATAAGATCCACAGGATATGGCTTTTTTTTATCATCAGATCTTGGCCTGGCCACAGGAAATTACCTTCCAGAAACTTCATCTCATATGGTGTTAGCCAGAAAGCCACAAGCTCTTCTTTTGGGCCTTTCTCATAGCCAGTGGCAAGCAATAGGCAAGAGGAGGTAATTCATGTTATCCTAAAAGAAGTACCCAAAGTGGGATAAGTTGCTATATAGAGGTGCCTAGGTCCATCAGCTACAGAGAAAAATCTAAATGACATGCTAAGAGTGGGTATCTTACCTGTAGGTACCCAAGGTTTCCTTACATTAAGTCTCTTCAGAGTGTTCTAGCTAATGTGTTCTGTTTCCATTCCTGTCCAGAAACGTGGCAGGCCGAGATTCAGACCTCTTCTTCCACTCTTCTCTCATGAAAAAAAGGAGAATTTAAGGTTTTTACCATTATTGCAAAAATCCTATTGAGATTAGGTTATGGCTTATGTAATTACATGTATACTTCTTTATGTTCCACTTACTTGAAACTGCTGGTGTTCCCCTAAAATTGCAGGGTTCATACAATTTTAGGCAAGCAAGGATTTCCTTTGAGACAACTTGTCATAAAGTTTACTTTATCTATGCTGTACTATATGTTGTGCTTGTATAAAAAATGTCTTATCAAGGAGCAGCTTTGAAATAGTTTCAGTAGTGACGGAAATAAAAGAAGACATAGAGAAAAGTATCAGAACACAGAGATAAGCAAAATAGGTGGTGATGGATAGAAATGTGTTAATAGGATAAGAATATGAAGAACGGTAGATTCAAGAAGAACGATTAGCCACCTTGATTATCAAATAAACCAGAAAGAGCCTTGTAAACAGTTTATCAGATTTTTTTACCCTTTTTCTTATATTTAGGTAGGGGGAAAATTCCAAAGGGAACAAATAAAATATAACTCAAATAAGTCAGCGAGTCTTCCCATATATTGTATTTCACACTGTAGATTACACGCTAAGAAATGTTGATACATCTCCACATTATATTCTCTGTTTCTCCCTGAACATTTCCAAGCTGTTCCTCCTCTATCATTTCTCAGCAGTGTATTCTCAGCACTAGTTAGAGACAGGTCTTAAGATATATTAGAGAGATCTCTTGTTTTCTTCAGTATGATCAAAGCATGATCAAAGTTGAACTTTAGACCCCAAGCAATTTGCTAAATTCTGCTCACTGCTTTCTGCAAGTTCAGCTGTAGCACTCAGAATAGGAAAGCATTATACTTAGGAAAAAGTGTATGTTGCTGTAAGAAACATGAAATGATGTCCCCAGTGTAATTCAAGTTCTTCCTTCTCAGGAAATCTTGTGACTTAAGGAAAGCATATACAGACTTGCTGGTGTTCAGTATGATACTACATCAGTGCCTGCTGGCAGATATCTTGTTGAAATGAAGCCTTCCAAAGCCAAGAACATAAGCTTGGAAAAGCAACAGCCACTGATATAAATATTCTTATCTTCCTTGTGCATCAGACACAGGAAGAAACGTATTATACATATTATACGCAGTGACCAGTGGGCTACATATGTGTTTTTTAAAGCAAATACAAATGAAAAGTGCTGAACTCATCCATTCTGGGTAAAAAATAGAATCACAGAATAATAATCTTTATTCTTAGGACATTTAAGTTGGTAGCATTAACAAATTGTGTTATTTTCTGTTTGTTTCATGGTACTTTGGATTGTACTTAAATGTTACTTAGAACAAGACATTTGTGTCTTTTCCAGAATTTCTTGCATCTCCACAGCATCCCAATTTTGCTCTGATCATCTTATTACAGCTATCATCACAGCATATGTAAAAAACATCAATCCAATCTGCAGAAAGTCAATCAAATAATGGCAGAGGTCTTCCAAAGTAGTGGTACTGGAATGTATCCGCTAGAAAGCAAATGTCCCTTTCTGCCTCTAGCACAAAAGGGCATTTTTACATCATATTAGGCATTATATACCACATTAGGTTAAAGAAGCATGATGTTAAAACAGTTTAGCTAAACCAGAACAACTATGGGTAGACACTTTGACTTATACTGAAGTCTGACTTATACTAGTTCCGTTTGTCTTTGGTTTTCTAAGCCAGATATAAAATGATATACAGTATCTGCTCCTACAGTTGTCATGACTTTGCTGTAAAGGCACACATCTAACTGATCTTGTTAAACACGTACAATTTGTGGACTTTGTACCAGCTCAAAGGGTTCATGTGAAAAACCATGTGTAGATCTAAATGGAGATCTTATGGAGGGCTAAATGTAATAGACTGGATAAACTTTTAAGACAAGGCTGAATTACTTAATGTTTTATCATCTGCTCCTATTGCTGTCACAGTGCAGTCACAAGTTGTTCTGTATCCACAAAGTGGGGGAGGCGTGGGGGTAAGTAACTCTGGAAGCATTAGACACAGCTGTAGAGGGGAACAGCCTGCTTGACCTGATGGTCTTGTGTTTGCTTTCAGTAGCGTTAAGAGGAGTCAATGCACTGACTGAATTGAAATTCTTGTAATCTGGTAACTTTCTGCTCCTCTGGATTTAGCAACAGCCAGCTGCCTTGCCAGGCCAAATGGCGTGGTACAATATTGTACAATATTGAGCTTTGTGATGGCCATTGCTTGATGCTACTAAGTATTGTAACAGCTTAAGTGGCCTCAAGTGACTCAAACTAAAATTAATCTTGATGACAACTTGTATTGGGTTTGCGTGGCAAGGTTTTGGTAGCAGGGGGGCTGCAGGTGTAGCTTCTGTAAGAAGCTGCTAAAAGCTTCCCCTATGTCCAATAGA
Organism: Mycteria americana; assembly: GCF_035582795.1. Taxonomy (NCBI): domain Eukaryota; kingdom Metazoa; phylum Chordata; class Aves; order Ciconiiformes; family Ciconiidae; genus Mycteria; species Mycteria americana. Next base: position 21,842,139 of record NC_134366.1, on the reverse strand, counting down.
GCCAATGCCAGCGAGCTCCAAGACAGACCTGCCGCTGGACAAGGCCAAGCCAATCGGCGACAGCGGTAATGCCTCTGGGATAACGTATTAAGGGGGGGATAAGGGGGAAAAAACCTGCACAACCGCAGCCGCAGAAGAGAGAAGTGAGAACATGTGAGAGGGACAACTATGCAGACACCAAGGTCAGTGAAGAAGAAGGGGGAGAAGGTACTCCAGGCACCAGAGCAGAGATTCCTCTGCAGCCTGTGGTGAAGACCATGGTGAGGCAGGCTGTCCCCCTGCAGCCCACAGAGGCTAACAGTGGAGCAGATATCCACCTGCAGCCCGTGGAGGACCCCACGCTGGAGCAGGTGGATGTGCCTGAAGGAGGCTATGACCCAGTGGGAAGCCCATGCTGGAGCAGGCTCCTGGCAGGACCTGTGGACCCATGGAGAGAGGAGCCCACGCTGGAGCAGGTTTGCTGGCAGGACTTGTGACCCGTGGGGGACCCACGCTGCAGCAGTCTGTTCCTGAAGGACTGCACCCCGTGGAAGGGACCCACAGTGGAGCAGTTCGTGAAGAACTGTAGCCCGTGGGAAGGACTCATGTTGGAGAAGTTTGTGGAGGACTGTCTCCCATGGGAGGGACCCCACGCTGGAGCAGGGGAAGAGTGTGAGGAGTCCTCCCCCTGAGGAGGAAGGAGCGGCAGAGACAGCGTGTGATGAACTGACCGCAACCCCCATTCCCCGTTCCCCTGAGCTGCTGGGGGGAGGAGGTGGAGAAAATCAGGAGTAAAGTTGAGCCTGGGAAGAAGGGAGGGGTGGGGAGAAGGTGTTTTAAGATTTGGGGGTTTTTCCCATTATCCTACTCTGATTTGATTGGTCATACATTAAACTAATTTCCCCAAGTCGAGTCTGTTTTGCCTGTGACAGTAATTGGTGAGTGCTCTCCCTGTCCTTATCTTGACCCACAAGTCTTTCATTATATTTTCTCTCCTTTGTCCCGCTGAGGAGGAGTGATAGAGTGGCTTTGGTGGGCACCTGGCATCAAGCCCACCACACAACTGTTGTAGCGTTAGGTGATATTTTAGAGCAGAATGAGAGTCCTTAGCTAACACATTTAGAGTGCTGTCATCTATAAACAGAGGGATTTTATTTTAGTGCACTCTCATCCATTTGCTGCACTAAGCAGTTGATCAGTCTTGGAGAGACTTACTGAGTTGCCCTGGGTCCTACAGAAAATTGATAGCAAAGCCAGATATTGAATTCAGCATTTGTGGGTTACAGTTTGTAATATTCTCACTCAAAGACCACCTTTCATTCCTTACATGCAATTGGAAACCAATTTTTAAAGCATTAACTGAGCCATAACTTTATAAATCATCATGAAACCAAGTAAAGTGTAGCAATGGCTTAACCTCAAAATGTTAACAAATACTAAGGGAATGAACCCACAAAAGCAAGACAATCACACTCCATTACTGTGAAGAAGATAAGTCCAGAGCAGGCTGTTCCTAAAAGAGGTAGAGAGAACATTTTAATGGAGATTCCTCTGAGCCTCTGGAGATTCCTTCTAACTGTACATTCCCGTATTCCCTCCCACAGTCACTGTATGTAGGTCATTAATCATCTGTTAAGGAATCTGCATTATGTACAGGAAAAAAGCATAGGTTTGGAGAACCATATACCTGCCCCATAAAACAAGCAGTTTCCGGGTAAACTCACATTCCAGATGTAAAGGGAGGCCCAAAAGAGGGGAAAAATCCAGTGGCTCTGCTGAGTTCACTGTAGGCTGTAACCCTGTGAGCTCAGCTGTCCTAAACATTATGTCCTCCCGCTTTGCAGGAGCACATTAACTCAAAGCCATGGTCATGCAAATAGGGTGATACAGCTTCCAGGCTAGAAAGGACGTACGTAATAGGGTGGAGGGCTGGGGCAGTGAACTTGGATCTGTAGGTGCAGGTTGGCCCCATCCCATGCAGCAAGAGAGGGTGTCTGCTCTTTGGCTGCCCAAAGAGGAGAGCAAACACATGGAGAGGAGGTGTTGCCAAATGGCTTGTAGAGATCTCTCATGTGGAAACATGCCTCTCATTCATGTCCAAAGAAGAGCAACGAAGCTCGTGAAGAGTCTAGAGCACAAGTCTTATGAGAAGCAGCTGAGGGAACTTGGGTTGTTTAGCCTGGAGAAAAGGAGGCTCAGGGGAGACCTTATTGCTCTCTACAACTACCTGAAAGGACGTTGTAACGAGGTGAGTGTTGGTCTCTTTTCCCAAGTAGCAAGTGATAGGATGAGAGGAAATGGCCTCAAGTTGCAGCAGGGGATGTTTAGATTGGATATTAGGAAATATTTCTTCACCGAAAGGGTTGTCAAGCACTGGAAGAGGCTGCCCAGGGAAGTGGTTGAGTCACCATCCCTGGAGGTATTTAAAAGACATGTAGACATGGTGCTTAGGGACATGGTTTAGTGGTGGACTTGGAAGTGCTAGGTTTATGGTTGGACCTGATGATCTTAAAGGTCTTTTCCAACCTAAATGATTCTATGATTCTGTGAAACAGTTATCAGACACCCTGGAGGTCCTGGATGAGAGGAACCAGACCAATAACAGTCCAAGGATGGCTATGGAAGAAGAATACCTGTGGGTGTAAGGATGATTGAATGAGATTAACATAGGTACAGTAGTATATCAGACAGATAACAGGGATAGGAGTGAGGAGAGACAGGTTTGACCTGCCAGATTCAGCTGATATTCCCAAAATCAGAATGTTCCAGCACTGTTAATGGCGGACAGTTTTATTACCCTGAAATAAACCTCAAAGAGGGATGAAAATTGCTTAATTACTTGCTTAGATCACTTTTGAAAAGCTGGGTTTATATTATCATAGATTTCTGATACATCGAATAGCATGCAGTAGATGCATTTGTTTATATATCAAATGTATATAACTAGCAAAAGTAGTTCCCAGCACCCAATCAACAAGTAGAAATGGGCAGCTAAAAAATCACCTTTCAGTATATCTCACTTTCCCCCACAGCTCAGGACTTCAGACTGAGATATTTTATACAGAGTGAATTACAAAACTTACAGTCTCTGATGGAGAATGGCATCCCTGTGAACAATATAAAAAAGAGTTATATTGTGTTGTCACAGCAAGTTTTAAGTGACCTAAATGCTACCTTCTTTAAGGATCGTCAAGTTTCTGTGATTCAATAATAATTTTCCAGTTGAAATAATGATGCAAAGAAGCTCCCCTTTGAGATACTATCAGGACAGTTTTTACATAGTTCCAATCAAAAAAATGGCTGTGACTAAAATGTGACTTTCCCATCAGAGATCTACTCTATCTGTATTTAATTCCACCTAATTTTAGATTCTGTGGATTGGGCAATTTGTTTGTAAGCTCTTGAAAATATGAACTACCATGTTAAATGTTTATATAGAATGTAATGATATATAATTATAATAACAATAATGTATAACCATGCCTTACTTTCCTAAGCTAGTATTTGAAGGATAGTGTTTTTTTGTGTAAAAACAATAAGAAACTTGTTTTGCATTAGTATTAATAGTATGGCACAATCTACTTTAATTAATAAATGTATTTTTATAAAGCTGGACATACTACAGCTTCAAAACCATGGTCAGTACCAAAATAGTCATTACGTAACATGTACATTAAGGAATGCAAGGGAAGTTCTGCAGTTAGCAACTAAACTATTAAAAAATCCATGTTTGCATGGAGGAAAATATTATCACACATTCTGTTTCTGTAATGTTTAATTTATATACAGCATACTTATAAGTGATAAGGGTAAAAGAGTACATAAGTCTCTACTGTAGATGTGGTTATACCTGAACCTATACATTTTTTCCAGTCTGCTTCATCTGTAGGAGCTATTTTCATGCAGTTGTATCCAGACCCATTTTGCCATAAAACTAAGACCATGCCAGAAACACTGTCAACTTAATGAACCAGCATTTCTGTACCAATAGTGCTGCACAGATGCTCTTATACCCATGTGATAGAATCATAGAATCATTTAGGTTGGAAAAGACCTTTAAGATCATCGAGTCCAACTGTTAACCTAAGACTGCCGACTCCGCCGCTAAACCATGTCCCTAAGCACCACATCTACACATCTTTTAAATACCTCCAGGGATGGCGACTCAACCACTTCTCTGGGCAGCCTCTTCCAATGCCTGACAACCCTTTCCGTGGAGAAATATTTCCTAATATCCAATCTAAACCTCCCCTGGTGCAACTTGAGGCCATTTCCTCTCGTCCTGTCACTTGCTACTTCGGAAAAGAGACCAACACCCACCTTGCTACAACCTCCTTTCAGGTAGTTGTAGAGAGCAATAAGGTCTCCCCTGAGCCTCCTTTTCTCCAGGCTAAACAACCCCAGTTCCCCCAGCCGCTCCTCATCAGACTTGTGCTCCAGACCCTTCACCAGTTTCGTTGCTCTTCTTTGGCGTGTTCCAGGACCTCAGTCTTTCTCGTAGTGAGAGGCCCAAAACTGAACACAGTATTCAAGGTGTGGCCTCACCAGTGCCACATACAGTGTCATATTCATCTGACCAACCAGCTAAAAAAATTATAGGTTTTGATGAACATTAAGAATTCACCCAATTGCTGCCATGTAACCTAACAGCAAACACTCATTTTATCATAAAGCATTCCTATATGAGAAGAAATTGCACGGTTCTCTATCTCTTTGTGACAAATTCAGGGATTTGCCATGAAAGTGCATTCATCTGGTAAAAAGAGGGGAGTAAAGAACAAAGCTCAGTACTGAGGTATCATCTTTAGACTGATTGCTGCTATTTAGGTCATCTGTATCCCTGGCTTTGCTAGCATAGCTGTGTCAGTCAGGAGGGTCAAATAGCGTATTGCATTTTATCCCTTAAAGATGCACATGCTTATAAGAAGTGAGTTTGAACTGGAGCTTTTAACCATCTGATCAAAATGCAAGAGCAAAAAGGAATGACATGGCTCTTGGAGGGAAAAAGCAAAGCTTTATTTTCCAAGTCCACACAATGAAATTCTACTTTTTGTCTGCCATTTGCCCTTGGTTCCATGTCACTTTATATAAAGGAAAGCTTCTAGCCAGGAGGTAACAGAACTTCACCTATTTTTCCTCCATTTTTACCATAAAACTTTTTTGTATCACTGGTCTCACAGACAGAGATATTAATCTCTGGTAAGTAAACTTTTCTCCATCTCATATCATGAGAGGTGTACATGTATGTATCACAATTTTGTTTTCTCATATATAAAACTATCACAATAGAAACTTTGTGTAAACATTAAATTTAGACAATAGAAAACATTGCATTTCATTATTTTGCAGATCCCAATGGTTAATATGCGATGGTGAGATAAACAATATTGAGAAAGTATCCACAATGTGTTTACAAACACTCTAAATAACAGTCCCACTTTGTACACACCTTTATTCCTGTTAAAGTCAGCATCCCAGTCCCCGTGAACCAGGACAAGATTTTCATCCATGATAAATCCTTGAGTTTTTTGGTTTTCATGCGCCAAAAGAAGCTAACCTGACTCTAACTAGGGACATAGTATAGTAATATAAAACCAAAGATGATATAGTCTTTATGTGTTTATCATGCAAACAATTAGAACATTTTTATTGTGTTTTCACTTTTATATTTTAAACAGCATGCCAGCAGGAGAACAGTTATTTCGTGTTTGTATTGTGTGCCTTTGTATTTGGGAAAAAAAGTTACTTGCTGTTTCTGTGCTGTCATTCAGCACCTAATGAGAAGCAGACCAACCTTGCAGATGTTAACATGCTCCTTCAGCAGAAGGTTTATACATGTATAAAGGTTTATACATATAAGAATTAGAGGAGGAGTTATAAATAGAGCATATTGTATGTAACAATTGCTTTTTTGAGCACAAGAAAAGGAAAGTTTGGGGAAAGTTCCACTGAGAAAGTTCCTTTTGGGAAAGGATTGGTCATAAGACAAATATCCTCCCATGGGTTTAGCAGATGTGGAACAGCAGATGTGCTGTGATAATCTTAATAAGATTTCTGCACCTGAAAAATTTTTGGTGTCTGGTTTTTTCATCTATTTCCCTTGGTGGCTTTTTAAAAGAACTGTCAGTTGATTTTACAGCAGAGAGTATTTTCAAAGTTGACAACACTGTTTATTGTCTCTGTGCAAAGAGAGTGAAATCAATTTCTCATGAGTATTTGAGCCCTGGGGTCAATGAACTGAATTTCGATTATGGAAATTACAAGTTACTCACACTTGTTGTCATTTAAGAAAAGCATTTCTTGTATTTCATTATTTTTTGCGTTTGGCATTCTGATCACTGCACTGATGTCCATGTATTGCTCCACCCTAGACTAGTAGAAATCTGGGCAGGCAGTTGTCACCTGTGTTGTTTGGAAGAGACGGTGTTCTCATTTGCAAAGCTGGATGCTAAACACTGAGAAAATATCAGATCAAAGGGGATTAATTTGATGGCCTTTACAGAGTTTTTAGGACATTTGCTGAAGTCCAGCATTTTTTAATATGCAGAATATGATGTTCTGCCTTCAACCATAACATAGTAACAATACAAATTACTCATTTAGTGTAAATTGGCCTGAAAATGGGTACAAGTAATAAAGTAGTTTATGGTGCACCGGTGTGGCATTGAAGGGAAGAGTCGGAGAGTATGAAGCTGTCAAAAAGACAATTATGAGACAGACAAACTATGAATCCCCTGCTCCTTCTGGGGAGCAGTTACTTCTCAGTAGGGTGACTCACACAACTAACTGCTCATCGCTGGGAATTAATAGCCCAACCCAGAGCATGTACAATAAAGCAGGCCTTTCTTGATGGCCTTTCAATTGCTTAATTTGCATTTGCTTGGCGATTTGAAATATATGTGCAAGTACTAAATATCGTTACAGTGCATGAACAGAAATTAAAACTGGAGCTTGTATACATTCATCTATTCTCTGCTGAAAGTGAATAGCTATTTAATAAATTATTAATGGTTACGTCAAGTAAAAGACTCTGCTGCCTGAAAGTTAGAGGAACCATTTTTAGGGTTAGCTTTCTTTCCTGTCTCCACCATGAACCTTGCATCCTTTGCTACATAGTGCTACAACTACCAGGAAGTGTTTTAAGTGCCCTTTGGGTGGGAATACATTTGAAAATAGATCTTCCACATCCTAGGCAATATCTCCTTTCTTTCACTGCAACATAAAGGATGGACTGGAAATTTTCACTGTATGTACTGTGTTAAAAAAAAAAAAAAAGAAAAATCAAATAGGGCTGACACTGCTTTTCTTTTTTGAAAGTTCCTATAGATCTGTGTGAACTAAGCTTTAAGAAAGCTAAGTCCCTTTGTAGGATTTAGGCAGGGAGAGGCCTGGTTCTTGGATTCTGTTCATGCCCAAGCTCAAACTTGATGTGCACAGTCAGTAAAATTAAAACTGAAGTTCCTGTGTGAACAGGTAATCATGAACTTTTCAGTAAAAAGAAAGATACCTTCAGGATTAGGCAGTGCCTGAGTGGGGGGTCCATGCTTGCAATTTTTTATTAGATTCATTAATGCCTCCCACATCCTAGTTTAGCTTCTCAAATTATTGGGTTCTTTTTCATTATCCACTGATTCTGTCACTCACCTCCTTACTCCACAAGCTGTCTTACTGACTTCATGGGAAAGAGCAGAGCAATGCTGCGGGGTTTCAGCCGTTCTGACTCAAGGTTGAGGAAATATGGACAAAAGCAGGGGAAATTTACATGAATCACTTAATTCTCCCATAGATTCACTTCCATGTTATAGTTAGAAATAGCTCTTGGCTAAGGTAATACATCTTCATTTTCCTTTTCTCCCTGTTGTCACAATGGTGCCGTGCAATCCGCTGGGCCATGCAGCCTGCCTTGGTCTGGTGAGAAAATGTGCTGCCACACGTGGATGAGCTGTTACACTGAGGTTAACCGTTCCTATTTTCTTTTATTGCCCCTCATACAAGGCATTTAATGCAGTATAAGGACCTAGATCAATAGACCCTTCTTCTATTATTTTCCAGTTCTCTTTTTTAATATTGGCATGGAGTGCTCTAGTCACAATCTGATGAATGGTAAAAGACCATGTACAGTTATTGTTGTCGTTATTGTTGTTGTTACTATTACTAACAATAACAGTAACTTGTTTGAAGTGGTACCCATAACTCAATAGCTGTTTTCCAAGAACAAATAAAAGGGACAGTCCCTGACCTCACAGACCATGACACTCTAAGACAACCAAACAAATAGTTCAGGGGGATGACACAACAAAAAGGATGACTGCAGAAATCAACAATTTTCATTATAGTCAGCTCGGCAAACAAGCATGGTAAGAGGAAATTTAAAAGTGGAATTGAAAGAAAATTTCTCATAAGCAAGACCAGAGCCAGGTTTTGTATGGAGTAAGGCATGGAGGTGATTTGAAGGATTGCCAGAAAGGCAGAAAGCAACGGGAATATTAGGAGAATGATATAAGTGTGTGAAGCCAAATGACCGGTGCTCTGCTGGTGTTTCTTAAACCTAGGGCTTCTGAATTGCTCTTTTGCCTGCAGTGGTGGGTAGAACAGCACTTCTGCTTTTTTGCAAGACGATGCTGAAGAATCATTGCTTATCACCATGTTTGTACTTGCTCTGATACTCCAGGTTGTCCAAAGTAGAAATCATATCCGAGCACAAGCAGTTCTACAGATGATGGCTAATTTATTGAGAGACTTTTTCCACAAAGGTTACAGTGTTGTTAAAAGATTTCCAGTCACTTATTTGGAAACACTGCTGACAAGTTGCTTCGGTGACAGAGACAGCCCTCTTTTCTCCTGATGGGAGCATAGCATGAGCAGCCTCTCAGTATCAAGTTTAGTAGATGGATGGTCTTCTGTAATACTTTGGTATGATAAGTGTTCCATTCAGACCAAGATTAGAATATTGCAGGGTCATTTAACATCCATCTGTTACACTTTTGGCTGTCTGATTCAGTTGCACAGGGTGGTTCAAAACCCCTCTCCAAGCTAATGAATCAGGCTTTCAGAATGTATTTATTAGCTAGACCCCACAAGGGTTTGTGGCATGTCTCACCTTGAAGCTGTGAAAAAAAAAAACAACATTCAAAACGTATTCAATTAGTACTTTTTGTCTGTAGGAAAACTGTGACAGTTTTATGAGAAAATCAAAGCAAAAATCATTATGAAGGTAATTAAGAACTTCAGAATGTCCAGATTGCGTTCAAAAGAAAGGATATTAATTTTGTTTATTGAGTTAGAATTAGTAAAACATTTGGAAATGTCTGTTCATTAAGATTATGAGAATATTCAGTTGTGGGAAAGAGACATCTAACATCTTTTTCCAACTTGGGCTGTGGAAAACAAGGAGCATGTAACACAGAAAAAGCAAATGCTCAGTTGCTAACTGTGAAATTGAATGGATAAGACATAAGATACTGTGCTAATAAGTGTGCCATTTGTGCAGCTTCCACAGACGACAGTGCGGCGGAGAAGAAAGGTGGAACGCTTCATGCCGGCTTAATTGTCGGCATTCTAGTCCTGGTTCTCATTGTGGCTGCAGCTATCCTCGTGACAGTCTATATGTATCATCATCCAACGTCAGCAGCTAGTATCTTCTTTATAGAGGTAAGACAAAAGTAACATGTTGTGTCACTAGTCTTATCACTCGGCTAGTATAATTGGGGTCTCCAGAATAGAACTTTCTTAACTAAATCTAGAAAGTATTCTTGTGTTCGTAGTGTAAAGTTTGAAGAAATGGACCTGCCTCACCTAGCAGGTGATGCTGTTTTGTTCTTAGCACGTTTGTCACTCAGCTGCTTGTTTAACTACTATTGCTATTACTTTTTTTTGGTTTTTACACAGGACATATATCTAAAAGATATATCTCAGATACCACTCCACCTCTCTTTGCTATCCTTCATTGCCCTCACCATAGCATTTTTCCATTAGCTGTCATGTGCACTGGCATTTTATATTGGGACATATATTTTTTTCAATTATTTTCCTGTGGAAAAATAAAATGTTTGCATTCATTAATTCTCCAGAAGAGCTGAATTAAAGTAAATTTTTAGCTGGGAAGATGTGTTAGCTGTTCCATACATTTATTCGTAGAAATCTTTTAACACTTTGCTTCAGACTGTTGGAAAGATTCTTTTCACGTAATTTTAACATCTAAATCTAATATCATCTCCCTTTGCTCTTTTTAATAGTGCAGAGAGAAACAAACTCTTTTAGATCATGATTCATCTGACCTATTTGAGACATCTCCTATAGGATTAGATAAATTAACATTTTTCTCCCTTAAATATAGATAGCTACCTCAGGTGCAGACATCTACATTGCAGATGCTGACATTTAGTCACCTCAATTTCACTGTACATGACAATACAGGAAAGGAACATTTTCCATAGGTGTTTGATTCTACAAAAAACTGTGAATACCTACATTTACTTGTGTTTTTTTCAACTGGGCAATGTTGCTCTACCTTATGATAAGTATAGCTGCTAAAAATGAAAGAAAGCACTGATTGTTCATAACCCCCACCTGCAGTACTCCCTTACTTTTAAGAGCCTGGACACTTTCTAATGGGTAATAGTGGAGATGCGGAACCACTGGAAGTGTCACTAGGGACGTACCTAGGGATTGCTTAGGTAAAAGGCTGGACCAGGAAGATATAGACATTTATTCCTAGTGACAGCAATGTGAATTGAAGTGAGACCTGAACATGAACAGAATGATTCATCTTTAAAATTATATTATAATAAATATACTGCTTAGATGCAATAGTAGTGACAGAAATCAAAATGAATCGTTTATCAGTATTGCAGGCTCAAGTGATGTAACTGTGTTAAACATCGGGGAACAGCATCCACATAATAAAATCAATAGTTTTCTTTCATGTCTATGCAACATTTCAAGCCAGTTCTCTACTGATGTAGACAAACAAAACTCCACTGAAGTCCTTGTACAAAAGAGAAGGACTTGTCTCATTCTTTTTTTCACACACAGATTTAATTGCTATTCTTTCATTCTAGTAAAAACAAGTTTCTTATCTGTTATGATGTGACTGAAAAGGCTAAGTAAATGGCAATGCCATTTTTTAAGAAGGAGAGACGAATACCAGATTAAAACACCCATTTATTGATTTAATTTTGTTCTCAGTGTAGTAATGGCATGTTAATTTATTTCATTCATTGGTATCATACTCATCATGCAGACAGTGGTGCCTTAATCCTTTTTGTTAAACCCATTCCACTGAATTTAATCTTTATGTGGCATTAATCAATCTATGCAGTCAAAGCTAAAATGTCTTTTAGCAAGCAATGTAGGTTTTTAGAAAAAATAGAAAAATATAATCATTCTGTTTAAAATAAAGGAGAAATAATTGAATAAGGACAGGAGGAAGTAAATTAGTCAAAATCAAATTTATGCAAAATGTGGTATAAACTACATCCTCTTTTGTTTACTAGGAAAATTGTGATACTCGTGGAGAATCAGACCTTTAGCAAGAATTATAAAACATTCTAGCCACGAAAGGGTGGCCTTTCCCTGTGAGTGATAAAACCACTGATGCAGTGGTAAAACCACAAGGGCTGGAGAAAGGGATTACTCTGTATTTCAGAACATTTCTACAAATTTCAAATTGTTGGTATCATAAGCATAGAAGAACAGAATAAGGTAGTCCATTCTGGAAAATGAAATTGCTTTTAAGAAGTTTAATCTTTTAATTTCCAAAAGAAAAAAGTAGTTTGACCAATTCAAGAAATAAAGAGTAGAATATATTATTCTTATATTCATCTGATCTATAGGATATACATATTTCCAATACAGAAGAGAATGTATCTTCTCCGACTTGCATTTTGAAACTGAAGTACAAAAAGATAATGAGGCATAACTGGTATAAATAGGTCACTGTTACAAAAAAAGCATTCCTTATTGTATTTGTGTAATTGAAAAATATTTGAGTAAGCTGTTACATATAACATGGTACCCCATATACCACAGCAGACAAGCTGCATTATTTATGGGAAACGAATGAAATGTGGATCTGATGTTACCATTCTGGGGAAAGAGCTCAAGAGGATTGCCGTGGGCTTGGTCATGAAATGAGAACAAGCACATAAGTATTTCAGAAAATAATATTGTTTTGTATGAGTCTCTTGATTAACAAAGCAAGTTGCACAGTTGAAACAAGATGTGACAGATGGACAGGCAGCTCTCTCATGCAGTCGTCTAAAAAATTACTAGTACACTGTAGTCTGCCATCAGGTGTTCTAGCCAAATCAAGATCTGCATCAGTTTATCTATCATCAGTAATTAACATAAATCTAAGGCTGGGCAAAATAAAGAACAGGGACCTGCCCCATTTGTGTTTACTTTTAAAGAAGCTACCATATAGAGGCATACTTTATAGAGGCATCATATTGACATTAAACATAGCATCCATCTGAAACTGTAACACAACTAATAGAGAAACTTCTTTTTACATCTAAGATTCTAGGATGCTGTCATGGTTTTGTAGGTAAAGCATCATTTTGAGTCAGATTCTGTTGGGTTTTTTAGGTTGAGAGCTATGTAAGAAACTTTGAGTTGATTTGGTTTATAGTCATGACTGGTTACTGAATAAAGAAAAGTATAATAGACTGATCCCATATCTGAGGCTTTAAGCCTCTTTCTCCCTTGTGTTCTCTGCAGATATCACCCAATATCCACTTACCACCTCACTCAGGTTTTTACATAGCTCATCTCAAATCCCACTCATGATGCCCCTCATGTTTGTCATGTAGTCCCTTTTCTCAGTGAGCTCCCCCAGATAAGAATAAATACGCTTACACTTTGACTGCACTGTTTAACTTTGCACTGATAAATGCAATTCCTTGTGACACCTCTGAGCACCATTAAATGATATCCTGAGTGCACTAGTTTGTTTAAATAAGCGATACACAAAAGCCAAGAAAAATGCTATTTATTCCAAAGCAACTATTGTTTTAGAACAGAGTAACATTATTCTATGAATTTTTTACCCCTAAAGTCTGAAGCAAACATTTCCTCTAGTGGTTTTGTTCATAGCTGTTGAGCACAATGCATATGGGCAGCCCCACCTGGAACAAAAATAACTATTTTGAACAAAGAGCTTGAGAAGTCTTGAATGCAAATGCTATTCAATTTGCCCATGATAGTGTATCATTTTAAAAGAATACCACCCAAATAGTTCAATACTTTTTCAAAAAAAATCCCCTTTTTGTCAAGTGTGTAGAAGACTCAAATTAAAATGCAATGTTTTCCTGTTTCTTCCAGCCCCCACACTAATCAACATGTGTTTCATTGTTTAAGTTGGACACTTCTCTGGTGACCTAAAGACAGAATGAATTATCGACTTTTAAAGTTAAGGGAGTTCCAGTCAAAGTTCCAATGAATGCAGGCTCTTTCTAAAAGCTGAGAGTAAATGTTGACTAAAGATTAGCTTGCAGAGTGACAGAAGAGATGTTATATGCTTTGGTCTTTCATTTATTTATGGTTATCCCTGTGGTATTTTCCTCTCCCTTAAATATGATTTTGCTGCCAATAATTTCCCCTTTTGAATTAAGTTACATACCTACTCTTACCTTGAGGAATCTTGCGTCTCTTGAGTATACTTTGAACTTATTTGCACTGATTTTAGAAAAATAGCAAATATGTCAAATAGTGCTCTTCATGTCTTTTTCAACAAAGCAAGGCTTATGTCAGAAATCTAGCTATAACACAATTAAAAAGTAATTAACTTATTCACTAACCTATGTAGTATACTTGCATTCAGGATTTGAGCTTTGGTGGCCAAGAAGCCAAGCACGATGCCCCGATTGTAGTGGATTCTATGCCTGCGATATAGATCATAGCAAAAGTGATACAGATATCTGGAGCTGAATGTAAATAAGGATAAAGAAATTCCCAACTGAGTCACATGGATTTGTTCAAATTTTATTCAGTTGCAGGCCAAATAGCAGCTTTAGTGGTATTTTAGATTTTACTTCTTCCCTTCTTTTTCTTCATGTTCTTTTTTTCTTATATTTTTAACCTTTATTGATTTGCATTTGTGTGTGAACTTTGGCACTGAGAGCGATTAATATCCAGGGAACATTTAGCAAATTGAAAGGCAAGACATAAGGCAGACTGCCTTTTACCTATATGTCTTTCGCTTGTTTGCACCCAGTTATCTGTGGACTGAAGGGTTGCACATGACACAAGAATTTTTCACGTGCATGCTTTTTTTGTGTTTTTCTTACCTTTCTTATTTATATGTTGGTGCAAAGTCCTTTTAATGTTTGAAACTTACTCCAGCTGTCATCCCAGTGCTCTGCCTTTGGGGAACAAAGGCAACCTGATCTAGCCACAGCTGAGAAGACAGCAGAGGAATTACTTGCCAATATGAAGGCAGGGAGTCAGACGTTGTGATGTCTTTTCCCAGCTGGGCACAGATATACTGTTGCCAAACGTGCTTATGTAAGGCTCAACAGCAGAATAAAATTTTTCTGTGGCAGTTCTCTGTGGGTAGGGGATTTTAAGGAGTCTAAACTAACATTGCAAGGTGGGACCATCTTAACCTCAGGCAAAGAGCCTTTCTCTTGTATTCAGCTTATAGGTACAAAACCAAATCCAAGTTATTAGCACATGTGGACTCTGAAACTGTAGGGATATGAGTGAATTCAGAGCCTGTGTATTTCTTAATCGTGGCTGTGTATGTCTTAATAGTAGTTAATATGTCACACACTGAAGAGAAGTGTGGGTGTTTGTGGTTACAAGTTATCATTCTTTTGAGTTAAGATCCCATTTTAAAGGTCACAGCCTTTGCCTTCATGTTCCCATCCTCCCTGGAGGTTTTCTAGAGCTTTATTGTGCTGATTCAGCTGCTTAGAAACATGCATGTACACTCACACACACACACATGCACATACCTACATCCTTTTTAGTTGTTTGTGTTACTTCATTTTGGATGCTTAAGCTGGATAATTTCACAAATCTGTTTTTTCAAATGGCCACACAGAGAGTTGAACCGGTGCTATGGAGCCAGGAGGTGACCTTGGGGAGAAAGAGAGGGAGGAAGGAATGAGCAGCTGCAGATCTTCAGCAAATAAAATAACAGTGTGTGATCAGACCCTGGGGAATGCACCTCGACTCTTCCTGATTTAACTTGAATTATGTCTTTACTAGTAAATTAAATAAGCCTGGGACTGTTTTTTAGCATAGAGACCAACCAGCATGGAAGGGTCTACGTTCCTGTCGTTTAACTCTTGTCAGCCTCACAGTAAGGTGACGGCATGCAGACTGTTAGAGTGGACTGAGGATGGTTCCCAAATCCTTAGCCCTAGCTGGGGTAGTCTGAGAAAGCACTAATTGTAGGGTATTTTTCTAACAATTGAGCTGTATAGTAGATTATGTTGCAGTACCTGGAAACATTCACTGGCATGCAGATCTAGCAGTAGATTTTCTTCAAATTTTGACCTTCTGCTCATCCCCCATCACAGAAGGAGAAAATAGTCAAAAAGCCGGAGATAGTTCTTGCTGTTTCAGACCTCAGGGAATTAATGGGCATTTCTGGCTCACTGTTACACATCTCTGCTCATAGCAGCACTTCACAAATAAGAGCCAGCATTTAACAGCCAGACCTGTTCTCCATGCACCATTTCCAGGTTTCTGCATTAATGTCACAGATGCAGTGTATGTCTTCAAAAAAATGAGAAGTAAATAGAAGACAGAGTAAAAAAGAAAGAAGGAATTTTTAAAAAAGATTCGGATCCTCAGCTGGCTTAGACAGGTGATGAAGCTCACACAGCTCTGCTTGTTTCTTCTGGGATATGGCCCATTGTTTTTATTATATATATACATTTTACAGGGGATTATGCTTTTAGTTTGAAAAAGTCTTGACATGATCATCAATTTGTTTTTGTCCAGAAGTTCGAGCTGAATTGTGTTTCATTAAGATGATGATTAAAAAGAAGAGAACAAGTATCATTTTTCTCTTCTTTCAAAGTCCTGCAGTGTCCTGGCATTTGGGGTATTGTCATTGATTTCGCTGTCATTGCCTTGTACTGATAGTAAAGTTATTTTTTCCAAAGCTTATCCAGCTCAGCAGGAACCAGCAGCTCAGCAAGGGAAACTTAAATCGTCCACAAGGGAGAAGCACTAAAATAAATAATCAACACTGACAATAAAAGTCAAAGGTGGGGAGGAAGGAGACATTCTGTTTCTCGTCCGTCAGCAGCCAGCTACTTAGAGGAACCTAAGACTGCAGAAACATTGTTATAATGAGAAGTGGTTTAAATCACAAAAAGATACTTTAAACAAGCACTTCTGTCAAGGAGAAAAATAAATGAAGTCGGTAAATGATCCTACTGAATTTTAAGTCTGAAGCAATCTTTATTTCATAACAGTTTCTTCAAAATATTCAATTAACATGGTGTCAGGCGATTGATCTTTCTTATTCCTGGAAATACCTATCAGAAGTACAGTTTCATATACTTGAAGCCTCATCCATTTCTGACTGTGATTTGCCAAATAAATTGGGTTTCTATCAGAGATTAAAGACTGATGCACAAATTATAACTGCCTAAACAATATTTAAGGTAACTTTGAGCACACCAACGCATCTTATAGGCAAGGTAACAGAAAAATATTTCCTTGTCATGAGAAATTAGAAGGCCTGGATACCCAGATAGATTAACAGTGGACAAGTGTACATAAACTAATGGGTCTTGATGGTATCAGGTTAACATTAGTAATAGATGTTACTATAGTTTTTTTGCCTTTTCTTAATACTTTTGTGTAGGTCTTTACAATTTGGCTGGGGTTTTGACAATTAATCCAGAATACAGTTGGCTCTGTATTTACATATTTCCAGTTAAGAGAGTTAAACGGGTGTTGTTGGCAAAGTGTGGTTAAAGAATACAGCTTTTAAATAGATTTAAATGTCTTTATATCCTTGAATTAGATAAAGAACTTGACATCAATGGATATGTAAGATATAACCTTCAATGTAAGATATAACCTTCAGTAGAAACAGTGAAACAGTCCTCTGAAAGTTTGAAAGGTTTGAAATACAGGAAAATAATCAATAGATAGAGAAGACAAAGTTGCATCAGAGCATTCAACCTAAAAAGTACTCAATAACTTCAGGGTTTATGTACTTTAGTGGGAAATCAAGTTTGCTAGGGAGCTCTGGAGAGTCTTTCAAGACTTTGAAAGATAGACATTGTCATGCTAATTCAAGTATTTTTACTCACATAAACTCAGTTTGGAAAGAAAATGTGTGTGTCTTGGTGAAATCCGCTGTTCAAGTTTACTGCTGAATAGGAATGAAGAGTTGATCCATGCACAAGCACTGTGGGATTTTATGCTGGTTGAAATATACAAAGGAAATTTTTATAATCTTAGAAAATTTTCAGAACGAAGTGTGTGTGTTGTGGGGTTGGGGAGATGACAGAGGGTCAGATTTTTCATTATTTTTTCCTTTCACTGCTCTTCTGACATTCCAGATCTGTACATAATCATGCTCGTTCCATTTTTCTGTACAGAATGAATGATAGGATGAGGATGGGATGAGGATAGTAGAGGATAGGATGTAAGAATATCAAATATGTAATACATGTTGTTCCTTCTGTCCATTACGGATAGAAACTTGTCTTCATGCAGATGTATAGAAGGAAACACAAAAGCTTAGAATTACTGCAGCTAACAAAATATACAGTATTACAATTGCTTTTAATGAATTACCATTTCAGGTGAAAAGTGTTAACTGGCATAAATTTTAGAGATAGTGTATAATGTCAGCACCAGAATCTCTCAGGAGCAGGGCATCAGTCTTTAAATACCAGTATTTCAATACAACTTTATACAACTGTCTGTCCTCCTGTAATTGATCTTGTATATTGCTTATCCCTTACAATTCATTATCCTATTGCATGTACAAAATAGATTTCATTTCTTGTTTATGTGTACTCGGTTAATTCTTTTCAAATATTTTTAAAATCCCTTTTAAAATCTTGAATTGATTTTGTACCAGCTTCTTCACTGGAAGTCTGAATAGATCACTTCCTTTGTTTTCAAGATAATATTAATTTGAGGCACTGATTGGTTCCTAGTGTGTAAGCCAGTGTACATAATTCTTACTGAATTTTATCTCTTTACTAAATTGTAGCAGATTGTTCCATTCTTCTTTTATAGTTGCATCATTGGTGATCTGGTGGCTTATAATAGGTAGGAGCCTTGCTGACAGTAGCAAGTAAATGGCTTCACTTTAAATTATCTCTGGACAGTTAACAGAGGCCTGTAACGTAAAAACTGATGGGTCCTTTTCCCTTTCCTTCCTTTCAATATGATCAAGTTTACTAGAAATTTCTGTGTAAAATTCCACCAACACAGTCAAACACATACAGAAAGCACTGACCTGATACTCTCTTGTAGTTTTCAATTTGAGCCACTTCTTTCTCTTTTGCTTAAAAAAGTTACTGTTCAGCAGGAAATAAGATGGTCGAAAGCTAGCAATCTCAAAAAAAAAAGTCATAGACTAGCCCTGGAAACGATGTTCAGATCATACCAACTGAGTTTTGTTTAGACAACATTCAATAAAGTACACTCAGATGTGTATCAAACCTTTTTTTTTTTATCATGTCTTAATGAAATCATACCATTTTGATGGATAAAAGAGGCACGATAAGGCTCAAAATTCCCTCATGTTGAAAGATGTCAAAAGAAGAAACTGGTGAACCACGAGAATACACTTGGAGACTTTTCCGTGCAACAACAGTGAGAAGATACTCCAATCTCCACCCTCTAGGATTCATAGGTGGAATCCTGTCCTTTTTTTTCTCAGAAGTAAGACAAATAGTATCCATTCTGCCTCTACTGCAAGATTTACGTAAAGACACTTATTCTAGCCTTAGCGTTGCAGTAGGAAGTCTAATATACTGCACAGCCACCAACAGTGCCGTAGAAAGGTATAATGTAAGAAACATGAAAAGTAGATCTCACTTTCCATGGATTATCCAACTGCTAGTTTCTTTCATGTTATCTTATTGATCTTCAGCAGGAAATAACTTTTTTTTAATGTGTATCATAAATTATTCTTCTCCATCCTGACATGTATCTTCGACATCCTGGTCATGTAAGGTCACAAGTGCTTTTCCCTCATCCTTATTTGCTTACAATAATGAACCCAAGGAAGCTTCAGCCCTGTGAGAAAAATCCTATTTCTGCTTTCCTGACTTGCAATACACTGAAAGGAAGCAGGAGTTACAACTCTCCAGCCACAGCTTAGAGGATTTCCTCTAAGAGTTCTAATTCCAGAGGAAGAAGCACATTTTTTCCTGTTAAATTGGATGACAAAACTAAGGAATTAGTTAAAATACCAGGCTTGCTTTCTCCCTGTTTTGTTTTGTTTTGTTTGGGGTTTTTTGTGAGTTGGAGTGTTGTTGTGGTGGGGTTTTTTGTGGGGTGCGTGTTAGGTTTTTCGTATCTTCTTATTACTCTGCTTCACAGAGAATAAAGGGAAAGTATGCATTAGGCATTTCCTGAGCTGCTTCAGTAACTCGAGGAGCTTTGTATCTCCCAATATCAATTAAGTTACTTCTGGTTTTATCAATTAAAACTGTAATGTCTCTACAGCTTTTGGGGGGTCAATATACAAGTCAATGAATTGACAGCTTGTCAGTGCTCTCTTTCAAGACTGGCAACCACTTACGTTACCCACATACACACAAAGAAGTTGAAATTAAACAGACTGTCACTAGGAATGGAAAATCTCACCTCAGGCATGAAGAGAAACCACAGAAACCTGCAATTGTACTATTTGGAGCTGACCTTCAAATCTGTTGGTTTATTTCTGGAACAACAGCTGATGTTTAGGTTGTATCGCATTGTATCATCAGAACTGATACGCATGTGTTCTGTATTTCATCATCTGGAAAGGGCCAATTAAAAAGAGTAGCCCAAAATGGTAGATTTAGTTTCTAACAGCAACAGAGCAAGGAAGTAGTAACTAATCATGGGTACGTCTTAAAATGAAATTAGGGAGCAACATAATAGATTAAAACTCAGCTCATCCTTATATATTGCCCTTTGAGACTGTTTCCAATTATTTTTTCCTACTAGTTTTCCAATGGTTTTTCATTTTCTCTTTTCATTAGAGACCTCTTGGTCAAATTCTTTTCTCATTTTTACCAGTATAAATCTGGGATAAGTCCTTTACATTTAATTGAATTATTCTTGATTTACTTTAGTGAGTCTGAGAACAGAATATGACCCTTTTTCTTTAGCAGTAACCAAACTGTCCTTCTTAATTTTGAAACCACGTTGAATCGAGCTTAGGTAGAAAAAAGTCTCCAAAGTCTCCAAATAAGTTTTCTTATTAGGAAAAGACATCCATTAATGAGGACAGTGTTCTGCCTTCCTACTTTGTAGGAAGGTGTTGCATTAAAGGCCTGGGATTTTAAATTACCTGCCAAACAGAATTTAACTCTGGATGCCTCAAAAGTAACCTGGTCCTGCAATGGCAGAAAAAGAAATCAGTTGCTTTTATATTGTATCTTCCTCACAGTGATCACTGAGGAAGACTTTGTGCTGTACCTGCAGACAGCTGTGTGATTTGTAGGTAACAAGATTCAGTGGTGCCCCAAGATTTCTTTAGTGGCTGCTGCCCAACAGCACCGTAAGCCCCAGCATAATGTCGTGGCTGTGGTTGTTCTGTGGTCCCCAACACGGCCCCTCAGCAGCATGAAGTATCATTAGTGATCAGAAGGCAATCAAAAAGGGGTATTATGGGGACAGAAAATCAAATGCAATGTTTATTTTCAGAAGAAAGATCATAAAGTATAATTGTTTAGATTTTGAACTGTCAGTGAAAATATAGGCTGTAACTTCACTGTTTCTCCTCTCATTTTCCTGCAGTGTTTCTATATAGGTTGCTATATCTTCCAGCCCTCCTTCCAAGCAGGGTGTAACTGTTGTCAGTAAAGAAAAAGAAATACATATCAGCATATTTGGCAGATAAAATTTTCAACAGGGAATAATTATTTTAGGAGAGCTTTTTCTGCTAACTGACTTTAAGAAAGAGTTTCCCTACTTTCCTGAAAACTATTCCTTTTAACAGAATCTCCGCTTGATCACCCAAAGTCTGAGCCTTCCCAGACATTAATTAGTACTTTTCCTTCCCAGAGGCATCACAATCATACAGGAATTGTTTTATCTGCCCTAGAAAAGATCTATTTCTTTTCTCTATTTATTAGCTGTTTTTAAAGCAGGCACCAAAGATCCTAATAAAAATTGGTTAGGACCTCTTAAGACCCTTGTACCCAAAGGTCGTAAGAGTTCAAATGAAAAGGTTGCTTCTATTTGAATCATCAAAGTAAACTACTCAAGTAGAAATTATGGCACTTGAAATAGAAAGTCATTATTTTGGAAGTCCTGCATAAGCATGCCAGAATTTTGTTCGAAATAATTTTTTAAAGTACAGTTTCTGTGGACTCTGCTATACATTCTCCATTGGAGTAGAGTATGCTAGCAAACTCCTATGCAAAACTAGGAAGGAAGAGCAGTGGACAGATCCTTTAGGGGGTGGTGGATCAGCAGGTCTTTATAAGACAAAATTCACAGATGCACTGATCAACAGTTTTAGACAGAAGCTATTTCATCATCTTCATTGATAGGACTAGTAGCAATTATTTAGGTCTTTGAGAACAGCCATCACCCACAAATTTAGAAAGAGGGATTAATTCCTCTGGCTTTTGCTGCTGAACTGTGCTTCTCTGCTCCTGTAACAACTACATGGAGTGGGTTTTAGCATGAGAGAGATCAAAATTACAGAGCATTGTTAAAGTTTTTTATTTTTAACTTATTGTTGTACCCTTCATACTCTGAAAGTTTATTTTCTTGTTGTTGCTGTTGCAGCGACGTCCAAGCAGATGGCCAGCAATGAAATTCAGAAGAGGATCTGGACATCCTGCCTATGCTGAAGTGGAACCAGTTGGAGAAAAAGAAGGGTTCATTGTATCAGAGCAGTGCTAAAATTTCTAGGACAGAACACCAGTACTGGCCTACAGGTGTAAGACATTTACTTTGCCTCTCTTTAAAGAAAAAGAGCCCTAAGCTGCTGTAGCCTGATAGAAAGAAGATTTTGGATAAGCTTTGTCCAAGAAGAATAACTATCTAAGATACCAGATTACCACTGCACAGTAGTTTTTGTTAGTGGACTGAGACACGATGGTTCATGCAGAACACTTGTCAGTGGACACCTATGGTATCAGAACTATGGCACAAGTGCCATGTCATTGGCTTTAGGTATGGGGATGCACAGTAATCAAAAATATAATAAAGCTTTGGTGCACAAGGGTATTGCCCTTTGGTTCAAGTGTTCTTCTCTGGTATCTCAAAGACTGAGCACTGATCAGTGTTCACAGGTGATTGAGAAAAGTATCTCAATGCAGGTAAAGAAAAAAAAAAGGAATTTTCCAGTACTTCTATAAGTGGATGTGAAATACACTCACTTTTCAATTTTAAATTAACCTACCCACCTAACTGAGCGAGTCACAATGTATATGCTTTCCAGGAGTAGTACAATGTTTCTTGTACATTGCTGATTACTATCCTTCTAAACAACTCATGATATAAAAATTGGTAAGAAATGAAGACAACAGAGAATTTTCGCAATGGTGACATTATTTTATTTCATGGGAGTTCACAATGAAATTGGGCTGATTTTCAGTTTCAATGTTCACTAAAAATTAATTATCAGGTTTGTTTCAAGGGATATCTTTCATTTCTGAGCAGTAGGCTGAAGTAATGGCAACAGACCCTTTTAGCTGCCAGAGATCTTATGGAGCATTTCTTAGGCAATGTGGTACGAAAAATAAGAATTTAAACAAATGGGTTTCTATCTTTTGTCATTTCATTGTGAGTCCTTACTGAGAAGCACCACAGACTTCAATGCACCCCTTCCAGAGATTCAGATACAAGTGTTATTGAACCCTGCTGATTCATACAGTGATTTTGTTTAATGCACATAGTAGTTGCATAAATATATATATAAATATATTTTTTTTTATAGCTAACACAAGGCGGGCTCTTGTGACTGTTAAGACTGCATTTTTGTCATCCAGACAAAGACAATGGATTGCATTACTGCATATTTCCACTGAGTTGTAAAATAATCCTTAATATTAGAATATTTTTATGTTGTGTAGGGAAGGTGGTTCATGTAGTTGCAGTGCCATAACCTTTCTGCCTATTGGAACCACTCTTTCTTTAATATCGACCCTTTCCCTCCCTGTATAGGGAAAGACAAGACTATAAATTCACACCACCAAAAACAGTTACTCCTTTCATGGAAGGGGTTAATATACACTGAGACCCAGATCTTCCATGAGGAGTGGGAACCTAAATATTTTGATGATCTGGGCCTGAGCTATTCAAATATTAAATTCAGGTATTGTATGTACATTTCATCATAGTCATTGACTATCAAATTTTTTACATACTGTACAAGGCACTTGAATCATTTTAAAGTGAGGTGTGCAACATTTGCAGTTTCGGATCTCAAGCAGTTAAAAAAAGTTGTAGATACCACCTTAATACAGTTATTTACATTTCTTCTTGATACTTGTATGGTCTAAATTTGATTACTTAATGCTGTTTAAAAAAAAAAAAAAACAAACATGATTTTTACTTGTTATTTTGTTCAGTAAATAATACAATACTGTATTTTCTGTATTCTTTCATTTTGTGTAACACACTTTTATTTTCATCTGTTTTAAATCACCTAGCGTGAGATTGAAACTGTTCAAAACCTAACTGGTATTAATCTGAAGGTACTAACAAACATATTGTCTTGAAGCCTGGTGAAAAGCCTGTGGCAAGTATTCATTTCAATTTGTGTGGGTCTGCTGAGCCCTGTTTCTAATAGGCTGGGATTAAATTGCAGGCTGTTAATTCCGATAGCAATAACCAAATGTATGCACATATATATCTGGTGACACTCATTTTTATTAAATAAAAAGGCATCAGTGCACATCATTTAGACATGTATTTGGTGTGCAATACTTATCATTAGTTTTTCTAGGAATCTTGAAAGTCATCAGCTAGGGTTCGTTGGCCAAAAGAAGCAATTGTAGAGCTTCCATTTGAAGCATGCTGGAATCTTGTTTGAAATAATTTTTATTTCAGAGCACATCTTGGCAAATTATACTAAGAAATTTACAAAAATCTACACAGTACTGCAATAAGTTCAAGCGATATTTCATATAAGTGAAGAAGATTTAAATTATTATGGGTTTACAGGTCTGCACTTTGGCTGATTCACTCAAGCTTTTCATGTTTTTACCCGTGTATGTAATACATGTCATGCAATGGAGCTGGACAGAACGTTTGTAACATGATTAGACAAACACGACAACAATTTTAAAATCCTGTATTTTGATTACTGTTGTTTTAAGGCCCTCTTGCACAGCTGAAGGATGTTTATTAGTATGTGCAAACTAACTTAAGTTTCATACTCCTTCGTAAAATAATAGCAATTATTTTTTTCACTCTTTGTCCACTTCTCATAATTTGGTGGCAGATTTCACTGGTCTAAGGGGGGCATCACAGTATACTTCTTTTGATTTTTGCCATGATGTTATATGTTATGGATTATAACATGAGTTGCTGGGTTTATTTAATAAGACTGATAGGCATATGCTTATGTCTGATAAGAACTGATATCTGAAGAGAAAACCTCCTGCATACTAATGGATGTATAATGTCTCATTGGTGTCTGCTTTGATATATTCTGTGGTATGTTCTATTTATCCCAGTAGGCAAAAGTTAATTAAGTAATCTGTTGCTGTTTTGTAATTCCATCTGGTTTTCTAATTTTTTAATAATTAAAATTGCCACATTAAAAATTATACAAGTATCAATCTATAGGTGTGATGAAATATGGAAATTAACTGAGAATCCTATTCTTATCATTTTATAAAGCACCAGGTTAATTGATCCAGACCGAAAAAGTGTCATGTAACCTCCTCTCAGAGATCCAGCTGAAATGTTATTCAATAATTCATGAAGGAATTTCCATCCAGGTCTCTGAAACAGTGGCTTCACTAGCATTCCCACTGGTCTTTCATTTGAAAGTACTTCAGAATATTTCATTTGTTTAAATGCTTACTTAGCAAGTCATTTATTCTAACAGTTATTTTAACTCTTAAACTTTCCTGTAAATTTGTGTATCTAATGTATATAATGATTGCAAGATCTCCCAAAATTATCATTTCTTATTATTTTCCATTTTAGTGTTAAATGCTGCATAACACCTAACACTCTTAGTGCTATGCTTCAGCTCATCCTGTTTCACAGAAAAAAAGGAAAATTTGAACTACAAGGATTCAAAGCACATTACTAAATAGCTCTTTAAATCTCAGTAAGATGAAACAATAAATCAGATACATGTACCGCACACAGAGATTGTTGAACCCTTACATTTGCAAAATTGTATTCAGACATTAAGAAATTCTGGAACTGCAGAAGAAGTGGAATTGTAATTTCATTCCCATGTGCATACATATAATGATGCGGTCTTACTTAATTGCCTGCTATGTTTCTCAGTGCACCCTATGATGCATTGGACGTAGAGAACGTGGGTTGTTTGTAAGAAGTGGCTATTCCATATTTTTCTCCTCCCTGCTCAAATTTTGTTGCATTTTGTTATATGCTGTCCAAACCCTGCTCGGAAGGCTTTTTTTTTTTTTCATGGGCTTTTCTTCCTTACCCATCATTGTTATACTTGAGGAATACATACACCTTGAATTATTTGTGTTCTGAGCATTCCTGTGAAGGGAGACAATTTTCCAGAGAAGACCAATGTGAAACTGTTCTTCCTTTTCTTATAATTCCTCCCTTCCTCATTCTCAACACCTTCTGCTGCAAATGACATAGATGTCTTGTAAGTAACAACGTCCTTCATTGCACCATTATATTCTGGCTTCAGATCATGTTATTTTCTACAAATAATGTGTGTGATGGAAATCTGGGGAAAAACTTAATACATCACTGTATTTTGAAAAATTGTGGAAGCCAAATTAAATTTTCACAAGCTGAACAGAATATTTGACTTTGCAAACTTCACCATTTTTCCTTGGTCAACAGAGTTCAAACCATAAAACTCACTACACAAGTATCTGAGCCAGCTGAACAGTTGAATCACTAGTTTGCCATCCAAATGTGGACAGCAGTGGAAAAGGAAGTGGTGAGCCAGTTTGCCAGTGAGGAGGGAAGAGATTTTCTTTGCAGAGGAGTAATAAGGCTTCTAAGGAAAACATGAGAATATTTCTATATTCTATTAAGGCACCTCTTGGACAAGCAAAAGAATTTGTAAATGACAACATCCGTCTTTTTTATTTGTAGAGAATCTCTAAACAAGACTCTGCAAGCAGTTGTCATGAGCTGGCAGTATTTCACATAGTAGGTGGGTGACTAGAGCATGCAGAGTACATGTTTGTTCATGTTCCAGCTCACAGACCATCAACAGAAAATTTCACTTGGAGTGCATACAGTGGCTGAAGCAATGGCTATGTTATTATTTTCTGACACCAGCAATGAAGCTTTGTATAAATACAAGATTTGGCATCCACCTAGAAGGTATCTCAGCTGCGCAAAATCACAGTGCCTACAGCCACAGTATTAGCCATTAGGAGAAGAACTGGAAGAGAGCACAGATTCAGCTCGGATCAACATTTTTGCTCTCAGGGAATTTTTTGCTTCCAGTGAGGAGAAAGAATAGCAGCAAGCACTGTTGTCCAGAGTAAGATCATTGGAATACTTATACATGTGCACCTTTTTGCAGAGAAATACTTGAAGCTTGAAGCCTAAAAAACTCCAGAATTAAATGCTACTGAGCAATAATGTAGCGTTCACTCTAATTCTCACTTTTTAGACAGATACTTCAGGAACTGACACCTGCTACTACTTTTCTTTATGAATGTAATGGTAAGTTGGGTTTGGGTGTTGTTTTTTTGGGGTTGGGTTTTTTTGGAGTAGGAGGAGGAGAAGGGAAAAATGCAGGAGGGGAGGGGAGGAGTGTCAGTGTTCCCAGATGTTCTAGAGGCAGGGCAAGAAACCTTATATACAGCCTTGAGAGCATCAGTACCATGTGCCAGTGGCACCGAGTAAGAACACGAGGTCTTCCTTCCTGTCCAGCTCCATCATTTAAAAATCAGAAATGTCACCAGAACCACTAGCTTCTGTCTAAATCTGCAGGAGTCCGTATTTCACCTCATGGAGGGTTTATGTCACTCCTTAGGGAAAAAAGCTTGAACCACAGGCAGCACTTTGAGATGGAACAGTGTGCCAGTAGTGCTTTACCAGAAGCCAAATATGACAAAGCAGGTTGCAGCGTGCATAAAGCTGAAAGGGACAAATGAGATTAATTTTATCCAGAGCAGCCAGTATCTTTATGGCTGGAGCACTGATAAAATATTCAAGTCTGTGGGCTGATTCAACTTGATTTAGACAATAGCATAGTCCTAATGCTGGCCTTTAACTATCAGTTTATTGTCAAATCTTAGGAGAGTTTCGTGACTTTTTAATTTTTTATGGAGATGACAACAGTTGAGGATGCCAAGTTCAATAAAGCATCTTTCTGAGAGGAAGAGAGCCTCATCTCCTGACACAGTTGTCTCCCAACTAGAGTAGGTGATCCCCTGTGCACAGCTCATTTCGGCAGGTCTTGTGCTGGCTCCAGGGCCTTTCTCAGTACATTTCACACTTCAATGCAATTCTCTGTCTCTTGCAAGATTTTTCAATACCTATCTCCTGCCTCACTTTTTTATTCTTGCCTTTGGTTCTTCTCCACCTCTGATCTAACACTGCTTTCTCACTAGTTTGCTTTCTTGCACTCCTCTAAGCTCTGAAATTACATCCCAAAAAGACCACTTTCAGTGTCACTCAAAATAAGCCTCAATCTGAAGAAAGCTCCACTTGATTTTTCTTCCGTATGTGGATTCTGGTTAATACAACTATCTGAAGGTAGATTTCTTCTGTTATTGACTGAATTCTGTCCACAGAAGTTAGCAAGCTAAATTCTGAATCTCTTGTAAACTTTTTGTTTAGACATTTTGGTCAAACAAACTACTGGATTCTTCAGTGGAAAACTTGTCCCAGATTATTTTTTTAAAGCAGTAAAAGGATTTTAAAAGCAGGCCTCAAGACATTACTTTTAATTACATGCATTTAACTAAGCAGATATTTTTGCCCAATTAATTAATATAGATGCCTGGTTCTCTGTTGTCTCTCTGGGAAGATAGTGTTTAGGGATATTAATTAAAATGTCCCCATGCAGTTTGCATTATTTCCTTTGGAATAGCTCTTATTCGAAAAACAAAAAAGCTGTTTTATTAATTGCTAGTGTTAGTTTGAAAGAGACTTAGTTTATTGACTGCTTGGGTGGCACAATGTTTCCTCAGACACCTAGAAGCTGTTAATAATAAATATCACTTGTGCCTATCTAGCTTTATTTGGACTGCTGTTTTTATTACTAGGTCTTTTTTTTTTTTTTCAATTTCAATAAGAGTCATTCACTTTTGTTTTGGGAGATAGCAAATGATACTGTGATCTGATTGTCGTGTTTGACAACACATCAGCAATGGTGTCCTTTTATCTAAGCTTTTCAGCTTAAAGTTTTTCAGCTCTGCCTTGCCTGCGGGGACATCAGGATCACACCACACGCCCCCGTTTTAGTGATAAAACGCAGCTTTCCAAAGGAAGGAAATGGTGTGCCTTTCAGAGACGTGTGGGTATGTTTGCAATGGCCTGTTTCCAGAAGGAATCCTGTTCCTAGAGAGATGAGTCTGGCAGTCTAGGTTACAAACGGAGTGTGACTGACAATAACTAACTTTGCAAAACATAAACCATGTGCAGCTGCAGTATCACTGGATGAAATTACCTCCAGTGCTCATCGGCCTCCGTGCTGGGGCCTCAGCCCAGCCACAGCCCCTCTCCAACAGGGGCTGTGGGCCAGGGAGAAGGCAGGGCAGGAGGATTGCAGGTGCCATCCCTGCCCGGAGAGCAAAGAAACAGCGGGCGCCTTAGCTAAGACTTCCACTCTCCGGAAAAGGAGGGTGACCTCATGCCACCCCCTGCCTTGTCAGCGCTGAGCACGAGCAAAGGGTCTCCTCAGCAGCCCCGCGAGGAAAGCGCAGCAGGGTGAGAGGGGAAGCGCGAGCGCAGCCTTGTTTCTGTGCAGGATGGTGCCCTGCGGCCCTGCACGTGCGCGCTTGCGCCCCTCACGCTCGCCCGCTTCTTCCAGCTGCTCTCAACGTGCATTTTGGGTTTCAAGTGTTTTCTCAGCGCAGGGCCTAGAGCAGTGAACAATGCAGATAATACAAAAAGAAGAGCGCTCTGTTACCATAAAAGATGACACAGTCATTTCACGCTGTTTCACTCCGTATCTCCCGCAGCACCAATGTGCATTCTGCTGTGAGGACCTGACAGATCTCCTCCCGGTACTTTGTCCTCCTCGCCTGAGGTGCAGATGAGCGTGTCAGTGAAAGGTGGCAAGTGCTCAGGGCTTGACTTGGCCTGCAGGCTGCTGCCTAGAGGCAACTAGGCATGTAAAGGAGCCTGGTGGGAGCTGACAATCAATCTTTTAGAAAAGACCTAACATCTAAAATTTTAGCTAAGGATGTAAATTTTCCTTCATGAAGTGACTTTGGTACGTAAAGGTGTTTGACACATATGAACAGCGTTGGCTGAGTTATCCTACATAGCAGTGACCTCGAGAGCCAGAGCGATGAGGAGCACATGGTGTGTCTTTAACACTTGCCACGAGCAATGATCAAGCAGAAAGCTCAGCAGCCATCTCCACCTATACTCAGAGCTAATGGTGATCTCTGACCCCTCTTAGAGACTAAGTCTAGCAATTAGATCATTTGACCATGAGGTGATAGATGCAGCTCTCAGCCTGGGAGGCATGTGAAGTGTTCTCATCCAGGAGAGCACCCCAACTCATGGCATATACATTAAGTTTCCCCAACCCCTTTCTACAGAAGTTGCTTCCCACCCTGGTGCAGGAAAGATGCAAGATTCTCTGGCCCCAAAAGAACGAGTGAGCATGGGACAGGATTAGTCAGTGCCCAGTTGTAAAAGGTCTGTGCCAAGGGACGAGGGGTGTGCTGGTCCTGGATTCTGCTCTAGAGGCGGCATTTGAACCTGTAGAAGTAGGAAGCAGTTTCAGGTTGTGGCTCTGACTCAAATATACACTTAAATCAGGGATGCTGAACTCCCAAAATCAGTAAGACGTGGATTTTCAGACATATGCTGCTATTTTACTAGCAACAGCCTACGCATAAAACACCCTTGCCTTGTATGTCATGTCATTTTTCTCCTCCTCAGGAATCCAGTCCCCAATATATACATTTAGGTGTACAATATTTGCTTGGGAATTTAATTCCTGGAGCTGATGTGGAAATGCTCTGCATCGCTGTATGCTGTTCCCTGACTCGCTAGGTGCCTTAGGAGTGAGGACACGTAAAGCATTACTGCAGGACGCTGAGGTATTAGTGATGAGCATCACTAGGAATAAAGAAGACACAGATCCACACACAGACACACACACAAAGAGAAGCCAACTCTTCTCTCTGCTGCACAACAGGAAATCCTGAGCAAGACACTAATGAAATCAGATGAACCCTTCACTGCAGAAGCAATGAAGTGCTGTGTGGAGGCTAGGCTAGCCGTCGTCTATTCTAATGGTTTATCACCGTGACCTTGTACTTTGGGAACTAAATGATGTATGGAGCTTTTATTTGTCCAGTCTGTGTCTTCTCTGCCTATTGCAAATTGGAAATATGCCAGCTTTTCTACTTATAAGATAGTGTATACACAAAACTGAGATTTAGCAACACAGTTGTTTTAATAAAAGTTCTATCAGCTGTCCCTATATTGAAGAAGCAACGATATTTTCGTTTTGAGAGAAACTCTGGGCCCTGTGTTTTCACTCCTTTCTGCAGTGGGTATTAATAGTTGTACAGCATGCAGAGAGCTCAGCTGAAGTACTACAAAAGAATGTCAATTGCTACACATGGTAGTGGGAAAAGAATGAGCAAAACCACAGACAAACAATACTCCTCACCATATCTACTAACACCCAGATATTGTGATGAAAATTGTCATGGAATGATTCTGAGTGTTAAATAGGCAGCAGTACATTTCATCTGAATAAAGGAGAAGATGTCTTTCATTTTCCATGAAGTTACAATCATAATCAGCAGCCCCAAATATAAATAAAAGGCAAACATTTTTCATTAAGTTTAAAAATATGAATGCCTGCCTGGATTGATAGCATTAGTGGTTTTTTCCTTGCTGATTACATGTAGGATGCCAGCCTGTTGTGCTGTGTATTATCAGTGAAAGCGTTTCAGATGTTTTGAAACTAATTTTCTATATTTAATTAATTTAATCTTTTACATCAGCACTAAAACCACTGCAAATATTTCAAATATTGAAAAGAGTACAAGCAAACTTTTAGCAGTGACATGTAAATACTAATAAAAGCTTATAGGTAAAGATCCAAAATACAGATGTCTTTTTACACATTTTACTCAAAAAACTCCAAAGTGTGGAGGGAACAAAAAGGGAGTGATATTTAAATATACTGACAAGCATCTTTCTTCGTTAACCATCCTACTGACCTCAGTGACCAAATGAAGAGCATCCTGGAAAAGCTAGATGGCTGGAAAAGCGAAAATGGCTATTTCTATGGCAAAGCTTTAATTCCCTCCTACTGACATTAAACTGGAATATGGAAACTCACGAGAGTCTTCAGCTACTGAAGTGCCCCAAAATAGGGTGCTTCAGCTGACTGACACCTAGGCAGGCAAAAGGATGCACACTTGGAGAGAAAGAGGAGAGCTTAATGGTATGCTCAGTCACCGTACTGAAGCTCGTGAACACCCAAATCAGCTTGGATGCTTTCTGCTTTCTGCTTTCTTCCTTTCTATTTCCTGCTTTCTTCCTTTGGAGCAGATACACCAGCTACTGTAACCCGCAGGCTGGCTTCCCCTCTGCCTTTACACAGCAGCCAGTCCCACTGTAGCCCACACTTCCAAAAAAAAAACCCCAACCAAAACATAACAAAAAAAAGCTCAGCTAATTCATTACAGCACTTGAAAGGAAAGATTTATTATAAAGTCTTTAACACAGTGATTAGCCAAAGGGCTGGGGGAGGGTGTGCTGGTAGATTTGAAATGAGAATTATGCGATGACATTAGCATGGCATTCTTGAAAATAAAGAGTAGATTAAGCATCTGTGTCAGAGAAGCCTAAATGGAACTAATGCCATGAAATACTGCTCATAAATATAAGTGCTGCTTTAGCTGTTGCTCTTTTTTATTTCTTTTAAGGGGTTATGTAATGCAATACACAACTTTACTCAGGATGGTAATTTGTGCCACGCTCATATATGACTTTGGCAGAGACACAGTCCCTTACAGGAAAACGTTGCTGGCAACCAATAAAAATCCCTGCTTTGAAACACATGTGATTACAATGAAAGAGAAAACAGAAATCCAGCTCGCACAGGGACTTTTCTGGTTTGATGCTTGCGTGCACAGGCATCAATGAGGGAGCAGGTTGCTGTGGAAATGAGCATATCCTTGCAACGACAGCCAGTTGGTGAAGTGGTCGCTGGGAGCCCGGCCGGGGAAGCAGCTGACAGCTGGTCATCGACACAGGCAAAGGCAAGAGGCTGGGCTTCAGGAGAAGGGGATGCGTGCCACCAGCTCGCCTGCCTCAAGGCTACGGCAGCCCTGAGGCCATCAGCCACCTCTGCTCTTGTCGCAACAAAGACAGAAACCCAGAAAGCATAAAATGTGTTCTTCCCACACACCGTCATTTCTAGTGGTGGTGGTAGTGGTTTTACTGGTGGAAGTGAAGCTCTCCCCACTTCATCATTGGCTTCAAAAACCCAATGATAAATAGCCATGCAAACTCCAGTTCCTGGTGCTAAGTCGGGATTGACCTTGGCAAGACTTGGATCCCTGAACTGTGTTTCCAGTATCAACCTTATTGGCATAGCAGTGGAAAAGGAGAACGGAAAGCAGAGCAACCGTGCAGAAAGAAAACACAACAAAATGCAGTGTTTCTGGTAGAAAGAGGTGGAGGTGAATTTCCTGCCTACTTACAGGTTTTTTTTCTCTGACTCTTGTTTTCAGTGCTAACTAGCACAGAAGTCTTCAATTTGATAAACATTCCTGAAGTGAAAGCCTTCTCGGTAGGGCTGAGTGGACAATGACACAAGTGAAGCCAAAATTGCCAGTTTTTTCTGTACCTGAAGTACTTCATAACCTCCAGAAAACATTTTAAAATGCACACATAAAAAAAAAGTAGTAATTTATTTTAAAAATCCTTATTCTTAAACCCAAATTGTAATGGGGACCCTGTAACTCCTCTTAAGGAGAGGTCAAACTCTGTGTCGTTATTCAGATATTACACAAACAGCCTTCTAAAATCAAGTCAGCACAGTCTCAGCCCCGTAATATCTCAGATACCCTGCATCACGTACCCAGCTAGCTCATGTCTATCTGAATTGAAACATGGCCAAAGGAAGCTCCTATCTGCTCACCTGTTGCCACAGAGCAGCTGTAAGCAAGTCCTTTACAGGTGTAAGATTTCTACTGCAAAGCCTGAGCTTTCTAGTTCTCAAGTTTATCTTCTCTCCTCTGCTTTTAAGGGTACAACACTACAAACTGCAAAGTACAACCTTATTTCTGGAGCACTAACAGGAGCTCCCAGGCTTTAGAAGATTTACTTTCCTTGCAGGAGGTGAGCAAGTCAAATTGGGAGTATGGGCAGGTAAATGCACACAAGAGAAATGTGAGTAGAAATACCAGGATAAAGCAGTGTCTAATTCAATATCAGACTCAAAAATCCAAGTGTAATTTGAACAGCAACAGCAAATGTGACCATTCTCCATTTCTAGCCTTGCAGATGTGCCAGAAAGTAATGGGATGTCTGTGCAGGACAACAACCCTGGGAGGAATCCCGAAGTACTGGCTGCAAACAGAGCCAGGCTTTCAAGACCCATTGGCAATGCATCTTATTGTTAATAACTCAAACAACTCTGTTTCCAAACATTGTAGTCCAAGGGTTAGTCTTTTATCTCAACACAAAAAAAGAGAGCTAGTCTTTCCTTGTAAGATTTTCCTGGTATTGAGCAGCAAAAGTCACTTTATTTCTGCTGTTCTCAAATGAAAATCAAAACTCAATGTTGCCAATTTAATTTTGTCCAAAATGCTAATTGGGTCCAAGATAGGCTAGTTAATACTTGAATGGAGATCCATCTTGCAGCCCTGGATATTGCAGAAGTTGTTTCCAAACAGTGGGCAATAATCAGGCTACAAAAACTAAATGGAGAAATAGGCTTATAATGCTCCAGGACTGCTGCACTGATGGCAAATGTGAATTAAAAAAAAGTAATCCTCTTTCTCATTTCAGTGGAACTGGAAGTGAGACAATGCATCTGGCATATAGATTAATAAGAAATAGGGCAAAGAAAATGCTGCATTCATTTATGGACTTACAGATAGCTAAGTAAATTTCTGAATTAGTTAGTTTACCATAAAATAGAATCTCTCACTTTAGTTAAATGGAACACAAGGGAAGAAATTTATCTGGGAGGAATTCAGTGTAAGCTCTTGAACTGTGTAAAAGCTTCTGTTAAAAAAAAAAGAGTAAAATGAACTTGTAAGTCTACTAATTTAAAATATACTAATAAAAATTATACCTACTTTGTTACATATTATAATCAAATCCATTCATCTTTTGACAGAGGGACCAGCCATCACACCAAAAATCTTTTTTTTCTCTGCATACAAATGAAGCAGTGTTGCATCTATATTCTTCTGTCCATTTAATTTCTGACTTTTTTTCCATTTTTTTTCCCTTTTTTTTCCCCAGGGCTGCTAAAAGTGTTACGAATTAGTCTCTTTTTTTTAATGCTATATTAAACAAATATATGATACCTAAAACATTTCTTTGTCACTTACTAGTTGGTTACTTGTGGAAGGAAAGCACCAAAATGCCCTCTAATAAGACTTTGTGGACTCCCAGTCTGGCATTATTTGGCCGTTCTGAAGGAAACCTTTGAGGTATATCTTAAACTATTTCCTGAAAAAACTGCAGCAGCCTACCAGGCCAAATTCATATTCACAATAGGCTCACACCATGGATGAATATAAACATCAGTTATGTTGCCAACTTGAAATGAGATGTGGTGATCCACACAGCTGAGGCTCTGAACCAGTAACTTGACAAGAAAAAAATAAATAAAATTCTCTTGAGAAATTATCATCCTGAACTAATGTAGAGTCACAATACAAAGTGTCTGGTAAAAGTGTCATTGTGAGTATCCATATCTTTTGTCTCAGTAATTCCAAACATAATTATTTTATTTTATAGGTTATGAACCTAATTGTATCTTTGACTAAGTATTGGCCTGGAAGAATCATTGCTGGGCCTTGAAGGTTGATATGACTGTTTTCCTCCCTGTACATCAGCTCCAGTAATACAGGTTGCATAAGGCTAAACGCTCATGTCAGAGGTCTGGGCAGGCAGATTGTTTTCCTTTTCTGCCTTGAGTAATACCTGTGCATTTTGATTGCCCTCGGTGGATTTGCTCACATCTGACACTCGTCCAGGAACTGGGGTGCAAGAAACAACCTGCTGATGAGGTGTGAGCAGGGGTACAATCCAGCTCGCTCACTTTTACTGCCTTGGCAAATTGTGTTGCGTGGAGCAAATGGATTATTACAAACCCGTTGTACTTAACCATATATATTAATACATAGATGAGCTAAACAGGGAACCAAATCTATTGAATAAGAAGGGGTCATTTTTACACAAGACCTTATCATGATCCAGCCTTACTTAAAACAATAAAAGTGACAGGAAAAACATTATACACTGTTAATAAGGTTTTCAGACAAGCAGAAGTAACTGGAATGTCCTGATGATATGATTCATAAAATTCACCACTTGCGTCTATAAAGTCTAATACATGTGTGGAACTACAACTTCTCCTTTTTTGTCTATTCACGTTTATTATAAGCAGACGTTTCAGGCTGAGCATTTCATGGTGATTATATATTGCAATTCTCAGGTGACCGAAGTCGTGGGGCTTTTAGTGTCATGTCTTTTAAAACTGCCAGGTTTGCTGTAACTAGCCTGTAATAAAAGACCTATTACTTAGTTGAACGATATGAGGCCCAGAAGATACAATGAGTTGAGTACCCCAGATTCCCACACATACTGCCCAATGGGTGATAAGCCCTTTGCAGCATTGGGTTCACTGGTAGATAAGAAATCAAATACCTGTGTATCAATGTAGAATTTTGTCTTGGCATAAAACATAAGTTGTCATCTCTTCTTCTCCTTCCAATACAAAAGAGCACGAGAGGGACACAAATGCAATATAAATGTACTGCATGCTATTTGCCCACACACACACCTTTCAGCTCTACTGCAATGCATTTTTCTAGCCACAGTCATTAGTGGACACAAACACTCCCAGTCCTTCTTGCTATTACCAGCAGCTGTGATTAAGCTTGGGGTGTAGCAGGCCTTTTTGTGAGTGCTACAGATTGTTCATCTCTGGAAATTTGGCTTTTCTCTCAAGGTTATTTCATGGTTACTGTGATTGAGCTATTGCAGATATGCTGATGATTTTTAGTTATTCTTCCTACCATAGGCCTTCACTCATTGCAGCTCCCCCCAAACAAAATCAAAACATCAGCTTGTCCAGAAAAGATAAAATTTGTAATTGCTATGATAGAAATGCCCCTCACTCCTATTGTTTTCTGGAACAAATTTCAAAAGCTCTTGCTAAATCTTGAGAATGAAAAAAAAACCCCAATCTCAGCACTTTCAGTTTTGACTCAAGTTCACACCCAATGAAACCAAAGAATTACTTTGCAAATACTTATGTCGTTGATTTATGCTAACTCTGTTTGTTCTCACCATCTCATCAAGTCTGAAACTCCAAGGAACCAAAGGACCAAAACTAGCTGGTGTGCCTCCTACATATTTGTGGCCAATGTAGAACCAAGCGTTTACCCCTTAAGTGAGCCCAGTCATGTTATGCTGCACAAAATCTGTAATTATCACCAATAAACCATATTTTCTCTTAGGTATCCCATTTTAACATGAAATTTTCTTTTTGATAATTGAAGGATACAGTGCACTTCGAAGGCATTTCACACCTCAGGAGTATGGTGATAGAGACCATCAACACTAATCCCTCTGAACTGGTACGTCCATCGTGTGGAAAAGCGTTGCATAGAGAAACTACACTCCCAGTGCCATATAGCTCTGTCAGATCCTGTTGCTGGTGAGAAAGCTTCCCCACAGTGGAGCAATTGTGCCTCAGCAACCCCATGTACTGTCCCCAACATCACCATAAATGTACCAGTTTCTAACTGCATTTGGAGAGCAGAGCTCTTGTATAAGGAACTCCAGGCAATACTATAGCCTATACTGAATGTCAGAGGGACTGCCACAGCATGCGTACTCACATTATATTCAGACCTGAGGCATGTGCAAGCTCTTCATCCCAGGCATGTGCAAGTTCTGTGCTTCATGTGCAAAAAGCCCAGCACAGAGCGTCTTGCTCAGGAAAGTGTCTTTTTGCTTTTGTGTTTATACAAGAATTAGTACAATGGAACAAAATTATTTCAGACAAAGTTTCATATAAATACTATATCAAAGTTACTACTTTGTTAATTTTCCTCTATCACTGGGTCACACTCTAAGAAACTACATTGGCGTAAAGATTCCACGTCAGATGCAAGACAGGTCTTGTGCTCTCCTGACTGCTAGTTGGTGGCATATCTCAGCTAGCAAAAAGGAGTTTTACAGTAATCTTTGTCAACAGCATATCTTAACTGTGCAAGTGCAATTAATTACAACTTAAGAAATCTTGCCCTTTGCATTTTGATTTTTAAGCTTTTTTATTCTTTTGTTTGAGCCTACTGTGTCTTTTCCAATTTTTTTAGTTGTAAGGATCAAGACCATAAATAACACTGGGTATTATACAGGGAAGCAGTGGGATGTGGGATGGAAGAAGTTCATGGATTTACTAATGACACATAATTACCCAGCCAATGTGTAGTTACCCTGAACTACACATTCAGGATACAGTATCAGCAATGAAACAGGTAAACAGCAACACCAGACACACTCAAAATGTTAACAAAACCAAATTTCTAACACCCTTCTATAGCTAATCCCCAAGGTGTGAGTCTCTCCCTTTTGCACCCAGTACTGTCCATGCTTCTTTTCAAGTTGACACCTTTTTTTCTGGACGATCTCTTCATAATGCCCAGGTTACTGTTCAATCATCAATCAGGGTAAGGGAGCCATAAGCAAACTTTGTCATTCTTAGTTTCCTGTTTGTGTTATCGGTTTTGGGGGGCAAACATCCTCTCAGAACAGACAGGTTTTGATATTCTATTCACATACCAGGTTTACATTCACATACCTACCGGATCGTCTGTTGTCATGTGGAACATGTTATCAAGAGGAGGCAGTGAAGATTTTCTGACACTAAGGGGGTGGAGTTTGGGGTTTTTTTGTTGCTGGGTTTGGTTTTTTTTCACTCTCCCTGCTGTATGTAATTACGTAGTTCTTGTTACCCTGAGCACCAAAATACCTTTAAAGTGTTAGAACTGAGCCCCTAAAAATATAAGTCGATTCAGCTTGATGACAAACACGTTTGGGAGACCAGGATGTTAGGTACTGAGATTACAGGAAGTTGTCCCAAGTGACATCAGGAGTCAGTGATAAAACCAGAAACTGGACTATACTCCCTAGATCCCATTCTAAGAGGCCAGTTAATGCAATAATCCTTTCTCCTTTCACTCTCCTGTGCTATGAATGTAAAGATTTTACATTCATAAATTTATTAAACTTTTTTTCTAGCAAAATAAGGTGGTGCAATTAACTTTTTATTGTTTATAAAAATAGGGAAAGTCACTTTCTAAATTAGGCCTATAATGCACATTACATATCTCATACACTGCATGTAATTATTGTTATTTACAGTAGGATCAACCTCCACTATTTTGTGAAGAGCAGGTTACCAACTACATGGAAGTATTATTAATTACAATATATATGACTATTGACTTAGCGCAGGAAAAATAGAAGTCAACTGGCGTGTGAAACTTCCTGGTGTAAGAAGGTTTAGCACTGTTGCTAGATGACCAGTTATAAATCCAGCCAGAAGAAGTTAAAGCTCATAGAGCCCTAAGAGTCTTCATTTTTTTTTTTTTTAATACTGTTCCCTAGAATTGTGTTTAACGTCTTGGTGCCATATATTGAACCAGTCAATTGCAGGATGAAATCAAAGCTTGAGCTACTCACTTAAAAATTAAATCAAAATTTCTTCTAGCTCTAAAATCATTGGATATGTTCTTTAGGTATGTTACATATAACACTACAGCTGCCAAAGCAAGGCAGTCTTGATTGTTACACTAATGGAATGAAGGATAGTACTAATTCAAGGTGGGGTTTTTTCCAGTTAACTGTGTATGTATAACAGAACAATGGTTGCCCTGTTATCTTACACAGTTTTTATTATGTCTCCTTTATTTTTCTGCTTTCCTTTATGCTGCTTTCAGAATTCTATAGAAACATCAGGGCAATGTAAAATAGTGTATCACTCTTAACCTTCAGTTTCAGAGGATGATGGAGACTTCATGTCATGGCCACTATAAAATGATGATTCATTGAAATTCAATCATATGTATGTTGTAACACTGATTTTTTTATAGCTTTCTGCAGGCTTCTGCTAGAAGATTTATAGCGTGTGCTATACTATTTTCCAGTCCTTCAATGTTCTAATGTTAAAAAGTTTCTGACCTTTAAAGAGCCAAATTTGAGGGGTTTATTGACACTTTGTCATTCTAGCTCATCATTGTTCCCATACTCATCACTATTCTTCTTCTGCAAATACCTACATGAGTGTGAAAATGGTAGCCAAGGTTATTTTATTTCCAAATGCCCTTCACACACGTGTTTATAACTCTTCCAGAATGTCGGGGGATTTTCTTTGCACTATGATGTTGTTCCTTTTTCTCCCTCAGGTACTCCACACATCCATACATCCTGATGTATACTGAGTTTCCAGAGAAGTTCAGGAAGTGCAGTCAGTTACTTCTTGCACAGAAAGCAAAATCAGAATGTGTGGGTAATGATCTGAAATGTGCACACACTTATCTCATGGAGCCTTGTTTATAGTCTGTCCAGATTATACACTGCTATTACGTTCCAATTAATGTGATTGCTGATAGCACAGGCATAGCTTGGTATAAATGTCTGTTACAGCCAAATGCTTGATGATTTAAGATGAAATTAAGAACTGTGGACATCTCAGAAGAAGAAAACAGCACAAAATAAATCCATGTAATGTTCAAGCTAGCCATCCCTCATCTTTAGTAGCCCCTGGGCAACAATCTAGAGTAGACAGACAGAAGTAGGCAACATCATATCACGTTCTCCCTGTCAAAACAGTTTATAACAAGGGCAACTTCCTACAGCTGAGTAGTGCTGGCAAACCTCATTGAGCAATGCGTT
The DNA here is from genome assembly GCF_035582795.1 of Mycteria americana. Taxonomy (NCBI): domain Eukaryota; kingdom Metazoa; phylum Chordata; class Aves; order Ciconiiformes; family Ciconiidae; genus Mycteria; species Mycteria americana. The sequence goes on along the minus strand of NC_134366.1, from coordinate 21,801,510 downwards.
ATGTATTACCTATGCGCCCATGATTAAGGCCACTGCTTTAGAAAAAAATAAACCAAATCTTTTCAATTTATTCATACTTGGGGTCAAACTGAAAACTTATATTGCCTTAACTACAGTTTTTGTACTCTCCTAAAAACCAAAAAGGGCTCGAATGCAGTGTGAAGACAATAACTGCCAGAAATAATATGACTTTAATTGATTTGTACATGGGTGAACTAAGTGGTACTGAGCACGCAGTTTTGATACAGATGTAGCAACAAAATTTTTTTTAACAGGCAATGGAAACCTTTCTAATGGCAGCATATTGTCTAGAGCCAGTCAGAGCTCACATTTTCTTTAGAATTAGTGACTTTGAGCCTGCGTTAAAAAACAAGGTGAAACTTCAACATCTCCTGTTACAGATAAAGCCTCTTCTCTGTGGTATTTTCCAGCATTCTCCAGCATGAACAGCAAAGATTTTTTGCTGTTCATAAACCTGCCTTCCAGTTTTGCCAAATAAAAAAAAATATTTTGGGGAGCCTTTTCTTCCTCTCCCCTCCCACAATGAAATTGCATTAATGGCATTTAAAACCCCGGGGAAGCCTTTAGATTTAAATCAAAATATTTTATTCAACTACTCAACCTTTGTTCCTCTTTAATACTTAATTCATTTGAATATTGATTTCAGCCAAAGGAACATACTACACAGAGTACTGTTGTTTACCTGTTAAAAAGGAGAGGCAACGGGCTTTCTTACTGGAATAAAGAACATTTCTTTAATGGATTCATTATGAAGGCTGGTAGAGAAAAACTGATACTTAATTATAGCTGATTATTTATGCTTGGTACCTACTTTAAAGGGATATCTGAAATATATATTACTCAAACCCAAAGATTTTACATACAGTTAAGGGAAGTTCTTCCCTAGAAGTCTGAATACAACTTCTGAGTCTCATCTTACATAGAAGTTCCTGTTTCTTCAGTACTAGAGGCAATGGGTATATGGCTCTGGATTTTGATGATGATGTATTTTAATGGTCCAGGCCTTCTGGATCTGAGCCTTCATTAAGCATTTACTTGCTCAGGCCATTTACTTATAAAACACAAGATTGGGAGACTTATAAGTTAAATGTCAACAATTGTACAAAGCCACTCAGAGTAAAATCTTAGAGCCACGTTGTTCTGCAATGTTCAAGTCAAGGGGGAGATGTTGACTTTAAATTGCACCGGCAACAAGCAGTGTCAGTGCTTGATCTGTGAAAGCCAGCAGATGACAGAGGACCCTTCTCCCCTAGCTTTCCGAAAGATCAAATCAACTATGCAGAGAAAGATAATCCAGTGGACTTCTAGGGCACATTACTTAGGCATTTGAAAACTCACCTTCTTATCTAAAACTGAGTTCAAAATCAAAGCAACCACCACCAGAAGATCCTTTCTTACAGGCTGTGCAGAAAGAGCGGAAATATATTTCTTCAATTTCTGGTAGCATCACCAGCCAGTATAGTTTTCGTCCCTGATTCTGTATTTCACAGCAGCCAAAATATTTTTGCAGTTGAAGCCCACAACTCCAGATGCATTGCTCAAAGCCCAAGGTGGGAGCTTGCAAAGGCTCCCAGGTGCTCAAGAGAGAAAACCTGAAACCGAGACCTTCAAGAAGGTCTAGATTTCTAACGCAATAAATATGTTACATTTTGCTTATGAGATGTTATAGGTAGGACCTACATGTCTTACTTCCTAAAGACCAAAGTGCATTTTATCATTTGAAGTGGCCATTTGAGCTGTGTTATCTCACCAGGCGTAACTCGTTTAGCCTGTGCTTAGCCTGGCTGTCTGGGTGAAATAGGGGAATTCATTATGCATAGCTGTCAGTTTTGTACTTTCAGTAAACTCACTTAGAAGAAAACGTATCAAGGTAGGCAAGATATGCATTTTCTCTGAAATACCATTCTTCTTTCATGCTTGTGAGTTTAAGATTTTCAAGAACACTGAACGGGGGGTTTTGTACAGACGCAATTTGTATCTTGGGATTTCAATTGCTATTCCTAGAATTATATCAGGCACTTGATTATAGGGTGAGAAGTTCCTTCCAAAAGTAAAGAATTACTCTGACATATAAGAAACTATAGGAATGTAATTGGCTCTGTATCTGCTAGTGATGAGCTCATACAGTTGAAGCTAAGATTTTACCGCTGATTTAAAGAATACCAATTTGCCTCTGATAGCCACAAATGAAATTTTTCACTTCTCTCTTGCCTTGCACCAACATAAAATCTTTTGTTAATAAAAGTAATCTCCCATTTTATTCATGACTAGGAAACATGCATAAGAAAATTAAACCCAAAGTCAAATAGAAGGTCTGTGGGAGGGTTAAAGTTTGACCAGCTCTCCAGAGTCCCATCTTCTCTAGAATTTAACTCAGACATGTTCTCTCATATAATTATGAAGTCAATTTGAGAAATTTCCTTTCATAGTTAAATTTGTCTCCATTGGTGGAGATATTCAAAACCAGACTGGACACAGTCCTGGAGAACCTGCTGTAGCTGACCCTAAGCAGGGGGTTGGACTAGATAATCTCAAGAAGTCCCTTCCAACCTAAAAGATTCTGTGATTCTGTAAAGCCATATTGTCCTTAAATCTTCTCAAAGGCAGCACAGCAGACTGCTGGGTCAGCAAGCACCTTGGCTTAACTAGGTATCAGGGTTGCTGCCTCACAAGGAGAAGTTATGATGAGTGGAGCGGCAGCTACTGCTGAAAGTAGACTTTCCCCAGCTGCAGAAGCCATGGCATCTGAAGAAGCATCTGGCCCTCCAGCCCTGCCTTTCTCTTTTCTACCTTCCCCTTCTTGAAGCAGCCATGGCTCAAACCAGCCCATCATATCTCCATCCCAACTTCTTTCCCACTGCCTTTCTCAACCCCATTTGTGCAACAACAAACTGTGATGTACACACTCATGGGGTCTGCTTCCACAAAGAGGCTGGAGGGAGACTGGTGAAGAAGTGGAGGCATTAGGTTGCAGGCTGAAGGTGGCCTGTGGATGGGAACCCCAATCTGGGCCAAGAAGGGGAGAAGCAGGAGGAGTAGATATGCAGAGTTTCTTACATGTCCAAAGAGCAGACTGGCTGTGGAAAAGAAAGAAATACACTTCCGCACCCTAACCAACCCAAAACACTGGTTGACCTTGAACTCTTACCCTCAGTCCCACGGGGCCCTATTGACCCTTCCCATCTCCTTCCTATCCTACCAGAATTCCCACTGACCTTTCACAAGTCACAATCCCTAACTCCCTATATGCCACTTCCACCACCAAATTGAATTTTCCACTCTAAGGATGAGAATACAAGAAAATCACTCATTCTTGAGACAGAAAATTTTCTTTAGCCTGTGAAACTGGAATACTTTAAGCTGGCTCCAAGCTAATTCATCTCTAGTGTAAGTCAGAGAAAGCCTATGGATTGAACTGGGAATGAATTTGGTCTGATGCATTCACCTTGGAAAATTTAGAACATAAAACAGAACATGTAATTTTTTTAAAATTCTGAATCATATCATTATATCTAAGGTTAAGTCATAAATTGTCAGGCATTCATTTATTCTGTCAAAGAGCTATTTTATTTTTCATTTACCTCCATCTATCTCATAGGATAACAACAAATTCTGGGGACTGAGTCAGTACTGCACATAGTGAGAATCAGCTGAGATATTTATCTGTTAAAAAAAGTACAAACTACAGTGAGCTCTCAAATTTCAGTGGATAGTCCAAGAATAAAACCCAAACTTCCCTATTGTTTTGGCAGCCCTGCAGCTTCCTCAATTCTTTCAGTAGTTTATGCAAATTGCAGTTTGGTCCTTTCTATTGTTTTCCAGCTACTCTTTTTATTTATTTATTTCAAGTTTTGATGTTTCATCACAGTTCAGTGCCACTCTCCCTATGAACACGTAGGCCATGTGTCTATATGCACACTTTCCTTTTTGTCCTCCAGTTCATCTATTTCATGTTCATTCTCCTTTTTATTCACTAAAAATACACCAATTTTCTCTTCTTCCATCCCCAGCTTTTCCATTAGGGAAAAGACATCTGATTACATGGTTTTTCAAGAGCTGTCTAGCGGGTAGGGAACTTGTTCAGAAAGTGTGACACTTTGAGCACAGAGCACTGGAAGCTTATTTTTAGTTCCTCTCCCTTTTCTACCCTTCTCCATCCACATGGAGGAAATGCATGTAAACTTTTTGTTCTCTCAAGTATTCTTTCTTCGTGACATTTTCGTTCCTAAGCAGAGAGTTCACATATGTCAAACACTAATATTTACCACTTATCAGAGATATGTCTAACTGCAAGCGTTGTACCACAAAACTGAGATGTTGTCTGTGGAGTTTAAAGGTCACCAAGAAATTTTCCAATTTAAAACTTTAACTGTGCCATGAATTAAAGTCTAGACTAGGTAATTAGGCACAGGCTATGCATCCTTCAGCATCAATTCTTTCTTCATAACTTATGCTGTTTCGGAAGCTGATGTTGTGAAGTAGTTTGCAACCTTTTATAGGTTCATAGACTTATGGCCAAGAAGCTATTATGATAGTCTGACCTGATCTGCTGACTAGTAAGTGAGAAAGTAGCTTACCAAATGATTACTGTATCTTAAACAAGGTTTCAGGTTGAGTTAGACCTTACCTTTCAGAAAAACTTCAATACTGATCCGAAGACTTCTGATAACAGTGAAATTATGCAATTCATTGGTAAAGCTCTTCAAACATTAATAAGCCTCAGTACTATGTGTTCTCATTTTATTTTTTCATGGCTGGCCATACTTAAAAGGCAAAAGAATGATTCCTGCACAGCTTGCATGCTAAGTAAAAACCAATTTTGTATTGCACATAGATATTATTTGTCAGAAAAAAAAGTAAAAAGTGAAAAAAAAGAAACTACCTGAAAATATCAACAAAAGAGAAAATAAAAGAGGGGAATTTCTCATCAAAATTTTGGCAAGTGACTACCAAGAAATCGGGCCAAAAAAGAAAGCATAGTCTTAGGAGACAGAATGGTCAATAGTGATGGATGTGATTACCCTAAACTAGGCTAAAGATACCAGACTGTACAGCAGTTTAATGCATGGCAAAATCTCACATTAAAAAGGCCATACTATAGAATTAGTACAGGACGAAAAAAGAAAAATTTTCGCTAATGGAAAGCCATCATGGAAATAAGTATAGCTTTGATATGGCAAGGCTGGCATTGCTGCATATGAAAAAGCCATTGATAACAGGGTATCCAAAAGAACATCTTTTTTATTTTTATTAGAAAAATCAGACTGTAGCTGACTATTTCTTCTGCTGTTCATATCTAGTAATTCTTTAAAAGTGTAGAGTACTACTGGCACTCAAACTAGCTTTTATCATTACAAATATATATTGCCAGTGCCTTGTTTTGTGTACTTTTTACAGCTGCTTTCCTCAGGCTATTTCACTTGACAAATAGACCCATCAAAATCAAACATACATGCATGCAAATGCATATTACTAGGAAACTTTCATTTTTATTTACAGCCCTTGCACAAGTGATAGGCTTGGCGGGTAGGGCAAACTTGGGCCATTTTATTGTCTTTTTTACATATTTTTATTTTCTGTTTCTTTCATTAGTTAGGCATATGGCACAGGTACTCCTTTCTAATTAATCTTCTCTGATCTGCCTGATGATATGAGTTTTAGGTAATCTGCATTCTGATTGCTTTAAAATTGCTATGCTGTAACATGACTCATACTAACTTACACATGAGTGTTTAAACTTCCATTTATTCAAGAATAATTGATTATTTGCACACTAAGGTATAGTAAAGCCAGCATCATTAGTTAGACTCCATGTTGTTTAAGCAGCTATACTGCAGTCAGTTGTAAGCTGGTAAATATAAGGACATTTTTTTAACATGTTCAACAGGTTTCCATTGCCCCACAACCCTCTGAAATGCTCAGGTAGTTTTGAAGGTGTGTTTTGGGGGCCATGGGGAAGCTCCCATACTTCCTGGCAAGGCAGAGCTCCCCATTTTCAAATATTGCTATGATGTGAGTGATTTTTCAACTGCCTTATGGGTACCTTATTATGGCAGTAATTATTTCAGTTCGCTCAGCCTGCTGGATGTGCTGACTGCAACATCCTGACAGAAACGGTCCCAGGTAGCTTCAGGCTGCTAAGAAGTCATTCAACAGCAATAACATTTCTGTGTGTTATGGAGCGAAGCAGCTCTGGCCCTCATCCTCCATGAGAAAACAAAGCTACAGCTGATTACAAAGGTGTCTCCACTTTTGCCCACTTGACCATGGCATCTCACATGGCCAGAGAGATGATGGGGAAGGACTGCAGGCCACACAGAACAAGGAGAGCCCAGCACTACACTGCAGTTGAAAAGCCCGCTATCAAATAGGCATCCTTGGACCACAGAGCCCTACATGATTTATTGCTCAGGTAGTATGGCCTCAGAGGCCCACAGTCTGAGACCTATTAGTGCCTCCTGCTCAAAAGCTTGTGGCAAAAAAGGTAACTTGCTAGAGGCACAGCCTTTACCCCAGTGTACATATGTTGGTTTCTCACTAGCTTTTCTTTTCCTTCTCATTCATTATCATTTCACATCACCTTGTTGCATTAGTTCCCAACTGCTTCTCTTTATGTTATATAAGCTTGTAAGGCAAATTCTCAGATCATAAGTCATCTGCATCTGTGTTGAATTGTTTCTGTCATCCATTAACCTTTAAATAATTCATGCCTTTCTGTATTTAGCTACATCCTTTCTCCATCACATACAGCATTGCTTTCATCTGTTTTATCTGACTTAGAGTAATATAATGCAGGACATTTAAAATAATTTACATTGATTTTTTTTCTTCAGCAATATATTCTTTCTGCTTCAACAGACAGCAGCAGTGTTCCTTTTGCTATTAAAGCAGAACTTGCCATCGACACTGTTATGATCAACTGAAGGAAATGCTTTTTTTGTCCTTATTCTTTTTTTACTCCTTGCCCTCAACAGTTATATTAAAACACTGCAGATAGATGTGAGTTCAGTGCCTACATGTTTCTGAATAAGCAGAGTGAAAGAGGAGAAAAAGACATATTTATCAGCTTCCTTTGCACAAGGCAAAGAGGGAGTTGTCTTTGTTTTAAAAAGAACAGGAATTGTCTGGAAGGTTACCCTTTACTTTTGTCAGCGCTGATAACTTGATTAACATGGTGGTTTCCACCCTGAAGAGTCCCATGCAGCTGATAAAAGTATTCAGATGACAAGAAGAAGTACATTTAGTGGCCACTACAGATCTGGGAGATTTCCATGCAATTCCCTGATTGCTTAAGGCTTAAACTTCCCACTTGGGAGGTCGAGAAGAGGACAGTGGCTGAAACACCCCATTTTGGCAGTACCCCTAATACAGCTCTGGGCAGACACCTAATGGGAAAAAGAAAGAGATTTAAACCCTCTTGCCTTGCCTCAGGTACCTAAACCACCCTTTAATCTTCCTTCAGCACATAACTTTGCTAAATACTGTTTCTGCTTGCTGTCGTTGACCAGTAAATTTGCCAATGCATTCCAACTGGTATCAAAATGATTTTTTTTTTGTCTGAAAACAAGCCATTAAAAAGCAGATTTGTGATATCTTTAGGCAAAATTGTCTTTAAGAGCTGGAAGTCTTAAAGGTGACTTACAAAGCAGAAAAGATCCATTTTCCATTCTTTAATGCTTATTTATCATGTATAAAGAGCATTCAAGAATTTAATTTTCAAAGTAATTGGACTTATGGTTAATGGTTTTAAACTAAAAGAGGGTAGATTTAGATTAGATATAAGGAAGAAATTTTTTACAATGAGGGTGGTGAAACACTGGAACAGGTTGCCCAGAGAGGTGGTAGATGCCCCATTCCTGGAAACATTCAAGGTCAGGTTGGACGGGGCTCTGAGCAACCTGATCTAGTTGAAGATGTCCCTGCTCATTGCAGGGGGGTTGGACTAGATGACTTTTAAAGGTCCCTTCCAACCCAAAATATTCTATGGTTCTATGACTTTTTTTTAATGCATTGTCTCCCTTTCAGATTAGAAATACTAGGTCCTCCTTTGTTCCCTGGGCTGCCTGAAACCTTGGCATCTTTGAAGAAAATTCAAAGAGACAATTCACAGCTCCACTGTTTACTGGCTAGCTGGATCACACTGGGCACACTCATACCTTAGCATTACTTCATTTGTTAGTAGTATCAATTATGATTCCTTTCAGACAGAATTTGGATAAGATCCCAGACCTGCCACATGGGTAAAAGAGATTCAATTTCTTTTAAAGTTATAGAGGGAGTGTTGGACCTGCATTTAAGCCTTACTGGTGAATGGTCCAGCTGACTGCGTGAAGCTTAACTGGAATGAGCCCAGAAGCTGCATTTAAGAGTCACTGTAGTCAACTCTGATAAAATTCTGCAGTGTTCAGAAAAGAGGTTATTTTTTGTTTGTGCCCTGTGTACAGTAGTCAAACCTAACTAATGATTAACCATTATTTTCTTGCTGTTAGTGGGACTCAGACAGTCTCTCCTCTGCTGATTTCAAAACATCTACCCCTGGGTGAAAATGACCATGCTGGCAAAAATAATAGTGCAACTCTCTTGAAAATATATATTCATAGACAGATTGAAAAATCATGGACTTGTTAAATGATCATAGTCTGTTCTTAGTAAATAAGAATATTCAAATATGCAATTTAGCATAAAATAAATCTAGTAGCCCTGACAGGCACTGCCTTTTTCTTACCATTATGATTTGTCTGCTATTGGCAGTATAGGAATTGCAACTGTATAGATAAAGAGGGGGTATTTTATGAAGATAAATCTCTCTAAACTGGACACTTTTTAATAGCACTGAACATTACTAAAATTGTGGGCTGCATGTTTTTTCCAACACATTTGAATTCACTGAGTTCATGAGGAATTTGAAGTGGATGAACAGATAAGTTAACAGTTTGACAGCAAGGGAAATGAAATGTTCCTCCCCAGGGTTTTTACAAGCAGTATAACACACAGGTCTCAGCAGCGAGCTCACAAGCATAAGGGGTCCTGGAGGTCATCTGCTTCAGCGAGATAAGGTACTATTCCTCCTGGTGCACTAGATGTGATCACATAAAAGGTCTTGCTATAAGTTTAATCCTTTTGCTTGATTTTTCAAACTATTAAAAACTGAACTTTCATATTTTACAATATCACAAAACCACAAAGATGCCTTAAATTAATTTCCTTTGCCTGTTAGTGGAGAAGGATTAGGGCATGTACCCACTAAGTTACCACTTCAGATGATCTTAAAACACACAAAAAAGCTCATTTGTGAGTGGATGACCATACCCATGCCTAAAAGCAAAGGTTAGATACAAAGGGCAGGATTTACCTCACACCATTTTTTGCTGTCTGAAAGTGCGGGAGTATCTATTAGCTATCTAGGGCCAAAGTACAGCTAGTGAACAGAAACTGGCACTTCCAGAGGACGATTTTCCTCATCTATCTTAGAATAACCTGAAATGGACTCTGGAGGCATCTATCTCTCACCACTTACTCCAGAGGGACCTGAAGTTATTAGCCTAGTTAGAAACCCATCTTTTCCCAGTTAGGTGGGATGAATACTACCCAGCTTATCCAGATAATCTTGTTGTCCTCAGGACACTCATTGTGAAGGAAAAAAACTTAAGACTGTCCTTAAAAACATATAACTGGTACCCTGGTATATATATAACTGGTAATATAATATAATATTATATTCTTATAATTAAAAAAAATTACATGCAAAAACATGTCTGGTAACTACTATCTTTTGCATAGTAAAGTGCTTTCTTTCTGACTGAAGTTGTGATTAAGTTTTGTCCTGTACATGGAGCATGAAATATTTTCCTTGGAAAATTCAATGCCCTCAGTTGATATTTTTTTTTCTGAGGGAATTACAGAAGCACAGCACTGGATATTACACTTTATATTTTAGTCTCATGAACCAATGTTTGTAGTTTTACATTCCCTCTTGAAGTTATTGCTTCTGATCCCTATAAATGTTGAAAATTCTTTTCAGTGGCTTTTGTGAATATGAAAATCTTTAAGTCAAATGTGCACCTCCAGTTCCTCTGTGGGGAAAGTGTTGGAACAGTATTTAGACATTATGGTGTTAAATATTGTTAATTTTCATGAAAACTAGGAACAATGGAGAATGTTTTTGAAGATAACTCTTGCCTTATCTGGCATCTGATAAATATTTATTGAAAGAACAATGAAAAGCATTAAAAGTATACTGCTGTATTAGGATTTCATGGTTACCAATACTTCCTGTGGGTTATAACTTCAGTATATACTTTATTTGAAAGAATCAGTAATTTTGGGAGCCAGATTTTTCATGATCAGCATCTAGGAATCCAATCATTTGCAAGAGTGAGAAGTCTCTTTCTCTCAGGATAATGTTTGGCTCCCAAGTTGCTCCTGTGGGATGGGGAGGAGGAGGATACAGAAGGAACAAAGCACAGAGGTAGGCAGAAAAGGGATGTCTAGAGGTGTCTGGAAGGTCTCAGAAGTTCTCCTTCAGTGTTGGGTGGTTCGACACTGCCGTTCAGTCTGGGGTATGCACGAGAGATGCAATAGAGGGCTGAAATACTACCAAGCAGATTTCATTATTACATTTGCTAGCCCATTTGGTCCTTGTGGGATTTTTGTGCTCTGGATCCCCAGGATTTTTTTTATACGGCAGCTGCCTCTGCAGGACAGGCTGGCAGTCCATACTGCTCTTCCTCTGCTCAGCAGTAGGCTGCTCTCTGCACACAACAGCCCTAATGGAATGTGCAAAGACAATCCTCTTCCAAGAGAAACGGACCCAGAACACTGAAGGACTTTAGAAGAAAACGGGACTGGATGTATACTGAAGTATCCCAATAGATTCATCCTAAATGGAAAAATAAAAATAATTCTTGTTAAAACCAGACTATTTCAAAGAAGCAGCCCCCTGTTTTTTTATGACAAGCAAGACAATCAGTGTGTAACTGCTCTTAACACATCATGGTGTCTTTGCTTATAATGGTGAGATATGAATTTCTGGGTTTGTTGAGACATTTGATGCAGTCTTATGATTTGATTGCAAGGGATACATGTTGTGTATGGCATGGGGAATCACAGGCTTCTGCTCAAACACTACGGATTACAGAGGCTGCAGCACACTTACCCTATCGAGTTTGATGTCATTTGAACTGTTTTATTTTCACTATTGAAATATTATTGCATGTAATGGCCAAAATAATACCATGTTCAGGTCTCAGACAGTTAAGTCTGAGAGCAGCTGAGGATGGAATCACCAACATCCATCTCTTCAGTTTTGTCTGAAAGAGTCCTCCTTTTACAAAGGACAGCCAAGGATTCTAGGTGTTCACTATGGAGTCTATTCTAAAAAGAAATTAAGTGCTTACATAAATGAAGTTTTAAGTAACCTGTAAGTGCATAAATTCAAAGTGGAAACTCCTACCTCCACAACCATAAAAATATCCAATTACCTTAAGCTGACATTTAATGCTGAAGCTGTCAAAAGTTCACTGGGTGCTTACTTGTGACCCCAAGGACACTCACTGCACTTTGAAGTCAGCTCCAGTAACCACATCAATCTCACAATCCAACCTATAAACTCCTGTGCCCTCTTCAGACATAGAAATCAGAGAAGTGCTTAGGTTACCTGAGGGACAGAAGACACTTACCCTTTGGAGAAGTGCTGATGCTAATCCAACTCCCTACTAGGAGCGCAATGTTTTTGCATTTTCTCATCTCAGCCCCCAAGTCCCCCAAACCAGGTACCTAGGTTGCTATTCCAAGGCCAAGATGCCAAAAATATAAGATTTTCACCATATCCTTTATAGACAATGGATGTTTTTATTGTTTCTAGGAGAGCTACTTCCCTTAACAAAAACTGATATAGTTCATGGGGAAAGATCATTGACAAACACTGCCAGCAATATATATTATATCCTTTGGTGGATCTCCTTCAGGAGCACTTATGCCTAAATTAATGCAGTATTGAGAAACAATTCATCACAGGGTATGGAAACACATCTGTGCCTTTGGATGGAATAGAAGTGACCTTGCTGTCTTGACTATGTGTAGCATTAGAATTATGGTGAATAACTGTAAAAACTCTGACTAATTCCATATATATAAATATTCCTAATAATTTAGGAATTATTTCTGTAAATTTTCAAAAGCTTTCACATGAAATAAACCCTTGAGCTGTTCATTCCCAATTAAAACATGTATTTTCCTTTCCTTCATTTTGCTTATATGACTAGGATTTTATTAACCTAAATGTATTTTCTCTTGTTTTTCCAAGAAGAAAAGCATCCATTTAGAAATGAAATTACTGTGCAGCTAAATGGTTTTGATGGGGTCAATGCAAGCTTTGAATTGTTTTCTCTAAATGAAATTCTTCAGAGTTTTAGCTCCCTTAGGGTCCTTTACTATCAGGATGTTTACACATCTGTTAATTTTGATACTCTCAAGCAAAGCCAGTGATAGCTGGAAGTGCAATGCTAACAGTTACTGAGAGTACACCTTTAGTTTTCTTTATTTAGCATTACAGTAAGGCAGTGAATTTGAAAATGTACTAACCCCACATTAATCAAACCAATGTAATTGCAAGCAGCTTTCTAATCCTTTTAGTTTTTAAAAAAACAAACTCCAAGAGAGAACAAACTACACTGCCCATATAATTATCTGTAAATATAATCTAAGGAATATTGGTAAATAGGGCGGAGTTTAAAAAATATTTGTAGTAATTTAGCAAAAAGATTTAACACACTGATATCGTACTTTTCTCTATCCATCATTCCAAACACAGCTAATGCTAAATAAATTTTAAAATTAAAAAAAGGAGAGAAGTAACTAGCAAACCCAATCTATAACAAAGCCATAAGAAAAGACTGACAGTGTGTTTGCAGGCAATTATAGCTCCCTGAATGGTGGTGTAAGGCACGAGGGCTGCAAGCCAAGCAGCTTCAACCACCTGTGAAATGAAGTAATCTCTCTGGAAGCTCAGTCTTGAATTTTTTGCTATTACAATAGAAATTAATTTCCTCTGTTTTCTCTGTTTCTCTCGGCTGAGGTACTGCCTGGTGTCTGTAGGACAGAATCAGCCAAGAATCCAAAGCAAGGGTGGAGGGATGGAGATCACCCCTCCTCTGCCCCCTCCCCCTCTTGGTACACTTACCCATCCCTTCCTACCAAAAAAAAAGTATTCCTCTCTCAGCATTTATCAATACTAAGGTTTGGGTTTTTATTTGGCTGTTATTTGAATTAGTTAAAACCATTTACAAAGCACTTTAACTGTTCTTAGTTAATGTATCTACTTTGTCTTCAAGCTGGTGGATTGATTCTTCACTGTTTCATTAGCTCCACGTGTTTCTCCTGTCCTTCTCCCGTCCCTGAACATTTCGCACACCTATGGTATGTCAAACTTCACTCTGATTGGGCTCACAGGCTGCCCAAGAAAGTCAATGGGATCCAAGAAATCATCAACACAGCAATTAAGTTGTTGTTTTATGGTCTTCTGCATAGGCTGTGTTTCCGCACATAGCCAAAAAAACATGCTGCACAGAAGGGAACATATAAAGAACAATAACAGTAGCAGCAGATGTTTTTATTTTAGATCACTGTAAATAGAGGAAACCTTTGACTGACTTGCCAAATAACTTCTGTAATTTCAATATTTACCAAACTTAATGTTATGAAAATAACCTGAAACATCAGTTCATTTGAAAGAGTTGTTTACAGACAACTACATTTATCATTGCAACACTATATTTCTCAAATAAAGTTATTAATACCTGCTGCAAAAACCTATTTTCCCATAACTGCTTACCCAGAAGATGTGTTCTTTCATAGTTCATATGGTCTGCTTTAAAAGAATAGGTGACTGGGGGACTAAAGCTGAGGATGACAGCAATTAAATGATGAGCACTGGCTTCTTTCTACGTACAGGTGTCACCAGGCAAAGATGTCACAACAGGCCTTAGTTGTCAACTGGCTGTCAGTCTTGGCAGAGACTGTGTATTGGTAACTTGATATACAGGCTCTCACTGATGGAGCAGGTCAGAATGGCTCATGACCGGGTCCATGACTGCTGATGCATTATCAGTGTGCACCAAAAGCAGATCTGTTGCTCTATTGGGCAACTGAACTACATTGTTGGAGAGTAGTGGTGGTCTTCTGGTCCTAGCCAAGCCCTGGAGAGATCAGCCTTCTAGGAACTAGGGGGTGCATGAAATAGCAACTCTACATCAGTAGAGGATACCCCCCACCAAGGTAAACTGTAAGCTGTCGCTTTCCATCAGCAAAACAACATTTTCTCCAAGAGAGGAAAAGCATACAGAGAGATGCCAGTCAAGACTGAATAAACAATGTTCTTAGGAGATCCACTGTCCATGATGCACTTTGGACTCTAATCATTCATTTCATTGCGTTGCTGGAGAGAACCACAAGCACATTTTACTTCTTTCGTTTCTTGCACTGTTACTTTTTCCTGACCCAGTGTTAGAGCCCATTGTATTTAAGGCAGAGTTAGCCTGACATCAGTTATGGATAAAAGCGACAAAGATACTCACAAGCACAAGAAACACTCCAAATTATATAGTTAGTATGAACTAGTTTCACCAATCAAAAGGTATTTAAGTAAAATGTGTTATAAATCTAAATGAGATGTAATTGAGCTCATAAGTCTCTGTAAAAGATCCTACAAAAGAAAGCAAAAATCAATTAATTATTTTGCAAGAATAAGTGCAATAATGCAAATAAGTGTAATAATAAGCTGAAAGACAGGTGTTAGCTAACAGGAAACTAAAAAGGTGAAACTTCTTTCTCATCAGTATGCAGTCCTGGGTCGGTAAGATAGCGTGAGATTTGTCTCTGAGCTGTGCTAATTCACTGCAAACAGAAGTTTAGCCTCAGCTAATATGCACACGCTTCAAACAGATAGGTCAGTAGCAAGGCCAGGTACACCAGCTGGTTTTAGAAAGGAGTTATCCAAAGTTTGTACTATCAAGCTGTAGGGCAGACTCCCAGTAGGACACTTGTCGAACCATAGCACCATAAAGAAGAAAACTCCTAGGTTTGTTCTGTTAAATTAAAGGTGGAGGCGGAGAAGGTTTCTAGTTCTTTTTCTCTAGTTCTGCTCTAAGTGATCGTAGCTGAATAAACTTTGAGAGGGAGGAGATGGGAAATATATCGCAGATTTTTCAGCTGGAGAAGTCAGTATTATCCTTTTTACCTAGGTGATTCTACTGATTCAGACCAGGATCTCATCCTCTGAGTTTGAGCAAAGGTAACCAAAACGCTTAGGATTATCCATTAGACTGACATGTCTGTCAAACTCTTTCTTCACCACCCATTCCCTTCTGGTTTTCCATATTTCACTGCAAAGCTAAATTTAAATCTGAAATCTTAACCATGGCTTAAAATCACCTACTAAGGCATTGCTCTGCCCTCAGCTTGCACGTAGAACTCTGCGGAAAGCAGTCAGGAGCCACACTGGGGCTAGCCGAGGGCAGAGCCCTGCTGACCTGCCCCCCTAGGGGGGTCAGTGCAAAGTCTATGTGTCTTTGACATCTAGCTCATCATTCTGGGATGTAAAGCTTAGGAAGAAAACAAAAAGAAAGCAAGAGATTAATCGAGGAAATGAAGTGATAAAAGTGTAGTTTTAAACTGCTTTTGTTTCTTGCTCTTGGCTTTCTGCTTCAACAGGGTCTGTTGTCTAAAACCAATTACTAAAGATCACTGGGACAGCTGTAGTAACTTGTGACAGGTGACAGTTTTGGCTTACACAGAGGCATAAACTGAGGGTGGCTATGGACACTGACACGTCTGGGTCCTGAGCATCTGCAGATCCCACTGAAAGTCTGGGGGAGAGAGAGTTTCATTACTTCCAAAAACTCACGTGCAGAAAAAGTCACCTATAAAATGTACACAAGGGACAAGGAAGGACTTTTCCAGACTTCGACAATTCTGTTTACTGAGGAGAGATGTGACATGTTCTTCAACCAAGGCGGTAGATTATATTACTAGGAACACAGTTGTTTGTTTAAAATAAGCGGTTTCAAGCCAGCTCGCAGTCCTGCTGGAACAATTCTATGTCCTGAATTAACTGTGCAAATAGTTACATGCCCAAATTGAAGACTATTTCTATCATCACGACAAATGCATAATTCTATCATATAGCATATTATTATTTGAGGACATGACACAAACGTGCTGTCGGAGCTTTCATTTAGACACAGAAGCTCATGTACAAAGAGCTTGAAACTTATCAACTGGACAGAAAAATTGCATATTTTTAAACTCTAAAATACTGTGTTCTTTCAATTACATTGTTCTATGCTCTGAAATAAACATAAAAGCTACTACATGCTATACTAAGTTTGAGATCATATTTCAGATTTTCAGTTTGTTTCATTCATGATCAACCAGGCATTGATGTATAAGGTTTCATTTTCACAAAAAGGAAATGTGATACATTAAAAAGAAATCTAACAGCAAGCAAAACTTCCCCATTTCCCTCTTGCAATTTGTGATAGTCACAGGTTAAATATCATAGTAACTTCTGATAGTGATTTCTTTTGCTTATAATGAGCTCCTAGTTTCAGACTTCAATTCCTTTTTGAAACTTGCATGTCTTTTTCAGTTCAGACATCACCTTTATCAGAATGTGGCTGAATACTTTAATAGGAAAAAGGACTGAGTAAATACACTCTCTCCAGCAGACCAGATGCCATTACACTTATGCTGAAAAGGTAATCCAGTCTGCTTGAAGCAGTCGTGGGTTTGCAGAGGGAAATAAACACAGATGACAATTTCCTTGAGAAAAGAAGGCTGTTTGCAAAAGCTTTGTACTCTTATGAATAACTTATAAACTTTAGGATAATATATATTTAAATAGCTGCAACATACATATGGATTTCTTTAGTCTACATACTGTTTATCAGTGGTATAATGCTGCGTTTGGATCTGAGAGCTTAGCACCTACTGAACAGCAGATAGGAGGAGCTACAAATCCTCTTTGTACGTGCATTGTTCTGGGAAACGTAATCAGGGAGAAAGTGGATGTTTCAATATTGTGCAGACAACATACGACTTTTTAAATAATTTAGTTAATCTGCATTGCATCCCATTTATGATAGTTGCCATGTTTCTGTTGACGTAAAAGACAGAACCAGCTATTGTACATGAAAGTTATATACAATTCCTTCTCTTAGAGTGAGTAGTGATATTACAAATGAGGATTCAGAGGATTGCCACGCTACTTTGAAAGTATGCTAAGGATATGCTTCTGGGACAGTATTGGACGTGACAAAGAATAAAACAACATCAAAAAGAGGGAATGGAAATAACTTGCTTTTTGCTCCATGACCAAAGTTCTTCAAAACGTTCCTTTCTTTTCTGGCAAAAAACAAATGTCAAAATGTAATAACATGCATCTTCTTCTGAAGTCAGTAAGTGCTAAAGGTTTCTTTAAGGAAAAAATGCAAAGTATTGTCAGACACTGTATTTTTCCTCTGTTCTGTGGGATTGAAAATAGCATTACTAGAAACACATAAAGCACCCTCTAAAGCCCATGATGTAAGTAAATGATGATAAGCTCATTGCTGCAATATTGATCCTTACCCCACAAGTGGCCTCACTCTTTCAAAGCCTTGTTTGTAAACTGAGCAAGAGTGATGCTTTTAGAACCTGTGCTGTTCAGATTGCTCCTTAGCACCTATTTGGAGAGAGTCACTCTCCACCTGAAAATTTAAGTGACTCATTGCCTACCTATGAGGTGTTTGTTTTTATGGCAGTCAACAGCTGAAACATCAGAGCCACAAGAATTTATGTGAGCAGATTTATGGAATGATCCAAAAAGAAAGAAGGGGGGAGGTCAATGCCACTTACTTGCATTCTTTCATTCATTACTTTTTCAGTTATCTTGAAAGAAATATCAAATGTATAGAGTTTCTCTCCAACCCACTGAATACTGGAAAGATTAGCAGAGTAATATATACAGCCACGTGTGCACTGGAAATCTTTAATTTCTAACATAGCTCTGCCTTTATCACAATTAGATGACACTGATGAACATTTAATGTGTCTTGTGTGCTTAAACTGAAACAACCTGGAGAACCAACATGCACTTTATCATCAGAGGCATAGAATCACAGAATCATAGAATCATAGAATCACAGAATAGTTTGGGTTGGAAGGGACATTTAAAAATCATCTAGTCCAACCCCCCTGCAATGAGCAGGGACATCTTCAACTAGATCAGGCTGCTCAGAGCCCCATCCAACCTGACCTTGAATGTTTCCAGAGATGGGGCATCTACCACCTCTCTGGGCAACCTGTTCCAGTGTTTCACCACCCTCACTGTAAAAAATTTCTTCCTTATATCTAGTCTAAATCTACCCCCTTTTAGTTTAAAATCATTACCCCTTGTCCTATCACAACAGGCCCTGCTAAAAAGTTTGTCTCCATCTTTCTTTAAGCCCCCTTTAAGCACTGAAAGGCTGCAATAAGGTCTCCCTGGAGCCTTCTCTTCTCCAGGCTGAACAACCCCAACTCTCTCAGCCTTTCTTCACAGGAGAGGTGTGCCATCCCTCTGATCATTTTTGTGGCCCTCCTCTGGACCCGCTCCAACAGGTCCATGTCTTTCCTGTGCTGAGGGCTCCAGAGCTGGACGCAGTACTCCAGGTGGGGTCTCACCAGAGCGGAGTAGAGGGGCAGAATCAGCTCCCTCCACCTGCTGGCCACGATTCTTTTGATGCAGCCCAGGATACAGTTGGCCTTCTGGGCTGCGAGCACACATTGTTGGCTCATGAGAGAGCTTTTCAGCCACCAGTACCCCCAAGTCCTTCTCGGCAGGGCTGCTCTCAATCCTTTCATCCCCCAGCCTCTATTGATACCAAGGATTGCCCCAACCCAGGTACAGGACCTTGCACTTGGCTTTGTTGAACCTCATGAGGTCCACACAGGCCCACTTTTCAAGCTTGTCCAGGTCCCTCTGGATGGCATCCCATCCATCAGGTGTGTCAACCTCACCATTCAGCTTGGTGTTGTCTGTGGACTTGCTGAGGGTGCACTCGATCCCACTGTCTATGTCATTGATGAAGATATTAAACAGTACTGGTCCCAGTACGGACCCCTGAGGGACACCACTTGTCATCGATCTCCATCTGGATATTGAGCTGTTGACCACTACCTTCTGGATGTGCCCATCCAACCAATTCCTCATCCACTGAACAGTCCACCCATCAAATCTGTATCTCTCCAATTTAGAGAGAAGGATGTTGTGGGAGACCATGTCAAAGGCCTTACAGAAGTCCAGGCAGACAACATCCATAGCTCTTTCCTTGTCCACTGATGTAGTCACTCCATCACAGAAGGCCACTAGGTTGGTCAGGCAGGACTTGCCCTTGGTGAAGCCATGCTGGCTGTCTCGAATCACCTCCCTGCCCTCCATGTGCCTTAGCATAGCTTCTAGGAGGATCTGTTCCATGATCTTCCCAGGCACAGAGGTGAGGCTGACAGGTCGGTAGTTCCCAGGGTCCTCCTTTCTACCCTTTTTAAAAATGGGTGCAATGTTTCCCTTCTTCCAGTCACCAGGGACTTCACCTGACTGCCATGACTTTTCAAATATCATGGAGAGTGGCTTGGCAACGACATCAGCCAATTCCCTCAGGACTGTGGGAGGCATCTCACAGGTCCCATAGACTCATGTATGTTCAGGTTCCTCAGGTGGTCACGAACAGGATGTTCTCTTACAGTGGGAGGGACTTTGCTCCCCTAGTCCCCGTCTTGCTGTCCACACACTTGAGACGTGTGGGAAGAGAGGTTGCCAGTGAAGACTAAGGCAAAGAAGTTCTTGAGTAGCCTTCTCCTCATCCGTTGTCACCAGTTTGCCAGTCTTGCTCATCAGGGGGGATATGCTTTCTTTGACCCTCCTTTCTGGCTGACATACCTGCAGAAGCCCTTCTTATTATTCTTTGCATCCCTTGCCAAGTTCAGCTCCAGCTGTGCCTTGGCCTTTCTGACCTGGCCATGCTGTCCTGGTTTCAGCTGGGATAGGGTTAATTTTCTTTCTAGTAGCTGGCATAGTGCTGTGTTTTGGATTTAGTATGAGAATAATATTGATAACACACCGACGTTTTAGTTGTTGCTAAGTAATGTTTACACTGGTCAAGCACTTTTCAGCTTCCCATGCTCTGCCAGGTGCACAAGAAGCTGGGAGGTGGCACAGCCAAACTGGCCAAAGGGCTATTCTATACCATATGCCGTCATGCTCAGTATAGAAACTGGAAGGAGTTGGCTGGGGGGCAGTGACTGCTGCTCAGGGAGTGACTGGCCGTCAGTCGGTGGGTGGTGAGGGGTCGCATCACTTGGGTTTTCTCTTGGGTTTTGTTCCTTTCTTTCTCTCTCTCTTTTGTTTTTCTTTTCATTACAATAATTACTATTATTATTAATTATTATTATTAATTATTTTTATTTTATTTTTTTAATTTCAATTATTAAGCTGTTCTAATCTCAACCCATGAGGTTTTTTTACTTTTGCTCTTCAGATTCTCTCCCCCATCCCACCGGGGTGGAGGGTGAGCGAGCGGCTGTGTGGTGCTTAGTTGCCGACTGGGGCTAAACCACGACACATCCCTACACAACCGGGCAGCATCCCTATACTCTTCCCAGGATACCTGTCCCTGCTTCCACTGCCTGTGCATTTCCCTCTTGCCCTTTAGTTTGACCAGCAGGCCTTGACTCATCCATGCCCGTCTCTTGCCTTCCTTTCCTGATTTATTACACCTGGGTATCGAGAGTTCTTGTGCTCTGTGGAAGGTGTCCTTAAAGATCTGCCAGCTCTGTTCTGCTCCCTTGTCCCTGAGGGCAGTTTCCCAGGGGATCCTATTGACTAACTCCTTGAAGAGCTGGAAGTTTGCTTTTGCATGTTCTTCACTAAAAGAAAGAATTGGGCAAAGGATAGAGAAAGTGACACAGCAGAAATCTATTGCCCAAGAAAAAATGGCAACTGTTAATTATACATGTATAAGCTGGACCAAATAAATTCCTATCTGCAATCTACTTAGTCATATTTGCATGTAGTTTCATAAGCATTAATATTCAGTTCACTGCTTTTATGCATTTTGAAGTATCCTTTTTTACTGGTGGGTCCTTAGAGCTTATGAACTGATTCAGTGTGCCAAATCCATCTGGAGTCTGTGAAATAATTCTTACTGCTATTTTTTATATAAGCTTCTGTTTGGACACTTAGTCTCGACTTCGATGGCACACATGGCTAAACTGTTACTTTTTTTCTGCATATTTACTTCCTTTTATCAGAGTATGTTAACCATCTTCCTTCTTTAATGGAAAATCTCTCAATTGTCTTCATTTTTAGGTCTAGACATCATAAGATCTGCATACTCAGTTTCTGAAATACATCTACACTGATAGGAACTGAAATATTGTTTATACTACCACCTCATTAAAATGCATAAGGACACACAAACCTCACAAAGTTATTAGCTTATTTGGAGAGTTTGAATAAACATCTAAAAATATGGACAGTTTTCTGAGCTGCCCCAGTTTCTAGCACCTAGAGGTAATAAATCCCGGATGACTGGCCTCTCCATCAGACCTCTCCCATTTGCACTGGCTGTGGTGAACCAAAAAGAGAAAGTGTCTCAACATTTGCTCATTTCTAACTGTTACATGAAGAAATGTGATTGAAAATCATTTTGAATCACAATATTGAATGAAATCAATGCAAGCCTAAAAATGAGCGGTGACTTAACATATACGTACACGGGAAGTTCATGTGTTGCACAGAATACTTGTACCCAATCCCAAATTTCACTGGTGCCTAATCACAGATCATTTTAAAAAATATTTTCTTCCCACAACAGATACTTCAAGTTCTTATTAAAACATGGTCATGTGGTTCATGCCTTTGACACCCTGCTTCGAGTCAAGGACAAGTGTATAATTCTACCACATAATGTTTGCTCCATTTAATCTCTTTTCAAGTTGTCCAGTAGCTTGGAAAGCTAAACTATTGTTCTGATCATCTGTTATCATTGTAGTGAATTGTTTTAAGGCCAAGAGATTTAAAACCTTTTTTTAGTTATGATTTAAACTTGTAAGAAAGTTTTTTTAAAATACTGATTTTTGTCTTGTTCTTTGTTTGTATATCATTTCCCCCAAAAACAGTGAATCCCTGTTCATTGGTCAGTTATTAAAGGAAATTTGGTTTTGTTTAATTTGCAGTTATAGACCATCCAGAGAAGGTGGGATTCATGTGTCTTAACTTTAGACATCTAGAAACTCAGGACTTAATTTAAGTTAAATTCACTCTAGCTAGTTGCACAATACATGCACTTCCAAAGGGTGATTCATCCTAATCCAAAAGAGGCAGCTTCTTAATTTTTGCATTTTTTCCATTTTGTTCAAAAACAACATATGCTGCATTACTTATTGGCATGCCAAAGGTGGTTTTCTTAATTAGGATTTGTGCCACTCTGTATTCTGGTGCAAACTAGAAGTACATTAAAAATGTGCAAAATCAACATGTTTTTATTGATGGAATAAAGCCTTATAGATACAGAATATAAAAGAAAAAATGGCACATAAAAATATCTTATTAAATAGAGGCAGCATTGCCTATACTGAACCAAAGGTCAAACTGCTTCTGGTCATTGTGAAGCAGATGATATTCAGAAATATTTAGATGATAAATATGTGCTTAGTTGGTTTTTCAAAGCACGTTAGATGTCCACCGTTTAGCAAAACTGCTGAGTATGTGGTGTCTAACTTGTTCAATGCACCAAAAAAAAATCCCAGCTGGCACCTCCCTCTGGTCTGTGAAGTCTCCTGTGTGCTTTAAACTCATACCATTAGTGCCCGTCTTGCCGGCCCCAGGCATGCCAGTCATACCTTGTGCGGGTGCAGCGGCATAGCAGCCTTTTGTCCACTTTGGGAAGCAGACAAGATGTGGCTAGTTAGCACAAAGCGCAGCCTCTAATCAATAGATTAGTCTTAATAGAGTTATATTTGGAAAATTTCAGGTTCATTTTGCAGATTCAATTTGCATGATAACTACACAGCTTTTAGTCACGGAGCAATCTTCAAATAACATTATAGGCCTTTCAACCACTAGTTTGTATGTGGTGACATAAAAACAAAGAAACTGTTGAGATGAGTGACTGAATGCCCATAAAAACAAAAGGCAGGACAGATGTCTGGATTTTTTGTTAAAATCATCATGTTTTTTTAGCTCAGTTTTATAAATAGTGTTGCAAATCTTAGAGCTTAAAGCTGTAAAATCAGCCCAGCTGGTCTTCCTAGATCAAATCAGACTGTAAACAGCTAAAGTGAGAGAACTCTAACTGATATTATTAATCATAAATGATGACAGAGGGCCCAAGCACAAAGATCTGTTCCTGATCCTGAGGTCTGACAGCCACTGGCAGCCAGCACTGGATTACCATCACTTTAAGAGCAGACACAATCATGGACATGTCATAGGCTCTGAGAGCAAAACTTGGGGACGAATCTGTAACCACTTCTTCATGCACAGAGACAAGATATAGACAAAATACCAGAGAAACAGCCACACAATGTATTTCTTGGCCTGGTAAAGAGTGTGTTTTTGAGTGTCTCTTGTGAGGAATCTTATTTCAATAGCATGGTCAGGAAGTCTGTGTGGAATAAGAGTTGTAGGGGAGGAAGACGAAGAAGCGGGTCAGACTTGAAGGTTACAACTGGAAGGGAACATGAGGCCACAGAGCGAACTGTCATATTGAAAAGAGAGACAAGAGATGAAGAAAGATATTAAGGCAGCTGATTAGCTAAAATCCTGGTACGTACAACTTTGTTCAAACTTACCTTAGTGAAGTTAACTGTGCCAATACAAATTAATTAGATTTTGGTTTTGGTCTTTCAAAACCTCATCATAAGAGGTTTCATGTTACAAAACGAAAGCCAAAGTTGGTTTGGACTTGCTTCTCGCTTCATCCTACTACCAAAGCACACCGGAGATGGAAACTTATTTGGCTAAGTGTATGGTTTTTGTCTGTGTTCATAGTCATCAAAAGAGAGCAATCGGAGGCCTAAGAACAGTCATTCTGCAAAATGCCAGTTGCAAAACTACAAACTTCTCCCTTCCAGGTTACATTTTACCTTATGTGCCACAAAGTGAATGGGAGAGGGTACAATGCTCAGGGAAAAGTGTTGTAGCTCACTGCCGATATTTTTAGGACCATTTCCTGCACTGTCTCACGGTATGTATACCTCTTAATACCTGCCTAATGGCTACACAAGTTGCTGTCCAATGAAAAATCAAGCTTTGTGATGAGAACATAAATCAAAATGCAGCACAATTCTAAGACCCCAGATATATTGCCTGAATTCTAGCACAGGAATATTATTCTTGTTCTCTGAAACCCTCGTATAAGCACAACTCCGATATACAAATTGCAGTATAGCTATTTGACATTTCCTCCTTTTCTCTTCATGGCCTTCCTGATACAGGTTACAGCTCACACATTCCAGAAATCCATTAATTATTAGTGCTAAAGATATCTTATTTAACAAATAAATATGAATTACATTTTCCAATTCAAGTAAGCAATAACATTTCAAATGTCCTAGATATCTAATTTAATTCCAACTTTCTCACCAATATAATGACAATTTAAAACAAATATGGTATTATAACACTGACCTGTCTTCAGGATAGATGCAGGGGGGTTTTTTGTAACAGACAGAGGATTTAGGTAACTGTTCAAATTGCAATATAAAGAACTTGCAGCAGCCTGACTGCACTGAATTTTCTTCTATTTTTCAGAATGTCCATAGTAAGTACACTTTACTACAGAAAATGGGTGATGGCCCCATCCTTCTCCTGTGAAGAAAAACAATGAACACTGCTCAGTTCATGGTAAGAACCATTATTTGGGGCTGTTACCAGGAGGGCATCCAAGGCTGTGATTGTAAGTCCCTATCTAAAGCCACAGCCCTGAAAATACCTAGGAAAAAAATCAGAGAACTCCCCATCCTCAGTATTTCCCATTGACTTGCACTATATGGATCACTCCATTGATCATTTTCATTCCCATCCTGATGTCTCTAATTTTTCTTTAAACTGTAGGAAGCACCTTCCCATCTAACCCACAGTTCTGGACTCCTCCCTAGGAACTGAGTTGAAGAAATGCTCTCGATGTGGCACCAGGTAGAAGATTTAAGAGAAGAGATTGGAGTGAGACATGGAGAGGAGCATAATTTTTGGTTGCTGCTGACTGTCACTGTTTCCAATTTAGTATGAATATGAAGACCAGGGAGAAAAAGGATAGATTAGCATACATATGTTAGCAGATAAAACAATGATACATGTTTAAATGGCAAATAACCCAACTGAAGAGAGGGATTACAAGAAAGGCATGTTGCTACATACAAAACAGACCAAATTGCTAGTTTCCACATATTCCAATGTTCCACCTGAAGGTGTCAAGATTTTAACTAAGCCATCTGGAGAGACTAAGAGGATATAGAGTGGCATAAAAGTGCTTGTTAAAAGTGTAAGCTACTTACAGGTCAGATTCCCAAGCAAAGAGTAAATCAACAGAGTTAAAAGGGAAATGGCAACATTTCCATAGAGATGGACAAGAAAGGCAAATGAAATTGCTTTACCAGCCTGATAGACACATAAGTGTGTAGCACATAGTAAGAAAGATTACTGCGGTGCTTTTTAGTCGCTTCTATGCACACCTTCTGTGGACTTCAGGGACGGAAAAGGGGCAAGATATATTAATTTCTATTATGCTGAAGGAGAAGAATATAAGTATTTCTTTTTCCTTTGGCATAGGTAGTAGATGTGACTATATCACAGAAGGAAGAAAGGAAAGCTTTTCCTAAAGAGAAAAGAGTTCCTGAATTGTGTTGGGAGGGTTAGCACATGGTATTGTTAAAACTTGGAATATGAATAAAGCCAGTGCTTAAACAATATTTAAGGAATAAAACCCTGATTAAACTAGTCATGGATCTCATTTGACAAGTTCTTCAGACAGTAGTGGATCAGGGCACTGTTGACCAAGGAATAATCTTGCTCTCCTTTTATAAACCTCACAACATTAGCATTTGCAAAGTATGACAGAAATGACAGATACCTGTTCAGAAAATGAACCTTTGCTGTGGCTTCTCTTTCAGTTGTAGCCAATTTTGTAAAGCTAACCACCTTTTTCTTATTTGCCAAAAGTAAGTTCAAGTTTCTAAAGAAAAGCATTTGAAAAAGAAATTTTTAGAGGTGTCACCTAAAAAAATCACCTCTAAAAATTCAGGTCAGAAGGTAATATCTAGTCTCTGTTCCCCAAATTCCTCTGGAAACTTAGAGAGATACAGGAACAGACACTTTGTGTACAAAACACCCTTTTTTCATTATTCACAGCTGAATTTAGAGAATATTACCTCTTGTTGTTTGTCAAAGGAGTTAATGTTTTATATTTTTCCCTTCCTCCCTATGTTACTTGCGCTTATGGTAACAACAAAGAAGCCATCTTTTTTTAAGATGTAAAGAGAATTTCTAATCAAAGAATCCTTCTGTTCAAGCTTCTTTTTTGGCATATTTCAGTGTCAGCTGTATTTGAAATCTAACAGAGAACTTGTTTATGGAAGAAGTACCAGGAGGGAGAGGTTTTGGCTTGGAGTTTCAGGGTTCTTGGTACATAGACGCTTGGCTAGAGCTGTGGAAAAGTAGAGGCACTACAAAGACATTCCTGGACCCCTTTCAAAAACAGTTGCTATTAGTCATCTGGGACAAGCAGCTGAGGAGACATAGGGTAGGTTTTTGGTCAGACAGTTTGGGACTGTTCAATAATTAACAAGCAGTCAGCAAATTCTGGGCCAGTTATTACATTACTAAGAGGTTTTGTGTTGAATTATGTGCTCCGCATCACATCCTTTGGTGCCAAGCATCATGTGCTCCTATGTAGTTGCCAAAATCCCGATTCAGTTCCTTGTCATCAGCGGTCTCATTTTGCGACACTGACGTGGAAAGCCAAAGCATGGCGTTGTCCAACACTGATTTCTCTATAAAGAGCTGGCTATGGAGGGCAGGAGCCTTGTTGAGAAAACGCAAAGGCCCAGCAGATGGTAACTTTATCTAGGGCTTCTTGCCAGACTGCTTTCTTCAGTAAGCAAAGGCAGTCAGGCATGCTAGCAGGTCATGTAGGCTTTTTGTGTACTCACACAGCAGGATGGAGACCCATCCTTTCCTTTGGCAGTTGTGAGGCTGGCAGAGGAGCAAATCTTTCCAACACCCAGAGCCTGAAAGGCTCTCATATACCTTTACTTAAAGAAATAAATCCTTTAATTCTGTGTGTGTTTTCTTTTAAACAGCACCAATAGAAAAGGTCACCTTTGATGTGTATTTACTATGTTCACAATGACAGAAGGCACTTTCCATATAAACCTGAATAAATCATTACTTGGTAACCAATTTGGGGAGTCCTTATTATTCCCAATTAAAAATTGATATATGGTTTCCTTACCACAGAGCTTTCATCTCAAAATGAAATTTAAAGATTGGAATTTATTTTGAAGCAAGTCATACTTCAAGCCAGTGATATTATATTTATTGCAGCTTAAATGTGGGACAACCTTCCAGATTGCTACTAACTTCACTTATAATGCTGATGATTCCACCAAAAAAGTTGTTTGTAAATGAAAAGAGGAAATTGAGCAGATGATTGAAACAAAGACAAGAAGAATACAACTACTGAAGAAAAAGTATGCTTGATTTCTTGATTGAAGGGGAACAAAAACTTCTTTGTGAAGTGGATATTAAAAACAAAGTGTGACTAACATGGTGTGGCTAACCAAAATAAAGTGCAGATCACAGATGAGGATGTTCAGAGAGAATTACCTAACTGGAAAGCAACTGGGAATGAAGGGAATCTAAAATCATCAGTTAAGGGTTTTGCAAGCATAAATCTTCTGCTCAGAAAAATGTATGCAAACAATCAGGAAAAGATGCATTTAACTGAATGGTGTCAAGAAAAATTTTGTTAATGAAAAATATTGTTACAAGGTAAAATGTTCTACCTAAAATTTAAAGTCTATATTTTCTTTTCCCAAGATTTGGGTGTAACTGAACTGCATTAACTGTATTAGTAGCGAAAAAAGTGTCAAGCATGTTGAATGTAACGGTAGGATTCCTCAAGAACAAGGATGCCAAAGTTTCAGGTTGTAAAGAGCCATCGGATACCAGACAAAGATGATACGGAGAGAAAAGCTTTGCCAAACAATGAGGAAAAGCCTGCAGTTTAGCGGGTAAATTACACTGCAGTATACAACAGTATCACACTGACAGAAATTTGCAATAATATATTTGAATCTTTTAAGGATGTCTGTTATTAGAATTTAAAATAGGCTGCATGGAGAAAAGAGTGGATTGATACAACAGGAAGAAAAGTTTAGGAAAGGCCTAGTTTGCTCTTGCTTATCTCCTTGGGTTTTTTTTTTAAGTCACAAATATTGAAATGCATAGGAAACGTTATTGGAAAGAAAAGAACAATTTCCATGTTTTATAGGGATTGCAATTATGTAAGTTTTCCTTGATATGAATTCCTCAGTGTGAAAACTTTCTGAGATTTGAGAGTTAGTTTTTAAAGTGTCTCGTGATACTGAAAGGAATTGTACAAATGCCACAGTAAAGAGGCATAGGCTGTCCAAAAGTGCAGATGTAGACAGCTTTGTACAGGAGTTCAAGAGAAGAGAATTATGATAAGGAAATGAAGAAAATAAAGAGTATTTTTGAGGGAAATTGAGTAATGCTTAGGCTTACTTAAGGAGCTGCAACATACCACCCAATTAGATCATATGCCTGGGATTAGTCACTTGATGAAAAGTGGATTTAAGCGAATCTGACAGGAGCAGCAGGAGGAAGTTAGCACTGTATGAACTCTGACCTGAAGTGACTTTATGTTGGCATGAAGTGTACAGAAGAAAAGATGAGATCAGTAAAGGATGTCGGGGAATACAATGAGTAATGACAGGAAACTATAAGAGATGGACTTACTGGATCAAAACCAAAACTATCTGAGGTATATACTACTTCTGACAATAAGTCAGTAGACAACAGTAAGAGATGCCCAAGCAGAAAGAGAAGAAAAAACCCCATGTGGAGTCTCTTTTGCAGAATCTCATTGAATAAAGTGGAAAATTACAAGTGACCTGACAAAGGAGGAAGGACAGAACAGCCTGAAGTTTTAACTATGACTGCTCAAAATAGGTCATTTGCATAAGATATGTTAACGCAAAGACAGAAGACAGATGATAGGGAAAATGTGAATTCAGACAATAAAATGTGTGACCTGGCCTCATTAACTGTAAATCACGTTTCAGTTGATGCATCTAACTGTCTGGAGATGAGTATAAATTACTATGTTAGAAAGTTGGCAGTAATATGCAGCAAGTAAGAAAGGAATGTTATTTTTATAAGACACAAAAATGTAGAAAATAAGAAATGAAAAAACATTACCAAATTTTTCAATGTTACTGTTACTGGAGTTGGAATATATGTGAGAAGACCAGATGTGGCAATAGCAAAGAAAGACAGAGATCCTTATCACATTGAAAGTACAGAAAATATTGAACAGCAACAATCAGCAATTATAAGAATTTGAGAAAATATGGGGGATGGAAAGCAGAAATGGAACACCAGTCATTTCTAGTGCACTGGGATTTTATCATAAGGATAACACATCAGTACTGTGTAAATTGGAAGTCAGCTCTATTATAGAAAGTCTTTTTGCAGATGAGGCCAAAAAAAAGTGCCAAATATGTCCTCAACTCATAGTGTGTGTTAAACACACCCAAGTGGCAAATGATATCTTAGTATTAAGGGTACAATCCATCTTACGTCTGCTCGGTAAATGGCTACGTTGTCCTGATGGCAAGTTTTTGTTGTTGAATAGAAGAGGTCACGCACACACACACACATGCACATATACTAGTTAATTATTTTTTTTAATAGGAGTAGGCAAGGGGGGGTGGGGTCTGTGTTATTTTATAAAAGAAACCTTTAAAATTTAAAATACATTTGGCAACACTGATAGAAATTGTATGAAATAGTGCAATTCTGAAAGCATTAACTCTCGCTGACCGTGACATTCCTTTTCTCTAGGGAGGGGGAAAGGAGTGATATGTGCGAGCACTTAAATCTCTGCCTATGATTTTCTTATGAGCATAAAAAGGTTCAGAGATTCTTCTGACAAAAACCGGGCTACTTTTTAACATATGTAGTGCTCTGTAAAACAATAACTTATGACTGAGTGTAGACCTAGTTTTTCAGGGGCAAGAACACAAGCACTGGGCTCAGGTTTTAAGAGTGCTAGAAACATTTATTTGGGGAGACCAAAGGAGCTGTAGGCTTTTCTAGGAATTTGGGAGTAGACTAATCTATCATGAGTCCTCCAGAAGGCAACTCTGAAACACACCTGTAAGATAATGACGCTGGTAATGTATTAAACACACTGATCTAAGGTATATTCATATTAGCAATTTTCTTCATCCAAAGATCCCAAATCCTCAATCTTTCTGTACTTACATACATCAGTGATCTGGTTCTATGTTTCATCTTTTAAAGCCAGGACCCTTCTAGCTGGATGAGTCAGAATAACAATGCAACAGTTCAGGGGGTCATAGATTTCTTCACCAAGCCAAGGAAATTTAATCTGTGACCCCATTTCCTTTATCGTACTGTAATATGAAATCACACATGACATCAGAGCTCATGCAGGGCACTCCAGACTCTGACTCTTTCTTTCAGCGGTTATAGCCAGATACAGGTTAAGACTACAACACATTGCTCTTTTAAAGTTTTATTTATGGTTATTTATGGAAATATTTTTTTTCAAAGTGGAAGAAAGCTGAAAAGTAGGGAAGGAAACAAACCTCAGAAAGAGTAAAATATGCCAAGTGGAGTAAAATAAGAGAAAGACAGAAAGAGCACAGATATAGTGGGCTGTAGGCAGGTGCCAGGGCTACTGGACTGAGTCCCGGTGAGGCTAAGCTGGACAGGGCATGAAAACCCATTGATGAACTCGACCCGAGAAGTCCTTTGATGTGACAGATAATAGTGTGAAATGCTATCAGAAGTTAACAGAAAGCGCTGTAGGAGAGGTCTGAATTTCACAGGTGGTTAAGGAGAAGTTATATGTGAAATGACCAAACTTCACAGATAACTGGAGAGGAGCACTGGGGACCTCTGGGGTAGTCACGTCTTGCAAGTGCCTGGGTGACCAGATCAGTAATACCATATAAGGTTAAGATTACCTAAGTAATGGTAACAGAAATACCAAATACGGGTAAGAATGTCCCAAAATCGGCACAAATGGGGAAAAAGTAGTTAGGGATTGGTTGTTTATCTGGGAGAAGATCAGAGCAGAGAAATGTAGGTGCAAGAGTGGAGAAAGGAAGGAACAAAAAAAGGGATAATAAAGCGTGCAAATTACACAACCAGTGTTGTCCAGGGGTATCTGTCAAGCAGTCCTGTACTTGATCACCACAGCCAGAGCAGGAAAATAAATCAAACCCACTATTCTGAACAACCAAGAGGAGCGAACATGTCTCTGCACTCAGGAGGACAGGTTGGGGAGGTAGATTTCTTCCCCAGGCAAACAGGAGAGTACCAGTATGGATGACCCACGCACCCTGGCAGCACCCTGTGGGTGCTCATCCCAGGCCTGGTGGCATCAGCAACTGCCCCACGCTTTCTAGGAGTGAGTTTCTGCGATGCTGCATCATATGTCTTGCTGGTTGCAGTCATGCTGCAAATATTTAAGTGGATGATAAAAATTGCTGAAGTTTGTCATCCTGTGCTGGTAGGTAAAGCAAGGCAACTGCATGCCAGTCCTGGTGAAGATGCTTATATTCCAGAATGAACTTAAATTATATTCACTCCATTGCTTCCTCTGGGACACAGTTCTCAGAAGAAGAAGAAAGAGAAGAAGGGGTGTCTCAACACAGTAGGACCTTTTGCTTATTTCTTTTGCTTGGCTATTCTAGTGTCTTCTGAATTATAGATGCACCAAAGGGTAATGTGTTTTTAAAAAATTAAAAGGCTTTGATTATTTTTGCGATTTAAAATGGATAAACTGCAGCAAATCTAGTTCTGCTCTTTGTCAATCTAAAAGTGCTTGCTATTATGCATTTGCTTACATCTTTCCTGTTCTCCTACTAAGGTCCTAACAGACAGGGCTTTATTACTTTTCAGAAAGTTCTAGAGCTCATCAAAGTCACCAGTCAGGAAGATTTTCCTCTCAAAATGGAGTTTTTGTTTTCTTGTTATTTTGACTGCATTTCTCCATATTGTTATTAAAGCAAATTTCTAGCAATCATGCAAAAATTACAAACCAAAACTAGGACAATGTTATACTGAAAGTGATTATTTCAACAGCACTAATAGACTATCTCCTACACAACAGTCTCCTATCCCAAAAGATTCACACTTTTCTTCACTTACATTTTCCTAAAGAGTTCTGTCACTTCTCTGTGCTTATGCCAATTAAATATTGGAAGACCTCTGTCATAGTTCCAGTAGCCATTAATCACTTGTCCAAGCTACCATATGTATGTGTGGCTCTTCATCTTCTCTAGGAAGTCAGTCTCTTTGTCTCTTTGGCTCTCTCATCATTATGCTTTCTTTTCTCAGATCTCCCACCAATAATTTCAATAGAAACATGGTGTTCAGAAATGAATTCAGTGTTGCAGCACGGCTGTTTTGAAAGGGAATGTTACTACCCTGTTCTTTCATACAATGCCTTTTCTTATGATAAATAGATCCTCAGATCCTGTTATTTATCCAGTGCAGGCAGCAGTGAATGACCTTTAAGCAAGCAAACTTCTAAAGAGAATACACTTCAGCACATGTGGGCAGAATATTTTTCAATTATTTCATAGCAAAAGACCTTAGAATATGCAGGACTGAAGCAAGTAGCTTTCTCCATACATTCAGTTTTAAGTGACAAAACCATCATTATTTAAATTGTTAAATAGTGCCACAATTGCAGACATAACTTGGGATCATTTAAGTTAGTCACATAGCCTTTTTCTTTCTCATTACCTATTGTTTATGCATTTTATTCAGATTTCCAAGCATGTTCAGAGACTGTGCTGAGCACCAATGCAAGATTTTGAAAAAATTGAAGCTCTGTTATTGCACATCTTGGTCAAAATATGCCCCTAACCATTCACCTAATAGATCTTAACTCTCCAGAGTAACATGTAAAGAAGCAAAAAGCTGACGCTTGCTTAGTAATGCAATGGATCTGCTCTAATCTCAGTGGAAGATGAGTGTCTACATGCCACATTTGGTTTGCAAAATTTTAACCATGTTTTTGTGGCTGGAAAGCTGCCTGGCAGAGAAGGACCTGGGAGTGTTGGTTGACAGCTGCCTGAATATGAGCCAGCAGTGTGCCCAGGCGGCCAAGAAAGCCAACGGCATCCTGGCTTGTATCAAAAATAGCGTGGCCAGCAGGACTAGGGAAGTGATCGTGCCCTTGTACGCGGCACTGGTGAGGCCACACCTCGAATACTGTGTTCAGTTTTGGGCCCCCCACTACAAGAGGGACATTGAGGGGCTGGAGCGTGTCCAGAGAAGGGCAAGGAAGCTGGTGAAGGGTCTGGAGCACAAGTCTGATGAGGAGCAGCTGAGGGAGCTGGGGTTGTTTAGCCTGCAGAAAAGGAGGCTGAGGGGAGACCTTATTGCTCTCTACAACTACCTGAAAGGAGGTTGTAGAGAGGTGGGGGTCGGTCTCTTCTCCCAGGTAACAAGTGATAGGACAAGAGGAAATGGCCTCAAGTTGCACCAGGGGAGGTTTAGACTGGATATTAGGAAATTTTTCTTCACTGAAAGGGTTATCAAGCATTGGAACAGGCTGCCCAGGGAAGTGGTTGAGTCACCATCCCTGGAGGTATTTAAAGGACATTTGGATGAGGTGCTTAGGGACATGGTGTAGTGGTGGTCTTGGCAGTGTTAGGTTTACGGTTGGACTCGATGATCTTAAAGGTCTTTTCCAACCTATACGATTCTGTGATTCTGTGATTCTGTGATTTTGCTGAATAAATGGATGCTTGAAGATTCAAGTGGTAATCTGATGTGGAGCCACAGCTTCTCCATACTCTCTGTTGCATAGAGGTAGGTATGTGACTATATGGTATGTGACAAAGTGGCATAATGTGACTGATACTCATTTTACATTCACGGCTCCCCACTAATGGCTACCTCAGACTCATAGTGCCCCAGTCAGGATTTCCTATTGATTCTGCATAGAACTGGTAATAAAACACAATGCAGACTGAAGCTAAGAAGTGTCTCAGGTGGTAAAGAGAGGTCAACACCCAATCTGGTTAGAAGTTTCTTTTATGTTTCAAGCTCCTCCATTTGAGTATTTCTGTCCCCCAGATACCACCAGCAGTTGCTGACCATGGCTGCTGCAGACCTCTTGGGAATTTTTGTACCTGGAAACCCTTTAGGATCTTCAGTCTTCAGTGGGGAAAAACGGTAAAATGGTGTGGAGAACAGACTTGCCTCCTCTCCTAAATTTGGCAGGATACTTAGAGATTTCATCACCCTGAATTTAAATGCTGTCAATAATAAAATATTTGGCAAGATTTCCCTGGAATGCTATCACATCCCAGAAAGCATGAAAACACAGAAAGACCAAGAACAGAAGAAAAAATGAACTTCACTAAGGTACTTCCTTTTCCTTTAACTTCCGTTTCTAAAGATTATTTTTGTTTCTCTCCAATTTTAGCAAATCTATGCATTTAGAAGTTTCCAATAGGGCTGTTTCCTGGTATATCATCATCTCTGATGATACCAGGTTCATTCTAAGGTAACAAACAGTATTTTCTACTTACAGCCATAATAGAGATTTCCATTTAGAATATGAACCTCAATCAAATATAGTCTCTAAAAGTAGGAATTATAGATTAATCCAGTAACCTCTGTCATCCCTGGGGAGACATGTGCACCTTCAGAGCAGTGATTCATTCCCTCTGTTGATAGGTGTCTGAGGCAGGCAAGAGTGAGGCTTTCACTCTCTCGTAATTATTGCAAGATTCTAGATGCCTAAATTTGTAGAAGACTATCACTGAGTGAGATGAATCCCACTTTTATTCATGGGTGTTAAATATTTAAGAGCTTTACCAACCTTTTCACAACACTAAGGACAATGATGTACATGGCTTCGTGTGTGTGTGTATGTGAGTATCTGTATGTGTGTATATATATACATATACACATATGCATGATCAGGAAGCACTAGAAATCCCATTTTACACTGAAAGAACTGAGTCAGAGAGACTTTATTGTATTTCTTAAAGAAATTGAAGAAATTACTGCACAGCCAAGACTAGCTCTAAGCTCTTCTCAAGTATCTTACCCACTAAACTATTCAGCTGTAGTTTGCTTCCCATGGCTGACTGCTATTCAGCTTCATATTTTAGGTGTGGAACTATTCATACTAGGGCTTTGAAACCAGTGGGCATATCCAGGGAGTATAAAAGATTTAGCTAAATTCTATGACTTTATCTACCCAGAAATCAGCAGTATGGTAGTTAAAAGCCCTGAGAACTTATTAAGGGGGCTGACAAGGGTGCTGCCAAAAGTTTACGTCATTGTTAGCAGCTGTGAAGTACTAAAGCTAGTCTAGATATCACTAACCAAACTATATTTATCCAGCAAAGAGTCCTAGCCTAAGAGAAAGGGTGTTTCGAGAAAAAGGTTTTGGCACTCCTTAATTGTAATGGACAAGAATTCATAGGAGAGGCTTGTACTGACCCTACAAGATCAAAGAATTACTGTGATGTGGATGTGCTGTTTTCTTATGTTGGATATGCTGCTTCTTAGGTTGGACAAAGTAGAACTTTTTAAACACAGTAATTGCTAGGACTTTTGTACATCTCCTTGTACAGAGTTAATGCAGAGACGAAGGAAGCAGTGCAAAGGGAAGGAAAATAAGAGTGTATCAACAAGGTTTTCTTCTGTTGGTATTGGTACTTTGTAGAAGTCACACTTTGTAGAATTTTTTCTATTTAATTATGTGTTTCACAATATATGCTTTCAAAAGAGCTGACAAAGGTAACATAACAATGGGAAGAAGAAAGAATGTAAAAGAAATGGTAGGCAACAAATTAAATCCTAAAGTGGGAATAAAATATTTCTCACCAATTCACTTCCAATATTCAAAAGTTTAGACAGAAGTGATGAGGGATACATGCAAGGATACCAACAACACAGAGATAAAATAATGGTTGATGTAATTCGATTCAGACTGCACTTGCCCTTTATCTGCAAAAGAACAGATGCTCTAGCTAGTTCCAAATTATGAAACTGTAGCTTCAAAACACATTCCTCTCTCCACTAAGCAGATTTAAAATTTAAATTAGTGTCTCTATGTTGTATGCAAGTCAACTATTTTTTTCACAGGAAGAACAGACTCCCATGCTTTCTATCAAGGCAAAGGTCTCAGAAAATACATTTTACTTACAATGAGTTGTGAGTGACCATTTAAAATTAAAATAGGTCCTTTATCATCATGTAGATAGGGATAACACTTATCAAAAAGCATAGAAACTCACAGTGTTAAAAGAACATGCACAGTTCTCTGACTTCTCTGACTGACTTACCAGAAATGAATACATTTAGTATAACTGCTTCCCACACATGTGACAGACCATAATACTGGCACGCCTGACCTAAACCACATGGTCAGTCACTCACTATAACAGGTTCTAAATTTTATTACCTAGTTCGGAAACAAAGCACAATGAAAATACTGATTTTTTCCAAATGAAAAAAAAATCTTCTGATGTCCAGAAAAGGGGAAAATCAAACACTACATCATTTATTCTTCAAATTCTAAAACTTTTCTTCAGACAGGAAAACCTCAGCTGTCAGCTGACACAGGACTTGTGAATGGAAAGCCATAGGAATTCTGCCACGTTTCTTTCCTATTTCATCCATTAGGATAGCAGGGGAGAGACACAGAGAGAAAGAAACAGGATATACTGTAGAATTTTGTGTCTTAATTGTTCACTTTTAGTGTGAAATAAAACATTATATATTCATTTATGCAATAAGCATTTCAGCTGGGGGTGGGGTGGGGTGTGTGTGACAATTCCTGAGGGAATTGGTAAGGAATCATGAAAGATTCCTATAGTACAGCGATACTTTAAAAGACATAGCCATAATAATAAGCAGATCTAAATAGGCATGATGCTGCACAGTTTACATTTTCAAACCTTTTCCGTGTATAAAATTACACTTGCTGATTTATAGGCATGGCTCCATTTAGTATCCACCCTGTACTTGTCTCACTGTGTCTACAGGAACATTGTAATGACAGCAGCTTTACTTGGGGCAACGTGAATAAGGGGAAATTGAAAAGTAGATCAATACTAATGCAATCACAGGAAAAAAAATCTTAATCTCATATAAAATATTCTTCATTGCAGAAGTTGAAGTGGAGTTGAAGGAGAACTTACTAATACAGACAAGAGAACTAAAGGTATACACGCACAAACACCACCATTACCAGTGAAGTGGAGATGACCAGAGGAAATCTTTCAAACTGTCAGGCAGAAAGATGAGAAGAATACAGTGACAAATGAACAAAGCATGACTGATTTCTGGAAAGCACAATGGGAATGGGAGGCATCGGATAGCCCTTTGCCAAAGTAGATTGAAAAAAGATCATGTGAATGGAGTGATGTGATTAATCAAAGTGAAGTGCAGATCATGGAAGAGGAAGTTCAAGGAAGATTGAGAAAACTACCTAACTGGAAAGCACCAGGAAAAAGAACAGAATCACTGATCATCAGCTAACAAGCTTTACAAACTAGTACCCTCAATTCAAAATACATATATGAGAAGCTGGAAAAGATGTATTTAGCTAGATAATGGCAGGAAGGATTCAATTAATTAAAAAGATGGAAAATGTGTTACACTGGAACAGGCTCACATGCAGGTTTGGTGCTCCTAGAGAATGTACACAACACAGGGATGTCATCATGTATTGTCTATCCCTTTGGAATGGACCTGCATTAGCCCATGGAGTAAAAAGTCTTTCTTGGCAGCTAAAAGCAGGTCAGGCTATCCTAGCCATTGCAGAAACTTGACAATTTCTAGGAAACGAGTTCTTGTATCAGAGAAATAGAGCCTGAGGAAAGAAGCAGGCCTGCCAGCAGGGCAGAATAGCCTTTTCCAGGAAAAAAAGACATACATATTTCAAGACCTCACCAGAGGGGATTCCTCCAAATGTTCTGGAGCAGTCTTTAGATGAAATTTATCTGAGACCAGAAAAATAGAAATAGTGTGATGAATCAGTTTGAACAGGAGAAAACTGGGGGAAAGGACATTTTTTGTACCCTGTAAGACCCTGTCAAAGCTTATAACCCATCTGTGTCACAGTCACCCATTATTGTTCTATTATTTCATTCATCTATTCCTCTTTCTGGCTCAGCTTCCTCTTTTTCTGTGTATTTCAACTCATTTTCCTTTTCTGCTGCAAATAACTGTCACCATGTGGTTCAGTAAGAATGTTTCTCTGGTTCTGATTTAATAAACACCTATAAATTCAGATATTCGGGTCAGATATTTTTCTGATATGACAATATGTTTTTTTATGAAGCTCTAAGAGTACTGCCAGCAGAATTCAAATTCTGCAGGATCAAAGCATTTTGTTCAAATTTAGAGATCCAATATGAGTTTTCTAAATCTCATGTAGTCTTTTAGTTTCGTAAAGTCTTTCAGTTCTTCTCTTGAACGTGCCTGCTCAGTTTGTTCCCCATACATTATCAAAAACATCTGGGATGTTCTTGTTATTTACGGTCAGGGTACACCTGACCGTAGATATGTCTGAAGGTTTGTGGCTTTTGCTCTGAACTTGAAAATTTTGGCCAAATATTACTTTGTATCACTATGCTAGAATCAAATTGGATAGACTTCTGCTATCATCTAAAAAAGGAAATATGTCAGATGATTAATTGTAATGCTGAAAATGCAGGAAAAAAAAGATGTGATTGTTCATGTTGTCTTGAGCAAATCATTAATCTTTCATTTGCAGCTGAGCAAACTGGAGATGATAGGTGGTTTGGGCTCTGTAGAGGGCAAGTGTTATGAGGATGTAAATGTTAAGTATCTTTTTTTTTATTATTGCTAACAGTTCACACAAGGAATTTGGCAATAAGCGAGAGGCTGCATTGCTGTTCAATTCCAATATAAAAAGTTCTGGCTGACTGACTATCTGAGAAATTGTTCTTTTTCCATATAATCTAGTGGCAGGAGAGGAAACAGAGAGGTAACAGTTCAACCAACTCTAGTTATAAGAATTCATTCAGGCAATCAGGTGGTCTTCAGTTAGATGAATGTCTGCAACACCTGGACTGATAATATTCTAAGCATGTGCTTCTCACTACTTGCGAATCTGCAGAACAGATACAAATAAATTTAAGCCTTCAAAATATTGCTGCTTTTTTTCTGACTAGCAAAGGATTAGCAAAAAGCAAACAAAAGAGAATGAAAATAGCTTGCAGTGCTTTTTTTAATACAGATTAGCAGCAGGCATAACTCAAATACCTCTCCACTTCTCCTCTGCTCCAGAGCCAAGTATCCCTGAAGTAGAGCAGCTTTGCTGCTTACACCTGGATTTTGACAACTTCATCCCTACCTGATGCACACAGCAATATGGAGGCACTGCCTGTCAGAGATATTCACACACCAAAGGAAGCATGTGCATGAGCTTAGAGGATGTATTAAATCAGGATAGTCCAATGTCTCCTCTTCACTCAAAACTGCTCAGTATTAGAGCAGACCTTGTAGACCTCTTAGCGAAGAGCTAGTTCTAGGGACCTGCAGCTTTACACTGCCAGTCCCTCATCAATTAGGCAACAGGGACACTAATCCACATTTGAAGGGAGTTTAGACATCCATGTTCTGCATTCATCCCAGAAGCACTACAACCTCTTCATACGTATCTCTGCACAGGCTTGTTTTACATCAAGGTAGCACCTGATACATTTGGCATCCAACTGCTACTCCTTTTCTGTCCCACTGGTGTTTTACCAGCTGTGCTTCTGCTGCATTCAAATGAGGAG
Organism: Mycteria americana; assembly: GCF_035582795.1. Lineage (NCBI taxonomy): Eukaryota > Metazoa > Chordata > Aves > Ciconiiformes > Ciconiidae > Mycteria > Mycteria americana. Next base: position 21,761,349 of record NC_134366.1, on the reverse strand, counting down.
ACACTCCAGATTACTCCTCTGAGCATATGTGTTTCCATGCACAAAGTCCTCCAAGACCCATGTGTACAGACCTCACAAGGAAACCTCTGTCAATGGATGTATAGCCTGACATAATTCTTTAAACCTCAGATCCTGTCAGCTTAGACCTGTGCCTGGAGAAACACCGGACAGAGTTCTGGCTCTCCTGCTCCACTCACAGGGCACAATGGCAAAAACTGCCATAATTCTGGCATCTCAGGACCAAGGGATGAGGGAGGTCTTGGCCTTGTTTTCTTTCCTGTTTACATAGAACAATACCACCTTCTTCTCCATCTCATTTTAGTTATCCTTAGTCTCCCCACCATCTACAACTGCCAACTAGCAGCATAATAATCAGGTCCTCATTAATTAGAGAGCAACAACCAGACCTATTATTATAGGAAAGCAAGGAGAAATGTTTACCCAGAACTGGGTCTTCAGATAGAGTCTGGAACATCAGCTATAGCATCCTCCCAGCTAAGGTCAGGAAGACTTTTGTTCTGCTCACAGGATGCAACACAGCTAAAAAATGAACCAGAACCCTCCTGCCAGCCCTGAGTAGAGGAACAAGGAGGTATCAGTACATCCACACAAACTGATCTCAGAACGTGTCTGTCGTGGTTTAACCCCAGCCAGCAGCTAAGCACCACGCAGCCGCTCGCTCACTCCAAACAAAACAATGTAATTCCCATGCTGCTTCAGTTTATTGCTGTCTGTGGCCTCTTCAGATTTAAGATTTGCTAATCACAACATTTGCCACCATTTATTTAACTATGACAACATTTATTGGAACATGCAAATTTAGAAAACAGGTTCCTTTTTCACAGAATCTCTGGATTTCTTAAACTTTTATCTTAAATGATATGCTGCTCTTAGTGCTCTGAAAGTGTCCCTTTGATTTTCAGGTCTTCTGGGAATATTGAAAATAAAGAGTTTCTTCTAAAACTGAGTGTTCTGTAGATTTCAAAGCTACTACAGATTTACACCAGTACAACTGAAAGCCAAATTTGGCTTTCCATTTGTTGTTACTTACTGAGTTTATGGATGGCCTGGCTAATGTGATCCATGATTTATGACACAAAATATTGGTGTACATAGCCAAATATTCAGAATGCCTTGCAGTTATCACTGGGCTGCACAAGCAGCAGGAACATTTCATCCAAACCCAGCTACAAAAATGAATCTGAATTCTCTGCCAAAGGAAAGAAAATAAACTGATTATTTTATTTTCACCCCTTCCTAATAACGTGTGCTTTTTCATTGTCTTCAAGCCTGCAAGTTAGCTGTGGCTATGTGAATGAGTTCCTCTATGAAACACACTTTTGCATTATTTACTGTCCCCCCCCCAAATTACATACCTACTAAAAAAGCAATGTTTGTGGATCAAACCAAAGATCTTTCTCATGCTGTTCTGTTCAGCTATATTCCTACATGGCCACGGTAACTCCTCAGCAATCTTCTCCTTGCCCTGGATGCTCTGGCAGTTTGCAGCAGTGGGAAGTCATGGAGCAAAACATAGAGGTTCCCAGCTTTCAGCTGTAACACTGTAATGCCTCTAGGTACAGCACCTTTGAACAGACTCCATCAACTGACCGGCATGGAAACCGTCCTCTGAGAGATGCATAAATGAGCATCTGTGGACTCTCATTCCAAGCTTTTGATTCTGGGGGAAAAAAAAGAATTATTCATTATTAATAATGAGAAAAATACATTATTATTAAGGCCCCCTGCTAGTGATTTGATGTCTTCATTCTGGTGAGAGTTCACCCAGATTTGTCTTACTCCACTAGCAGATATTTAAGGAGAATATATACAAAAGAGGTCAGTCGTTCTTTGGTCTGTGCCCAGCTTTATGTTGCATCTCTCTCAAAAAGCAAGAAAATGTAAATATCAAGTCTTTACAAACTTGATTCCATTCTCTGTTGCCAGTTTTTGCTTTCAGGTGTCAATGAGACGTGATTGGTACAAACTGATATGGATGTTTTAGCAGACGTGTATGAAAATCCCTTCATTCCCATTATACTGGATCCTTCTGTGTGCTCTTACATATTAGTTAGTGGTTATTCCTGCTAGATTGACTTTGCTGTGCAGAGCAGAGCTGTCTCTGCAGGTTTTGCTTTGAAGGTGTAGTACTGGGCAGCTAGAAACAACCAAGTTCTCTTGAGCTCCTGATGGCTTATTTGTTATTGCAAGAAGCTTTGTGAGATCTTTGTTTCTAAAAAGGATTAGGTTAAAGGAAATATTGTTTGGAGGATTGAAGTCACTATTCTTTTTGTTATTACAAAGTAGAAAACAAGCAAAACAACATGTTATAAATAAAACCACTTTAAAATTCTAGCAGTTTTTCAAATCTCAAAAAATAATCTTTCATATGAATGTTATAAGGAGAATAAATTTTCATTCGGCTGAGTACTATGCATAAAGTGCAAATGTTTTAAGTCTATTTATCAGGCTGGCTGGAACATAAACTGAGAGACTTGATTCTTATTATTACAGTCTAATAAACAAGAATTCTCTCTTACCTTGCTTTACGCTATTTTCTATGAAGCAGAAAGAAAATACATTTTCATACAGTTATCATTCTTCACTCCCCCAATCTCTTCTTAAAAAACTTACCAGTATTTCAGAGAAATTGTTGAAAAATTGAGTGCTTGGAAAACTAAGAGGAGATTTATGTCAGGAAGAGATAAGTTGCCCCCAGGTCTGTGCACCTCATTTCTACAGGGTGTTTTAGGAGAAACCCCACAGGTATTCTGACCATATCAGTAAAATGTCACATCCCTTAGATAGTACCTTCCTTTTAAAAAAGTTTACCATGTTGTTAACTTCTCGGGGGGGGGGCGGGGGGGGTTGCTTTTTGGTTTGGTTTGGGTTTTTTTTAATCACCTTGCACTTCCCTGCCTTACAAACAATCTCAAGAGGGATCCTTGGTGCGTAGCTGAGGAACTACAGATAACTTGCATAGCTTTTGCATATCACCTTTTCTAGGCTCCTTAGTCTGTATGACTTTGTAGGTGCATTTTATTCTGTGCACCTGTAGCTGATGCTGTGTTCATGACATGACCTTGCACAAAAAATGTGATCTAAAGGTTGCTGAAGGACTCACTGCAGCTTGTCCATGGAAATCAGCACAGATTAGGCTGAGCCACTCACTTTAGCAAACTCTATTTACTGCCTGAGAGATCTCTTGCCTGCCAGCAAACTACTCCAGGGATGTACTTCTCACTTGTTTGCAATATGCCAAACCCACTCTTCAAAGCTTTATGAAGTGAAACATCCACTCCTATCCTATCCCACATTCCTTGTTCTCTAGAAAGTAAAAGTCCTTAAAAGCAATAGCAAGGATCTAGCAGGTGAACTTCCTTCTCTTCTAGAACTGAATTAACCTCTCCTAATCTTCTGGAAAAATAGGGAATACACACCTCTTCAGGCATCTCTGCTTTGTGTTTTCATTTGCTATAACTTTTAGAATAAACATCTAAATGGACTTGCAACAGTCACCTAGCCTTCTAGAGACGGAAGTTTTGGCCACTTTTTTATTGAATCTATGTACATTGGGTTTTTTTCCCTTCCCTGACCAAAGAACAGTCATTTTTCAGTGACATTCCCACTTCAGCTCTACTTCTAGGCAACCCAAAATTCAGAGAAGTCAACACATGTCATTAGATTCAGTCCAATCTTGAAATAAAAAATTTTATTTCACTGTGATGCAACAGCAAGGAAGAAGTCTGACAGTCCAGCTGAAGTATATATCTACTGCTTTCTTTTTCGAGGAAGAAAGACTTTTGTACAAAAGTTCATCAAGTCAAAAAGTCAGATTTCCGAGGGAGGGGAATGTTCTAGCTTATTATATATTCTATGCTATATATGCTATGTGTTTCTGCTTGGCATAGTCCTGATAAAGTAAATTATGCTGGAAGTTTACTACACCTAAGAGAATTCACCTAGGCTTGGAAGCACAGCAAACTGCTCCAGGGATGTATTTTAAATGTATTAGATTTCTCTATACAAGAAGATTATTTTCTTCTTTTATTAATTACTGTAGCATTATGTCCTTTACCAAAGTGATATTTTTTCCATGTGCTGTCCCTCTTTTAAATCAATTTTGTTACCTCCTGTGACAGCAGCCAATGTGTCTTGCAGTAAATACTAAATTTGTTATGCCAGAAGGCATGACAAATATGACACAATGAGTACTTGCTACTGGATAACCAAATTATTTTATTTAAAACATTATTTCACAATGTAGCACATCTTCTTTGCAAAATGAGTTCTTCATAAAATTTGCCAATGTTTTCTACCACAGGGAATTTTCCTAACTTTAACAGTTCTGTGTTCAAAAGAAGCAGGAATAATCATTGGAGCAGAGACCACATACATTTTCTCTTCCTACGTACCGGCAGAGCAGCTCAAGGCTTGTTCCTTCTTGTCCTGGCCCTTCCTTTCTGCCTCCCTCCTGTGCACTCCCAGTGCATCCCTGGCATGGCACTGGCTCTCATAAGGGAGTGACAGGGGCCGCAGGGCCAGGGAGAGCATGGGCACGGGGACTTCACCTCTGGGTGCCAGCTATTGGATTAATTTTGGTTTAAAGGAAAGCTGAAGCCTCCATCATTCTTCTGAGAGATAAGACAGACTGGATTTGAACCAGGCCTTGTGCTGAGCTCAGTGCTCCTGAAGCCTCAGATACCCGTGGATGTCAGAGGACAGCTTGGCACTTCTCTTCCCAGGACAGCAGTTGAGAGCAGGCAATGGATCTGACCTAGAGCTTCCAATCATGGCCATAGATGTGGGTCCCTGGTGAACACTTAGGCTTTACGGGGAGTCACTCTATGAACTGCAGCTATTTCAAAGCGAAGTACCTACTGGTGCAAGCACTTAGTAAATCATACCAAAATTATTGTGCGATTAATAACAAGGGGAAGGGAGATAAACTAGGAGCATAGAAGATTATTTAGGTGTTAGAGATACTAAAGTCATCAGGGCTTGACAAAGTGTCCCCCCGAGTACTCACAGCGGTAGCCAGAGCAGTCTCAGAACTATTAGCACTGATTCCCAAAGATGCTTAGAAGACAGTGAGATCCCAAAAGACTGGAAAAGGGCAAAGAGAAAATCCTTCTCAAAGAGGAAAAAGGGGTATCTAAGGAATTAGTGACTATTCAACCTAACTTCAGTACCCCAAAGGACAGAGGAATAAATTATCAAATAATCTATCAGTTCATTAACACCAAGGGGGTAATAAGAACCATTTAACATGTATTTGTCAAAAACAAATTGTGCTCATGCAATACAATTTCCTTCTTTGACAAAATAATTGGCTAAGTGGATGAGTGGGAAGCATGAAATGTGACGTATCTTGTCTTTATTATGGTTTTTGACACAGACCAACATGACATCCTCATAATCAAACTAGAGAAATATATTCTAGATAAAACTGCTGTACAGAACGTTGAATAAAGAATAACTCAAAGTCTGTTTTCAACCGAAAGGAGATTAAATGAATTCTCACAGAGATACGTCCTACATCTTAAATTCTTCAATATTTTCATTAAGGTGAAAAATTATACAGAGAATATATTGGCAAAATTAACAGATGACACTAAATAGAAAGTTCTCTGGATAAGAGACTTAAATTTTAAAATTATCTTAACAACTTTGCGAAATCATCTGAAAGAAAGAAGTTCACATATGATGTGTTACATATGAGCTACATCCCATGAGAAGGGAAAAGATTGAATGCATAAATGCAAAATATAGAGTAAAAAGTTAAAAACTACTTTAGGAAAGGATTAGAAGTATATTGTAAATCACAATGTTGCTTCAAAAGAGGCAAATCTCTTTCTAGCATATACTAAAGGTGCTTTTATAACTTAACCGTTTTACTACATCTGGGACTATATGCCTACTATATATTGAGCCAGGCCTCTAATTTTAAACACTGCACATGAACAAAAATCAAGACAACACAGAAAATTCATAGAAAAGGAAAAAATGTAAAATATTTCAGGCATTCTGGAAAAACTGAAGTAGTGGAGGTAGTTCATCAATGAACGAGAACAAAGAAATAGGCTGTGGATTCCATTTTCACATATATAAAAAGATATGAAATTGACAGTGATACATTACTTGCTATGGGACTGGAAAAGAAGAAATTACTATAGATTGAAAAACACTGATGTTTGAGTATATTTGGAGGAGTTTGTAGAATCATTGAAATGTTCTTGATCAGAGATTTCAGATCAAGGAGTATGGTTATCCTCATCTCAGGGACATGACTTACCACTGTGTAATCAAACCTCACTAAAAATACATGTATGGTAAATCAAAAAGGAGATATAGGCTGCCCACTAAATTGTCTGGAGATCACACCACCACCGAACATTCACAAACTGACGGAGCATCTCTAGCTCTGTGGTCACCCACCTTTCAATTCCTCACATCCAGGTGTCGAGCATTGGGCAAGGCACAGAGACTCCCAGCTGTGGGAGCTGAGTGATTCTTCAGCCAGCACGTGTGCATAAGGGGAAATGAAAACACCAGCCCTGGGGAGGGGCAAGAAGCAGATATTCCTGGGAAAGAAAATGTGACCAAGAGTGGCACAAACAGATTTAGACAAAGGAAAGCCTGCCTGGGGTCACAGGCTGGCTGCTAGGGCTGCAGGCTGCTCACTTCACCTATACAGAAGAGAGATCTCACTTGTTACAGCAGCAAACATCACTCAAACTGCGGATTCCCTTTGCACAGTTTTCTACAGATGCTGCTTTTTAGTCCTTCTCCCTTCCATCCCCATCCCTCTGCCCTGCTGGGAGCAAGACTTGATCTCCAGGATTTTTACCCTCACTCTGCAGTCCTGCCATACCTCCCTCCCTCAGCTCCTAGAAACCCTAATGCCTTCCTTGCTTCTTTTCCCTATCCACACTTCCCTAATCCCTCCTCCTATCCTCCCAAGCACTGTCGGTTTAGCTCCAGTGCAAATAGTAAGAGGGAAAAAGATCAAGATAAGACTTAAAAGACTGTAGGAAAAGAAGACCAAAAAAAAGAGTTTTCTAGTAGAAGGAAGAGAAAGAAAGGTGAACGAACATCGAAACCATGTTGATTAAAAAAATAGAGAGGAAAAACAGGTAATGAGATCATTTGGAAGAGCAAGGCAGAAAAAGGTGAAGGAGTCAGATGGTGGCAACATACTTTCCTTCAAATCCTACCACTGGATTCAGCATTTCCAGGGCTCATCCCTCCTCTTTCTAGTAACATTCAGCATAATCCACTGGTGAAATGTTTCTTTTACTTCCTTCTAAAGATAAAGTGGCATAAGGCTAACAGTATTATTCCCATTAGTTCCCCTAGTTGAAAATAGAAGGGTTTGTTCTGTGTCATTCCAACAGGCAGAATTTCTGTTTTCTCACTTAATTTTAAAGTAGTAGGAGGTACATTTTTAAAAAGTTATAGGAAGATGTTAAAAATGTCTTTTACAAATTTGGAAAATCAAGCACTCTAGTTAAAAAGCAGCAAAATTAAAGAAATCTTTTCATAGGCACCTTGTTACGGTTTCTTTAACTGCTTGTTAACCAATCTTTAACCTGCCTTTTAAACACTTATTTGAATTTTTTTCATGTAAGCTGTATTTCCTTATACAACTGCTGTCTGAAGACAGAGGAAGAATAAGAGAGCTCTTATTTAGCCTTTTGTTCCTACTACAGTTATATTCTTCCCAATTTATATATTGTCTGGATACAATATCTCCATACCATAAAAAGAGGCAGCACAATATCTGATCTTTATAAACTGTAGCAGTAAATAAACAATAATACACAATGAACAAGGTATTCTAACAGCATAAATTGTTGGGGAAATATTTTCCCATTTAGTTCATATTTCTTTTTCCGTCATATATCTCATGATCCTGAGAGGAGCAAGGCCAACAGAATGTGTACTTATTCTCTGACTTTTCATTTACCTGTCTTCTGATAACAGAATGCACACAGTACCTGTTCTCTATGGTATATTATTCTACCACTGCCTATAGCTGCATTAGACCATCTTCCCACAACGAAAATGTATACCCATATACTTTAAAGATGACTTTATCTAGGTGACAGGTTGGGTAACTTCTGGTCTTAAATCTCTCTCCTTGGCAATGCGAAGGCACCGTTCACTGTCGCACTTAAAATACAGCCCACAGAGAGTCTGCCTCTGTGTGAGAACATGCCCAGGATTAAGGGCTTGAGAGGTCAGGGGAAAATAGGTTCTGATGGTCAAGAAACTAGAGGTGCTTATCTAAAAAACACATTTTCAAACAGTTAGATATTTCATTCATTTTTTGTCTAGTCTTTTGTATAATCATTCTGTGGTGCTCCACCTCTTCTTAAGGGATTTAAGAGGGCTGAGGGACATTCAGATGATTTTCGTGTTATCTCCATCTAAGAATTTTCCTGCTTCTGTAAATGCCAGGGTCTCTTTCTGTATATTTTTCTGCTGTAATATTAGATAGTGTCTTGTCTAAGTGGTACAGGAGAAAGCTGCAAAAACTATAATTTCCTACCCAAGAATTATTATGCTGAAACAGGCAGATTTTAGAGGAAGAAATGGTGTCTTTTATTAGCCTGACTGATAAAGTTGGAAAAAAACAGCTATGTTTTGGGTCTATCAAGCTCTGAACTATGCTAATTCTTCTACTAAAAGATCCTATCACCCTAAAACCTTGCACATATACTATGCACAAACTGAACATTGCTCAATTTGAGACTGTTTTTGCTGGAAAACTTTGAATAATTCTTTGGGATAATCTCCTGAGACCGAAGATATATCAAGACAATTTAACAGCTCTCATCTGTAATTTGAAGTATTCTTTATTTTAAAAGCTAGAGTTTATTTAAGGATATACTTCAGGTTCCCTAGCTTCAGTGGAACCAAAACACTTCCTCTGTTGACTTCCTGAATGCATTAAGTGTTCTTCTAAATTGAAGCCTCTGGATGTCTCTGCAGTCCTCTATAACACAAAAATTTTCATGAGAGATACATACCGAAACATTGAAACAGCTGGAACATTCCAACATGTTATAAGAAACTTCATTTTAAAAAGATATCCAGGCAAGATTAATTTTGTAGTACTTTAAGACTAGCACTGCCAACAGAGAATTCAAAGAAAAAAGAAAACCATTCTGCTTTATATCCTTTCCGTCATAAAGATTGGCTAAAAAAAGGCGGGGGAGGGATGGGGGAGAAGAAAAGCTCGCATTTTCTTTTGCCTATCCCATAGAGACATAGTCTCTATAAAGACTACGAGACAGATGGGTGGGCATTCACAGTCAGCTCTCTACCAAGCTCAGAAGCATGGGATGGCGTCTGGTCCAGACAGAGGCCAAACATTCTATCTTTGGGGCATTTCAGCGTATATGGAGACTAATGTCCCGTTTTTTTCAAACCAGTGGGAAGATCCCCTTAGTGGTAAGACAGGGTCACTGGCATTTACTGGGTGATGTTGCAAGGGAGGAATGATGGTTCTATAGTAAAATATTAAAGATCTTTTTGGATTCTGACACATTGTGTAGCACGAAGACACATATGCAAAGGTGGAAAGTTAGCTGTGCTAGCACTGGGCAGCTGTGCAAGGTACCTTCGAGCCCAGCTTGGCACAGTGTCACTCATCCTGCCTAGAGGAAGAGGTCCCTGCAGCGATCCTGGGCTTTTCTCTGGAGGAAACTGGCTGGTTGGTTGACTCCAGAATAGACCCCAAGAATGACATCATGTTTATACAGATGATCAAGAAATCTGCTTCCAGGTTCACTTCAAAGCATTATTCTATGTGGCAATGCCTAATGTCACTCCAGGGAGGTCAGCTGGGGACTGCTGAGCTCCTTCTAAGTAGAAGAAAACTGGGTTGTATATGAAACAAACAGGAGCAAAACTCAAGATTCTAGACATATCTGCAACTTTTAATACACTTTGTTTCAATAGTCAATTGAATAACCAAATGTCTATGCCAAAGGCCTTCTTCACAAAGTTTCAATGAAAACAGTATTTGAAGAAGGTGCTGTTGGAATGTTTTGCTTTTCAAGCAGAACGTGACTATCTCACATTTTACAGCTGTCAAGTGCTGAATGACACCACTGTTATGGATGGATCAGGACGATTGAAAAGTATTTAAATTAAATACATTCACATGTAGTTTGAAGTGTTGTCAGAAACTGCAAGGAAATAAATGAGGAACAATTATTATCGAGCAGAAGCTTTGGCTATATTATTAAGGGAACGATACTGACATATGCCAACTTATGTCACAGTATGTGTTCTTATTATCTCATACCAGGCCACCTCCTGCCAAGGGGCAATGGGTTGGGTTCTTGTGGAGAAAAGAGGATATTAATGACACTGAATTTGGAAATAATTTTATTATATCAGCATTATATACACATATGAGTTATGAAATCAGACAATCAATCAGCATGCAGGTTAATTCCTGCTCCCACGAAGCTTAGCTCAGGACCAGCTTACAGTTCCCAGACACTGGCACTGCCCTAAGAAATAACATGATAGAGACTTTGCAGACACCACAAAATTTGCCAATGTGCTAAAAAAACAAAACAGAGAAAAATTCACCTACAACCATGTTAGCTGGTGATGCTTGTCACAGCAATGTCTAAAAATGCAGACATTTCCCAAAGCTTTATTAAACTCTTTATTGGATTACTGAAACAGATCCCTTTTCCATTGAGGAAACAGACGGTTTTGGAATAATTATTATTGGCTGTAGTGCACTTCTACTAATAATACTGCCCAGTTCCCTCGTTATAGGCTTACTCCTGCTTCTCTCCAGCCCTTGGGCAAGGAAGTTTGCATTTATTTAAAGGATCTTCACTAGCTTTCTTTTTAAAATACATCTTTGATCAGAAGTCACCCTCGGGTATAGATAGCAATGAAGTACATGGAGTGTTACCAACCTTTCCGGTATCCTCTCTTGCAGGAAATTAAAAGAAAGAATTCAAAGATCTCTTTGTAGACATTCGTCTTTATCCTGTACAGTAAAGATCTGAGTGAGCAATGAAATAAATCTGACATAGGTTTCCTGTGCTTAAAGCTTGTAGAACAAGTATGAAATCAAATGATGAGCACTATCTATCTCATTAGTTCCTTTCCTTGCATAACAATTGCAGGTGACACCTTTGGCTAGTAAATTTGAAACTATGTCCTTGGGAAAAGACACAACTTTGTCTGACTTTCAGATGGTTGTTATGTAAGGCTGAAAAAGTTATTTAGTAGTAAGTAAGTGTCATTCACTTACAACATTGCAGAAATTTAAATACATTTTAGCTCCAGTAAGCATACATTTACCAAGCAAAATATCTCACACAGAAAAGAGAAAGATGCAGGCCCAAGGAGAGAATAAAGTCCAATGCAAACTTCATGATGCAAAAATGTACTGAGTCATGAGTGGAAGAACATATGAAAATTATGCCTGCTTGACTTTTTCCATGTCCTGAAGTCTTCTGCTTTGAATTTGGAACAGAGAGGCATTGAAAGCAAGAGCATACACTTGCAGAGCCAAGATCTGAGGAGCAGCCCAACTCCATACATTTTGCTGACATCCTGTAATTTCACTAATACTTAAAACAGAAGTTTGGTCCCTCATAAGGAAAAAGTGCATGAGGAAACTCACTGTCAAAATGCTGTCTGTAGTATTCAAGTTGTCAAGATAGTCAAGCTGTCTGTTGTTAAATCAGTTCCCAGAAGGAAACATCAAAGACAGAGAAAATTTCATACTTTTTCTTTGAAAATAGAGATGCCCCTCGTACTCTCATTTCTCTCTGTGAAGAATCCAAAAACTGTGCATCTATTCATTGCAATTATTAAAGAAAACCTCACAGAGTCAGGAAGCAGAGACTTTTCAGGTGAGTCTTATTTGGCATCTGTAGTAATGGAAATCCCATTTGTAGCACACCATCATCTCAGCCATCACACACCAGTGCTTAGAGCAACGCTGTGTACTGAAAGTGATAAAATACACTTTAGAAATAGCTTCTCAAGCTTTTCAAGATACAACAGAGTCAAATGCGGCACATCACGTGTATTATATTATCATCAGAAGACATGCATAATGTACTCTTTAAGTCCTAATCACAACTCGGTTTTAGTCAAAATCCATTGCATACCCGATTTACAGTGCTAGATAGATTTTAGGTCCTTTTAAAGATCTAGCCTATTACTTTCTTATGTACTCTTTGTCAATGAAAGATGTTGCTGTTTTAGTAAAATGCTACTCCTATTGCTGCAAGACTCAAGAGATGGCTCTTTTCCAGCAAGTTGCTGGGTAAATTTTGCATCTGGAATATTATCTGTGGTTTTGACACAGCAATATTTCCCTGCTTCATTTGAGCATGATTTTATGCTCGGTTCAGCTTGAAGACTTAACGCACCATCATCTGGCATCCATATGCAAATATAGATCAGAAACACTTTCAAAAACATTCATATGAAAAAGGAAAAGCTTATTATCCAGATGGATTAAGAAAGAGGCATACACAGAGTTACTGACCCTGTAGCCTTAGGACACGACCCTGTGATTTCCTCCAAGCTGTGGAGCATTCCCCCTGCTCCCAGCAAAGCCCATAGGCAGCCTGGAAACCAGCAGACCTGTACATTTCTGCCCTCCCTTTTCTTCAAGTGTCAAACTTCCCCGACAGTACACCAGTTCACACAAGATGTTATTGACTGCAAAGAGGCTTCTGAGAAGAAATAAGTGATTTTTAACACATGGCTAAGAAGAGAAAAAATTAATTTGAAAATTCTAGTGAAATACGTGTACCTGATCAAACTAATTTGTATTACAATCTTATTCTTTCAAGCTTCATCCTTCCTCATACATTACTGTTGTCACCTTAATCTCCTCTTGTACTGTGTACAAAATTAGGCAAAGGCATTGCTTTTTTTTTTAATATTGTTACATTTTATCACAATACTTAATTTATAGAAACCAGAGGATTTCTTGACCAGCTGTAAGGAACAACTTCAATATATGTGGGCACATAGGTATGCACGTACTTACCTGTGACTTACCTCACTTTGAGTTCCACAAATCAGACACAACATAATACAAAACGGACAATAAAATAAAGATATTCAGCAATGGTCCCTGTTGGCATCACTATGACCTTCTTGTTTGTAGTTTATCAGAAATCTGAGAACAGTAGCAAGATTTTATTATTGTGGCAATTATAAAGGACACAGTGTAGGTGTTTGCTAGCCCTGTGTTCAGTCACTCATGTCTCACGTGCCACTGGAGTGTTAGAAGACTGCTATCTGCAGGGTTCACGTCTCCAAGCACAGGCAAGGCTCCTCCAGTCCATGGGCAGATGTCCGAATGAAAACAGTGTGCCTTTAACCTGAAGACTGGCCATTCTTTCTCCATTGCTATCAGGATAAAAAGTTTACACAGTATTTGAAAGTCTGCTTCTCTTGTCCCTCTTTCTTGTCCATTCCCAACATTCTCATTCCACGGTCTCAGTGAAACTATACCTCTGTCCTCATTTTTATATGATCATCTGAACCAAAATAAACTAACAACTTTTCTCCTTTGGATTTTTATCCCTCAGCAAAAAGCATAAAATTTTCCTTTAATTGACATTTTTAATATGGCATGCTCACTTTCAGGCCATCTTTTCTTCCCCCTTCCAGAGTGACTATAGAGCTACATATTGCCTAAGCACAGGAAAACCAATGAGCTTCACCGCTGGCACATGAAGGGTAAGTCTAAGTAGCATAACACTGTGTCAGGGAGAGATACCAAAGCAAACTTGTAATAGATTAACACGAGCATTGAAAACAGCATTGCCTGCATATTCCCTGCTGTATTGTTTATAGCCAACACTGTTGTACTGCTTTCAGGACTCAAGCCAGCATCTGAGAGCTACTATCTGCACATGCCCAGCTCAGCTGCATCAATGGAGTCTAAAACTAATCCCATAGAGACGGTGACTTGAATGCAAGCTAATTATATGCAAAGATGAAGTTTCTCTACATCCCCCATTTTCACTGATTAATACTCCAGTCATGGAGCCCTCAGCACTTTCTGCTCTCTTTACTTCCCCAGTAGCCGTAGAATAGGCGGGCTGTCTGGTGAGTGGCTCAGCAGATCCCCGTTAACGGTCCCCAGGTCTCTGCAGAGGCAGTTTGGATGGACTGTACTATTCCAAGTTTCATCAGCACAGCCATAATTTTCTTAATGGCAGTGGGCTGCTTTATTAGCAAAAAGACCCTATGGAATTAATTCTCTGTAAATTTCCTGGCAAGGCAGTGCCAGGGACCTCAAAACTAGATCACCAATAACCAGCTCAAATGAGAATTTCCCCTGAACCGTAGAAAATCTGCTCAGTCCCTTAGTAGATCTATTCACACATAAAAGGCAACCCAGGATCCTGAGATTGCTCTAGTGTGATGTTGTCAATATACTATGTAGCTAGATATTGTAATCCTCATTATGTTCACCCAGCAAACAGCATCCACTCTGCCTTTCTGGTCCGTGGCATATTATAAACACAAACTTGCTCATCAGCCTGTTTTCACTGGTATCCTTTGGGGCATCTTCTCACCCTTCATAAGCAGACTCTTCATAAGGCCAGAACATGCTGTGAATACCCAGTAAATCCAGACAAAAGGCCACAAGGGCCTCTAAGACAGACAAACCTATTGTATTTGGGTGATTTCTTGTTCACCTTGTGACTTCAGCCTCATCTATCTAACAAGTACATCTCTTGTGAGACAAAACTTTTCCTGTGATCTTGAAACTGAAAGACTTGTTTCTGTAATTGCACTAATTTTTTTCAGGGTGACAAACAATTACTCCATCTTTCTAATATACATAGATAAAATCCCAGGTATTAATTTAGTCAGAAGTAAGTAAGTGTAAACATCTCTGCAGCCCACTAGTACACGTCTTTCAAATCTCACATGTTAAGACCTGGTCGTTAGGTTCCTTATTCTTCTTCCCTCCACCCAGTACCTGGCTCTCTCACATGCACCCCCAGAGCCCATCCAAATTAGAGGTGCTGTGTCCTTTCCAGCCCTGTTTCTAGAACATTTAGCATGCCTTGAGGCCTTCTCAAAGCGATAATAACTGTTATAAACTCGGATTTACCAAATCTGGTCCTCTCTTCTATGAGTTTTTTCTTGTGGACATAGATTCTCACTACCATGTAACTATAACTATTCTGAACATTATATTTTAATTCTATGAAGTCATACCTCTTATAGATTTTATGTCATTCTATGTATTGATATAGTTGTTATTAATTAATGCAAAAAAAAAATCAGGCTTTTAGACTGTGAGGGTCTCAATGAAACAAGGTTTAGTCCCAACAAAAGCTCAGCCTTAAAATCAGCTATAACCTTACCAGAACAGAGTTAAGTAGCGTTTGTGACCATTGGAGATTATTCTCTCAGTTCATGACTTTGTTTTGATTAGTAAGGTTTCATTGTGCCTGTGGAATTCTCTTTCTGGAAGAGGAAGAGCAAGGATGATTGTGGTTTATTTCAAATTAATTAGTTAAAGCTCACAACAAGCTGTTGAAGAGAAAAAGCAAAATAAAAAAGGAAAGTAGAATATTTATATTATAGCAATATCGGTCACAGCATTACAGTTCCTGCTGTATCAGCATTTTTACTGTAAATGACTGTCAAGGGTTTATAATTCAGTTGCCACATTTCTTTCAGCCCTGAGACAACATCCTAGGAGAATGGCTTCTTTATTTATCTGAATATTTAAACAAACACATACATTTCATATGGTTTTGTTAGTCAGCTCACTGTGAAAGCCATTGTAAAATAAATATAATATTAAAAATGGATGCACTTAAAATCTAGTCAACAGTTTTATGGCACATGCTTTAGTCATTTATACAAAGACAGAGGAACGCCATTATTTTATGTCACTTTGAAGAGCAAGGCTTGCAGAAAAATAGAATTTTTCAGAGGTTTCAGTCTGGCATTTGTCAGAACAATTTTACTGTAGCTGGGAAAAATACTATAGACTGGAAAAGTTAACAGCTGTGTTAGCTATGGGTTAGCAATTGGCGTGTGGCAGCTGTCCCAGCAGATGCTTCACCTGAGCCACGAGTAATGCCTCCACCACGGCAGCAGACCATCACTGCCAGGCTGTATCACCAGTGGCTGCATTACACCCGTTTGTAACATGGCTAGACAGTCAGTGGTTTTCATTATAATTGCTAGCAACTTGTTTGTAAGTTAATGTAATGTATTTCTGGCACACTGCCCTCCTCCTGAGGCAATTTTACATTTTCTGGACCGTGGTTTTCGGAAATTCTTTTTACGACAGTTGCACTGGCTTCCAAAAAACAAGGACAATTGTAATTGTCTAATTGGAAAACTACATTTGTACTCATTACCCTTTGCTATTTCAGTTAGGAAGTAAACTAGAATATAGTTGAGATTTGTACTTTGATTCAGAGAATAGCCAATTCTTTTCACAATTAGAAGGCAATCACTTTCAGACTGGTTGTTTAAAGAAGCATATCCACCTTGTGCTGGATGGTATTCTTAGGCTGTCTTTCTAAGGTTATTTTGAAATTCGTCATATTGTCATAATTTATCACATTAATATAAAAAAACTATACTTTAAAAGCATTACACTTTATAGAAGGAATAAAGTTAGGAGGACCTAATGGAGTTGTATATTTTAAATCTTCCTTCTACGGTCACTAAATAAGACCTTCCCTATTCATAGTCTTCATCTGGATGCTAACACCCAAGATTAGAGTCAAAGCTCTTTATAAAAGTTCAATGTGGGATGTATCCATATTGACATGCACCCTAGGCAAATGCTTCTCTGACCATACCCCGAGGCAGCTGCACACAAAGCCTCTCCGGTGAAGAAGCTGAGCACAGTGTCCCAGCAGCAGCGCCGCCCAGCCAAGCAGCCAAACCTCCGCCCCAGCAGTGCCCTTTGCTCTGGCCCAGCTCCGATGGACACGCTGCACGTGGACCCCGCACAGCCATGCCTTTCGCACGGCAGCCGTCCTTCCACTCGTGGCCCGGAGTATGTGCAGACATACCGTACGGTACGTATACTGCAGTACAGCCAGCGTGGCACAGGAACGTACATGCTGACATTATTTTTGCCATCGTTTTAAGTTATTGTTCTTTGGCTTCTGACTGAATCTGGCTGACTTCTCACAGAAGCTCACCAGGAGAAACTGCTCAGCTCACTCTGCCTGCCCTGCTGCAGGGACAATAGCTTCCAGGCAGCCACACGAACCTTTCAAAATAACACAATTTCTGCTTTGGCCATCTGTCCATGGAATCAGATTAAAGTGCTTTTAGAGAAAATAATTCTTTGCTTTATTTTTATTATTATTCTTATTCATTCCATATTCTCTCTCCTGAGCCAGAGACAACATGATAGGTCAGATTTCTCGCACATCTCCTATGGTTTCAAAACCAAAAAACCCCTCTCTCTGAGCCATCAAAAAAACCTTTAATCCTTAAGCTAACAGTGTAATTATAAATCCATATCCCACAGAAATGTTCCCTACTAGCTACCACTGTCAATAGTAAATAATTCACATGGAGAGGCTCTAATGGCAAACACTCCACTTAAAAGCTTTTCACAGCAGACAGCAGGATAACAGTGTAATTTAAGGCCAGAAGTGAGGAATGTTTGACTCTCATGCGATTTCCCCACTGACAACGTGCAAACAAAATTCCACGGGTCTTCCTGCTAAGAGAAAATGTGCTCAGTGGAATAGAGCTGTAAGGGTGCAGGCAAGATGTTTAAGCGCAAACGTATTACAGGCTGCTAAAATGACATCTGTCTGCCACTGCGCTACGTGATGCTTCCTGGAACAAAGCTGGGGAAGGTTTTATGAACGAGAATACCCCTTCCATTAGGGACATACAATGTGGAATACCCCACATTAGGGGGACTACATAATGTCTATGAGTATCTTATGTGGTCTTGCTGGGGAGAAGTGCTGCAAGGAACTTATCCCCATTTCTTCACCGTCTTTGCCCCCAGCAGAGCAAGGCGGGAGCCCTGTGCTGAGCCAGCTGACGAAGACATGGCAGGCACCAGCCCTGCATATCTGAACCTTGCCTCATCCTGCAGGGTACAGCGTTACACGGACAGGAGAAGAACTGAGAAGCAATGGAAATGGTGTGGAAAGACCTGTTTTTAAGGAGTAGCAGCAAAAATTAATGCATTCAAAAGTAAAGCTGCTTGCAAACGTCTTGTGTTGAGTACTGGCCAGTTGTCTAGTCCTTTTGTAGTGACACCACCCTCCACGTAAGTGGACTGCCAGCGCTTGCAGTCCAGCTGTCCTCCCAGTGTGCCAGGTTAGGTACGGAGAATCAGGACAGGTATAGCACAAAATTATAACTACCCCTGTGGCAGAGGAACAAGTCACTATTATTCTTAAACCCTGAAATCAGCAGGAACCATCTGGTATTCAGTGCTGGAAAAAGTCAGGACCTTAATCTGTCTGCCTCAGATTAAAACTTTGTTTCTAAATCCTCCTTTATTATAAGCTTTTGGATCTTCGCTATTTTCTGTTTGAAAGAACCCACGTCATAGAAGGCACACCTGAGAAAAAAGTCAAATGTAAATTGAGCACATTGAACAAGCTTAAGGCAATAACAAACAAAAAATACTCTTTAAAAATCACAGAACGTTACCTACAAAATCTCTTATCACATTGCCTTAGTCTCACCAGACACATATTTCACACTACTATTTCATTAATGTTCTCCAGATGAAGTTGTACAATCAGCAGAAAACCATTAAAGAGACAAAGTATTGCTACACTAAATAGCTTACTTGCTCTTCCTGCTTGTCTCCAAGCTATAGCTTATCTTTCTTTTTTCCATTCCTGAAGACTGATCCAACATGATCAAATTTCACGTCAGTAAAATATATTAAAATGAGAGAACAGGACATTTTTAATTTTCTAAGTTGTTATTCCTAAAAAAGGCATATCGGCAATAGGGAAATTGAGTAGTATATATTATTTGCTTGATACTTGGAGCTATGAAGTATAGATTATTTCCTGTTATTTAGTCCTTCCTGCCTAAACCTAATGTTATTAAATTCACTGTTATGCTGGGATATTTTTAAGGAACAATAAAAAAAGCTTAACTGCTTTAATGTGTCTTATGAGTAATATAATACACCTAATTTGACAGGTAGAATATTTGAAATTACACTGAGTTCAAGCTGAATAAAAAAAGAGGAGCGGGAGTGGAGCAGAGTCATCTGTGCATGCAATATTAATGGAAAATTGTATATTTAAAATGAGCTGGACAAATGACACTGTGACTTACTCTATATTTTCTAGAAGAATTTAGCATACACTCCAAAAATGGATACCAAGTAGAATGATGGACAATATATAGAAGCATACTTGTTTTTACTACCTCCTCAAGTTGCTTATAATGAAGAAATCAAGAATTGAAACATATGGCTTGTCACAACACAGTTGTGTTTGCATGCTGTGATTCCATCCTCAGATACAATTCTGTCTTTAAATACAGGCTTCCATGCTCTTCTTGCAAGGGATGTCTGTCTCATTCTGTGCACAGGAGGAGAAGCACCCTAGGAATAAATGCCGTGAATAAAACTGTTGTCCACAGCAGCATTTTCCAAGCTTTCTTTCTTTTTTTTTTTTTTTTAACCAGAACTCTACAACCATTCTGAGACAAAATCAAGTCTGACCCACCCTTTCTGGAAAAAAAAAAAAAAAAAAGGCAGTTATCTAACATTGGACATTGTTTCTATTTTGTTTATTTTCTAGTTTCTGTGGGTGGATGTGTACATATTGTAAAAGAAGAGTTGCAGTCATTTAATGACTAGCTTTCTGGTACAGACCACAAGTTGAGAAACATTGGTCTTTTTGTCTCACGTGGCAAATGTTTCTACTGGAGATTTTAAATTTAAATACTCAGATTTTGCATATTTAAGCAGTTTCAGCTGGCAACAGAGAAACAATCATGAACCACTCTTCCAGCTTCTACCTCAAAGGACACAGATAATAAATGCTTCTCATTTAAACACTTTTAATATAAGCAAACAGTATTTTCTATCTACCTTTTTTTTCTAAAATGGTTGGATTAGTTTTGATTAATCTTTCAGACTATAAAGAAAACCTGACTATATAATATATCCCTGGGTATAGACTTACAGAAGCATAACTGAAACTGAAAACAAAACCTTACAATGGCAAGTGACGTTGTGAATCTTAACTAAAGGCAGAACAAGTAACACTGGAGAGTGTCACACAACCTGTAGAAGGCACGATGGCTAGAGCTGAACAAGAGGAACAAGAATAAATATTTTCCTTTTAAAGCTATGGATGGTTGTGATACTTTACAAACAACACAACAGCCAATTCTCTCACCCCGTAGCTTTAAGCCTTAGTTACACGTCTGGTTTAAATTACTAAGCAAATTGTTCTGCCAGCCCATTACACATAATAAAACCAAAGTCTCATAGCTTGATTAAGGCACGTGGCTGGAAGTCGTAGCCAACTGGTTTTATAAGTGTGGGGCAGCGCAGCCTTTGCCCTGCCTGTCGGGTGGCTTGGGCTCCTCTTCCCTTTGTACGTGTCCCATCCTGTCAGTCTCTGTTCTGAGGGAAGACATCCGAGTCCTGAACACGAGTGGTGAAGTGTACAGCTGACCTGCACCAGCCTGTGTAACTGTCTCCTCAGTGACAGGAAAAATCCCTTCTTTAAGAGTACATGGCAACTTTAACCAGAAAATAAAAGTATTGCAAGAAAAGCTCGTCTTCAATTTGCAGCTGCTAAGATGTTTCAGGTATGCTCCTAAAGCTCTTAATGGACAGAAGGCAAAGAGCTATGGGAGCTGAATACAATGACCACGGAAAACGCATTCAAATATGCTGAGATGAAGAACTTTACCTACTGCTTTTTCTTACCTTTTTCTAATGAACGTTTTCTGGTGGAGAGGACTCCCATGCAGTTTTCCTTCAGCTGTGGGGCAGGAGTGGCTATTTGGGTAGAGCAAAAGACAGTACTGAAACACTCTTTTTGGATCCATAACTTTGAAGCTTGTGAATACTTTTGCCAGTATCATTCCCTTCCATGATGGCACTCAGCTCTAGTTCATGCAGAGCAGTTTTGAAGAACTCATATAATATTAATAATTATTAATCGCGCCACCACACAGAGGCAGAGGCAGTGAGTGATGCTGTGGTGGAAGGGATAGCATCCTGGGTATTGAACTTGATTGTGTTTTTTCCCCACTGGGCTTCTTCATGGAGCAAAAGTTCTAGTGAAATTTCAGTTATGGCTCTTTTCTTTAGTCCCCTTCCAATGGTATGAACTGTTTCTCTGAGAAGCATGAAAGATAAAATAAAATTTAATACAGCATATATTTTCACTAAGGCACTACATAATAAGGCACTACATTTGGAAACACACCAATGTGGAGATGGGAATTTTTCTGCTTGAGAAATAACTTAATCAAGAAGACTTGTGATTTGGAGATGAAATAAAAAGATGTCTCCAGATTTAGCAAGCTAAAATGAGATGGGAAAGGGATTGCCTACCTAGCAATGCTAGCAGTTCAACATTTAATCTCCACACTGAGATCTGGCAAATGGTATTGGATTCAAGAAATATAAATATAAAAAATATAAAAATCTATAACCTGTTCAGCTCTTTTTGGTCACACCCTTTTCCACACCTGAGATCTCCACAGTCTGAAGACTTCAGAGGTTTGTTTAAAGTCTCCAGACTTTCCACATCCCAAACATCTCCATTGTTCGTGTACAGGCTTGAAGCCAACTCGAGCTTCATCAGCTTTAGGGTTCAGTGAGAAAATGGTGATTTACAGCCCTAGGGGTTCATATTTCTGTCTGGGATTTCTGAGACTGAAATATGTGTGCAAGAACTGTGCAGTGGCTAGACAGTGAGTTCATCATTGTGCGATGTCTCAGACTTACCACACACGTGCTAAAGCAAAGGTCGTCATCACCCTGGTCATCACCCTGTGCAGGGCGTGTGGAACAGGGCTGATCGGAGCCTGGCACATAAACCTACTGTTCAACCACAAACGAGAGAGGTGTGTGGATAGCTATGGGTGTATTTCGCTCCTTCCCACCTTAATCCCTGAGGCAGATGGGCTTGAGTTCAGCACGTGACATAAGTTACCTGGCCCATTCTCACAGATGAGTTTTGAAAAGGGTAATTGTCAGCATATGTAGTGTCAGTTCATCTTCTTGCTCCACCACAATTGTTGCCCTTTCAAAATTAAGTCTGGATATATTTTCCCTTATGAAAATATCTTTGTTACTGTTTGAACTTCAGGCAGACAACTAGCAGCCTTAGGTATTCCCTAAACCAGGTGAAAAGCACGTTGACTGAGTTTAGACACTCCAACCCTGCACCCTGCATCACCCGCTTGAAACTAGAACAGATCCCCTTTGCTGGATGAAAGACAACGTGGGAATAAAAATCAGAAAAGTTATCAAAACAGCTTCCGATAGCAGTCTCTCAGCACCTTGCAAACTAGAATGATGCTATGCATCTCTGTGTATAAAAAACTTTCATTCCCAGTACTTGACTCATTTCAGACAAGGAAACTATATTCTGGACCTATCATCAATAGAAGAAAATAATTCAGTTTATCAATCAGGCCCAGTTTATAAATGTAATTTATACATTGTCAAAACTCTTTTAGTTTTTAACTTACAGAAATTTACACCAATATAAGATTAATTTCATAATGTATTAACTTTGGTAGCAAATCTGGCTTAAGGACCCCTTACGAGATTTTTGCCTTACCACTCCCCTAACCTATTTTTGCTCCTCTGTTGACACTTATCGCATCCTCACAGATAGACAAACGGTTTGTGGAGGTCACACAATAAAGAAGCTCACTAAATGATCTTGGTTAAAAATAATCCACAGAAAGAAAAAGAAAAAAAAAAAATCTCTCTTACAAGTTCCTCCCATTTCTACTTTTCCAGCCTTGAAAAGGCTCATAAAAGTGCAGCCCTTCATCAAAGAACCATTTTCTCACCAGATATATCGTCAGTGTGTGTGACAGTGTGACTTCTCCCTTCTCCAGGGCTGTGTCAGGTCCCAGATCCTTTTATTTTCATCTAGGGCCTTTACTCAAAAGGTTACACACCTCTTCATTGCTTTCTTAGGTCATTCCAGTGTGGCCATCCCAGTCTGGAGCACCGTCTATATCCACATTGCAGGTGCTTAGGATGCTGCACAGCCAACCACGTACATCTGTTTATCACATGAGCAGGACACCCATGAACACGACAGGCTCTTACCTTCTCATAATCTGTCACTTCTGTAATTGATGCCACTTCTTGTCTGCACCAAACTCAACCCATAATCTCACAGGATTAGTGAGAACAGTAATCCTATGCCCTCATGGTGAATGTAGTCCTACCTTAACAAGGATGGCACCAGCTGGAATGACCACAACAACGATTCCTGATCCGGGGGAGAATAAAAGGGGAGGGGGGACGAAGACTACACATATATACATGACAGCCTTTCTCAGTGGGTCTAGCACATACTGCAGGACTGCTATTAGAATACATAAAGGGCAGTTGTTCTTACAGCATTAAAGATGTAAAGACTGATCTTCTGTATCACAATTTAAGAAAAAAAAAAAAACAAAAACAAAAACCAAAAACCAATACACACCACGCTTTGGAAACTGTTTGTCAGGCTTTTCTGGTATAAGCAGGCTCAGTGAAGATATCCCTTTCCCGCATTGCGGACTCATAACTAACCATGATATGAAATATATGATTATTACAGCTATGCTTTCTACACTTTCACTTCTAAATCTACCATTGCTAAATGCAGCAGATTTTTATATATGGCAGGGAAGATTAATGAGCTGGCTTTCAACCATAAAGCTTTCTTGTTCATTTTTTCCTACAGATGAAGTAGGATCTTTTTTGTGAACATGTAGATTCAATGGTACCATAATTCATATGAGCTGTGGGGGATAATCTAGCACTACTGAAGCATCATCAGGCTATGTCTGATTTTAATCATGGACCCCAGACAGTTTGGACCTGATTTGGATCTCAAGACTAATATTCACAAACCAACATAAGCTGTCAAGAAATTCCCTTTTTTTCTGAGGAATTTGCAGTTGAGATCCATTGTAAGTTTCCATAAAACTTTTTAAATTCTGCATAAGCAGAGTTGCAGAAAATCATCAGGCATATTTATTTATTTTAGTGAAACAACAGTTTAGCACAGAAAATAAACCCTTGCTATCAGAGGGGCACCAAGATTAAATGCATCTGAGATTAGATCCCAAATTGACAAAAATATGTCTTTTTAAAAAATACTTGAAAAGGGGGGCCCAACTTTGAGTTGTTCTTTATCCAGCTGATCATATGCTCTTTCCGTGAGTTTCGATGTCAGTGCGGAATACAAATGCAGTAAGCTTCTTTTTAGGGAAAGTACATACACATTTTTGCGCCGCTGATAGTTGTAATGTCTTGCACATATCATTTCAAAAAAATGCAAGAAATAACAAATAAGAAAAATAAAATAGGATTGCTTTCTGCTTCTTTCATATCAGATTTACATACTTTCATTACCTATAAATATAGTAAATAAACGGCATCAGACAATGTAAATTGTGGGCAACAACAACAAAGCTCTTCCCAGGTCTGAGAAGAGATAGCCACTTTTCCAAGTAGATCAGTTGGAATCAATTTACCTGTTAATTGCTTCATTTTCTGTTCCAGATCGTCAGATTGATTTTCTATTCCAGACACTGGGAGCTGGCTTAAGTCTGCAGGTAGCAAATGCTGTCAATCTCCATTTCCTTATGTATCTCAGTCCGTGAGTCTCAGTAAAAGATAGCACGGTACCTAACGATCAGCTTTTTGTGCAAGAGTTTTCTCCAAATATATCTCAAGTCACAGAAAAAAATCAGTACCTCAAGATCTCATTGTTATCAGCATATTCACAGTAGCCATCTCTGGACTACATTTCCAAAAGGAAAAGGTCCTGTTTGAAGGGAACTGCAACTTACTGGACAGAAACCTGTCCGGTCAGGGGACCAGGGACAACTGCTGTCTTTTGTGTGGTCTCTTCATTTCTTTATGCTTCTGGGTTTTTTTCCTGCCCACCCTTTACATACTCGATACCTCCTTTTTCAATAAGTTAACAAAAAAGGAGGTTGTGTTTCTATTGTGCATAGCTCAACAGGAATCTCATGGGCCTCTAATTGGTACTCTAGTAGAGAGGAGAATACGTATAAACGTGCAGAAGACCTTGATTCCATTAAATCAGAAGTAAAAATCCAATTGCCCCCCCCCCCCCCCCCCCAATCCCCAAAGAACAAAATACAGAGAAAAATTCAGTCTTACTGTGGCTTGAAACATGTTCTGTTCTTCTGTCCAATCATATTAACATTGTAGGTGACTTTGTCTTTCATTCTCCTGGAGACACAACTTCTCATTCTTTGCTTTCTACTAAAATTCCTACTCTTCATACATATTTGGTGGTGATGCTTTATGAAGAAAATGGGATTTATTAATGAGACTTGGGTGAAATCCAGGCCACATGATAGCCAGTAGAAACTTTGCCATTGACTTTCAGAAAACTAGGACTTTATCCTGAGTATCTCTAGGCTGTAGTACAGCTTTTACCATTTGAGGAGACTTGCAGACATCAGGGGAATTTCTTACAGAGCAAACCTCTTTGAAGAAATGGGATCCACGGAACATCAGCCAAGCTCGTGGGCTTAAGGCTGCATGTCTCAATCTACCCAATAAATGCAGACTTTCCCAGAAAATATCTTTTCCTTTTGATGATTGTAGGCCTGCTGTTTACCAAGCGTATAGTAAATCCACAGTTTGCAAAGGAATTTTTCTATCTAGCTGCTTTGAAACTCATATTCATAATTAACAGCATAATCCACAGTGGAAACCGATTTGATACAAATGTATATTTGTTTTTCTAAAATTATTTCATTTCCATAAAACTGCATTCCTTAATTTTCCTGATTAAAAAAAAAACATACACAACATCTTGGTCCAGTTTAGAATTAGGTTGAATGGAATCTGGGAAACATATTTTTAAAATTATCTTTTTAAATTTATGAAAAAATTATTATATTTTCTACTGTGATTTTTAATGCTTTGTAAGTCTTTTTTTTAACAGATTTCATGCTTTCATTTGAACAGTAACAGCCAACATTTTATTTCATCTTCTAAGCTGCACTTAATAGCCTTGAAAACTAATAGAATTAATTAAAAGTATTTCTTAATTACTCCTCAGTTAAAGCATTTTTCTTCCAGTGCTAGTCCTTAGCTAAGTTACTTATTCACCCATAAGTGGAGATTTGAAACTCATGTAAGTACTACCATGTTCTCTACCATGTGTAAGAAAGTGTTTATTTAACTTCTTCAAAAAAAAGCTTTTGCAGTCATGTTTTCGGAGTCTCTTCCTATTATTATTATTATTTCTCCCAGTAATGAAACACATCTTCTTTTCTATTTTCTCAGTACTCCAGGCTACCTCTTTATCATTTCTGGTTCTATATGCAGAGTAATTTAAAGCTCCTTGCAGCCCGTTGAGAAATGCTTAAGCTTTTGAATTATTTTCAGAGTTTATAGTCAGCTCCAGAATGGACAATAATGTCTGGTTGATCTTTTACTGATTTTCTGTCATGAAGCTGGGACTGTTAAGTATGGACAGCGTGGTCTCAGAGCCATAATGTAGAGTACATAGATTTACTCTGCCAATATGATAATCAGATCTAGCTTCCTCTGTTGATTTGGAATGGCTGCAAAAGCTACGTGTGATAGCACCAAAAACGTTCCAAGCTTATCACCAGTCATTTCATTGTGCTGCTCTATTCCTTCACTTCACACTTTCAGCTTCAAGTGCTGCTCCAGCTTACAGGGGGTAAATCCTCTTCATGAGCACTACCCACAAACCCCTGGTCTCTTCCTTTTTCCATAAGCAGCATCGTTGCCTGACTTCCCCTGAGCATCCAGGACGAGCAGGGACCAGCAGCCCTTCCCACCTGAAGAGGGGAGTTCCTCCAGTGCCCAGCAGCGTTCTGAATGCAGTGGGAACTGCTCCAACCGAGGGCCACGTTACTGTTATCCAGTGTGATCTTTCCCCTATGCCTGGCAGGATTTGCTAGCCCTCAGGATCAAGAGAGAGCATGCACTTTGCTCGCAAATCAAAAAAAGTATAAATTTACAAATGCACGTGCACATGGACATAGCCATACAACAGAAATCAGGCACATCTCTATCCTAATAGGTACGTAGGTCTATTTCCAGGCTTAGCTAAAGGCATACCAGTTAAGAGAGCTAAAAATCTTCCCTAACTCTTTAGCTTGTGCAATTCTGCTACGAAGTAAAAGAGACAGCCACAAGTACTGATGTCCGTCTGTCAAATAATATTTCTCTATGCCTTGAACTCTAAACTCATGTGTCCTTCTGGAAAGTCAGAATAAAACCCAGCTAAACACTTTCGCTCCCATTTACTGCAGTCTTTCTAAAGTCAAGCTCTTCTATTCAGTGGAGAAGACAATTCAGCCCTCAAAGCTGAAAACTGCCATCAGAGACATATCTGTTTCTTGTAACTGACTATAGCAAGAGTTTCAAATGATCGCACTCCTAACCTCACTATGTCAAAAATGTGCCAAACTTAACTAAGATGCAGTCCACTGGAAATCTGGAAGAAACCCCACCTTCTTAGAAAGGGCTCATTTTTTCTCAAGTGCTGGGGGAATGGCAGCAGAAGAGCAGGGAGGAAGCTACATCCTCACCCAAGAAACACTGGTCGATGTTAAGTGCCTTCAGTTTCATGTGTTGGGGAACCACTGGTGCCAATTCACAATTCTCCTTTCCCAAATGTGAGTGCATCCAACCCCAGTGCAATGTGGTGTGGCCGGACTACACAGTAAAAAGTGCTCCTGCTGAGTGCTTTACAGTTGATAGGGAGCATGGGGCACTTAAGCTGGCTAATAGAGTGCTGTATAACTGGCTAAACCATAAGACAGTCAATAATTTTCTAAAGTGTATCATCAGTACACAAGCATCTCTTTACTATTGATTTATCATCATTGGTATCAACTTATCCTCTGCTATTGATTGTAAGCTCAGTGGGGCATGAGTGGTTCCATTATTTTTTTCATTTTGGGTGGTGCTTATCAAAATTGGTACAACTTGAGAATAATAATTTGTATTGTAGTTTTCATAAATTGAGAGCACACAATTTTTAATCCCTTGTATTTAATAATAGGTAGTTTCAATATAGTCAGGAAATATTCACCATTCTACTTATTTTAAAATGTCACAGAAGCTCCCAACTCATAATTAAGACATATTTCAAGAAAATTGTATTTTTTGGCAACTAGAAAATATCTGTAAACAACACTTTTCCACTATATTTTATATTCGGCATTAGTTTTGGTTAATTGTAAGGCTCTCAGTTTTTTTAGACTAAGGCTAAAATTGCTGTTAACTTGAGAAGTATTCCTGAGCTGAGCAGCTGCAGACAAAGGTTGGTTTTCAGAGAGCTATGAAAATTACTTTCATAGCTCCCCATCTCCAGCTCTTGAAGAAGTCAAATGAATTCTAAAATGTGGTTCTGATATCATATGCACATAAATGTCAGAAAAGAGGTTATTACAGTCACTCACAGGCAGGCAGGATAGGTTGGTCACAAGCGCACAAGTGTGGATATTAATGATTCAATTCCTACTGTGTTATTATGCCCAGAGACAAAAAGTTCTTTCCTTCCATAAAAGTGAGACATCTATCTTCGCACAAAAAACTAACTAGCAAAGCTCTCAAAAAGGAGTTTGGTTTTTTGTTTTGTTTTTTTGGTTGGGGTTGGGGGTGGGGGGGCACACAATTTCTGAAGTGATCACTAATCACGTTGCAACGGTCTTTAAAAAGTGTATTTTTTAGCCCCTGTTAATGAAAATATTTATCCATATGAACATTCCTTCATCACTAGAAAGAAACTATCTTTATGTTACGTGGATCATGGAAGAAAAGAGAAATAACTTTGAGAATTAGCCCCAGGAAAAATTGTGTAACCATTGTATGCACTAAGAAAATGTCTGTGGAATAAAGTAGGCACCCAGTTTCATTACTTATAACAACCTCAAAAAGTGCCACTAAATTGCTTAAAAAGATTATGAAGAGAATAAAAGTACATGCTCTAGCTTATTATCACTTGGCTAGTTAGTGTTATTTACCTTGAAGAGATGTACTGTGATGTGTTCAGAATAGGAATTTCCACAAATGGTACATCTTTAATGCCACCAAGGGGAATTATTAGCAGTACTAAAAATCATATCCTTTGTTGTCAAAGGCTCGTATCTTACAACTTTTGGTTAGAGGAGAAAAGTTGGATCTCCAGGGGCTCCAGTGTTTCCATGAAGATCTATAATGTTGGTTTCCCATTTCTTTTTTCATGTGCCAGATGATGAAATAGGGCAAGGTAGGGGTTGTTTAAAAATCATCTCTCTTCTTCCTAGGTTTGTCTAGCAGAGGAAAAACAAAAAATAGATTTAATGAGATCATATTCAGGATTGAAATAAATCCTGCCCAAGAGGGTTGCAGGCCTATTAGAAGAGGGCCGTGTGTTGCAGTCCTGCTCCCGGTACTGCAATGGCACAGAGCGGCATCCCAGGGCCTGGGAGCATCAGGTCTCCAGCACAACACAGGCAGATTGGCTGAATCGCATCACCAGAAGTGCTTTTAGTTTCACATAAGAGAATTAGGTATTCTCTTTGACAGCCCCACCATATGCAAATCCAGGCAGTTGCATGGTCTTAACACCTGTCTGGTTTTAAAGGCATTGATTTTTTTAGTCACTTGAAGAAAGGTGGTCTGGAATTGTCATATTACACAGTCTGCATGTCACAACATTAATGTCATGTCACTGGTTTTTTTCTGTAATAATTTCACTGTAACCAGGAAAAACTTACTCCTTGAAAAGCACTTTCAGGTAATCATCCATATTCCTTTATATTTGTTTCCCTTCTTACATGCTTTAATTATAGGGCAACATGACTTTGACAATGGTCTTTGTGGCTAAACCCATCCAGCAGAGAGAAAAAGAAAAGGAATAATTTATAACTAAAAATGAATGCAACACTTTTAAGAAATGTTAAGCTATTTGCAGCAGGCCACTGATAAATATGCCAAGCACAAAAATTATTGGTTGAACAAACCTAAAATTTCAATGGAATTGAATTTTTGTTCACGTTCTACCTTCCTTAGTCAGCACAATCTAACACGTTGTACTTCTACTTTGAAAAGCAGCCACCTTAAATCAAATAAAAGTCTACTTAAATTTCCCACACCCTCCTTTAGAAAAATGCACAGTGATATGGTATTTCCCATTGTCTGCCTTTAGTGTTGTTTAGCAGGGCTATTGAAATGATGCTAAGACAGCAGTACAGGTGGATGCAGAACGTATTAATAACAAAATAATTGGAATGTCAAAGCTCATGAATTAGCACTTTTCAAATTCAACTGCAATCAGCAGATTATGGGGTTTGTGCCTTATACAAACTATAAACACTGCAATTCATTATATGCACATCCAATTTTTTTTTCCTGCAGGCTTCTTTGCCACTGAGTGCTAAATTAAGAAATTAATCCTTCAGGGGTCAATGAAAAAGGCTTTATTGCTATTCACAAAATCAAATACTCAGAACAACAAACAGCCTGGGCAGCTCCCCCAGCCCAGTATATCACCACTCCATCTGTGCTTAGCATTCCTTGCCTAGACACTTGGAGGGAATTTTTCAGGCTGAGCTGAAAATTCAGGCAGTTCTCAGCTATTGCTCCTTTCTCCTGAAAACTCTAACGTCAATACTTCAGACAAAATATTAGTTCTGTCGGAGGAGAACATGGACATGATTAAGGCTTAAAGCCTTCGTCCCTGAGCCAGTCCCTCAGGACTGATCCTTTCTTTCTTTAAGCACACAGCTTTCTGCTGAACCCCCTTCTACTCCCACATGAAATAACATCTTCTCCCTTTTCTTGCATGCACACACAGATACCAAACAGCTTTGTGATACTACAATGGACAATGACATATACGCATGAGCTAACATTTGTTTAATTTGTAGACTTGGGAAAAATAAGCTGGGGAGAAGGTGGGCAGTAAAACTCTCTTTTGTTTGTCTACACAACTGTAAATACACAAAACAAATAATAAACCACATCTAGTCATTGTACCTTTTTGACCTAGCGTTCTGAGCCATTGTTTTCTTTACCTTGTGTCACACAGAACAGTTCAAAAGTTCAGTTCAGGTAACAATTCTTCTGGGTGGAAACAGAGACCACTTTTGGTTTTATTATTTACAGGTTTATTATTTTTCTCACATAGAAAACCTGATGGAATGGTTCTCTGATGAGTTACCCAGAGGAAAAAAAAAAAATATGTCCTTCCAAGAGTCTCTAACTCTTTTAGATAGTATCCACAGTTTGCAAAAACTCTTCTTCAGTGACTCTAGGGAAGGCTACACTTTGTCTGGCATGCATCCAGTGCACAGCTCTTTAATAAAACTGATGGACAATTTTTTTTTTTTAACCCTGTGATCCTCTGTATAAGCTATTCTTCTAGTCTGTATAAATGCCTATGCCAAAAGGGCATAGCCTCTGGGAGTAGATAATGTGACATATGCTTAGCTTGTTTTCTTAACTGTATCAAAGACGACAGCTTTTTCTGTTTAAAAATACTTCTTTAGCTATATACAAACACTATATATATTGTTGCACAGGAAAATACAGAAAGGGTAACCTGTATTATGGTGTGGTTGTACTGCACAGAAACTCAAATCTGTAACTGCCCTGAACATTAAAAATGAAAAACACAAAAAAAGATTCTGCTTTTGTGTCAGACTGTGATTTTCTTTTTCCCCACCTTCAACTTCTAACTAATCACTGAGTGTTCATCAGAAAATAATTCCGTCTTCTCCCCATCTCAGCACCACCTGGGCTCTTCCCTTGCTATGATATTCCCTTGGAGCATCTTGCTCTACTGATGCTAACCACCTTTTTTCTGAGTCTCTAATTGAACACAAGCAAGTTAAATTCTGAGCAACTGTCCTCCACTAGTACTTAGCTTTGAAGGTTCATGCCTTATATTTCAAAAGTGTTGAAAGGTTTCCATGACTTTAAACTTGTCTTTTTTTTCTAATTATATCAGCAGGTCTAGTAAAAGGTTTTACATCTCCCTATGAACCTTGCTTAACCTGGATTATGAAGTATCACATTCATTTTTTCAGGTTTTTAATGGATATTCTACTAAGACCTTTATGTTTGCAAATATCAAACACCTTGCTGAATGTTACAAAACTGATCTCTTACAGCTGCCAGTTAATTTATTTAAATACCAAAAGTAATGCATTTTATATTAAACAACTAGTGAGGGAACAAAAGAGAAAGCACTCTTTGTCTTTATTTCCCTAGCAGCATCCTAGCCCTGCCTGTGGTCCACTCAATTTAGGGAATACATAATCTCTCTGTAAATTCCACAAGTGAGTGCTGCCTGGTTATTGTCACTGCATAATGTCCAGCAAGAGGAAGCAAAGCTTGCAGACGTATAACAGAGTATTCACATAGCTTTGCATAAATATTGGATAATGGCTTCCCTCTGAGAGATTTGTAATGCTCCAATATCAAAAGACTTATGCATTAAAAATAACTAGAATGCATATCAGATTAGCCTTTTCACACTTCAGAATTATGCAGCTCGGAAGAGCATAAACCTAGTGACAGTGTAACTCCCATTTGATACTTTCTGGACTTCATGTGAAACAGGTTTTTTCCAAAATAAAACATCCCAAATAATTTCTTAAAAATGAAATTATTAATCTCTTTATGAATGTATTATCAACTTTTAACTTATAAATAAAACCATTTAAATAAGCAGTTTAATAGTAAATCTGTGTAAGCAATTTATGGACCTGTGGAGTTTTCAGTCAAAAGACACGAGCTCATATTACTCTGGGAATCCTTCTTGCACACAAACAGCAGGATCAGGCCAAAGAACTTTGCTAAGTTTCATTTCTGTACTTGCCTTTTATACAGATCTGATACGCTAATGTCACAGACATGTCATTTACCCAGCAGACAGTATTTGACTCCATAGGAGGCAGGAAAAAGCTAAGAAACTTTTTCCCATTTCCTTCATTGCAAGATTCTTGCTCTCAGGAAGGTCTTGCCCAGCCTTGTGTAAAATGGCTCAGCAATGCGACTGACTTCATTCCCTTGGAAAAACACAGTTCTCAGCCTAGAATGCTCAGTGTTGCTGAAATTCCCCTGATGAACAGGATACACTTTACTCGGCTCACTATCTATCCCATTTACAGGTATTAAACTACTGATCCTGCAAGACACCGAGTGTCTCCAGTTCCCACTGAAATGGAATATAATCTTGCAACAGGACAATTTATACTACAATTATTTGCCTCTTTCCACCTTAGGAGTAAATTTCCTGATAAATTAATGCATGTTAAGCCACAGTTAACTTTTAAACAGCAAACCTTTGCATGGGAGTATTCCCTCTTGGGAGAGTTTACAAGGAGCAGCAGCCTGCAGAGAACTTCCAAGTGACAGATCTCCTCCGCTAAAATGCATTCAGGACAAAGCCAGACAACTTCACAAGGGGTGGAGTCCTTGAACTGGAAAGAAAAAAAATCCCTATGCTCATATTTTCCTAATCAACCTGCAGTTTGTGTATGACCCAGTGCTCCCAATACACCACCTTGTTCACTGGACAACATTGGCCTCTGCCTCTACCACACTTACCTCAACCTGGTGACCTCTGCAGAAAACAGCAACAAGCCAGTTCCTCAGATGCTGTTTTTCTGAATCCTAACTCTCTTGCCAACCCTAAAGCTGGTCTTAATCATTGCAAAAGCATCATTATCTGAAGTTAAACAGAAGATTTCTGTTCGTGGATTTCTGTACGCATTGCATTTTAGTTACGTAGGACTTTCCGATCCCATCAGTAAAATGAAACCTTAAGCTTCTGGCAGCAACAGCCCTTTTCCTGATGTCATCAGATTTGAAGAAC
Organism: Mycteria americana; assembly: GCF_035582795.1. Classification (NCBI taxonomy): domain Eukaryota; kingdom Metazoa; phylum Chordata; class Aves; order Ciconiiformes; family Ciconiidae; genus Mycteria; species Mycteria americana. The sequence goes on along the minus strand of NC_134366.1, from coordinate 21,727,249 downwards.
TTAGGAATTAATAATGTTCTACAATCCTTCTCCTCCAAACACTTCCTCTGCCTCTCATCTTATACCCAGCTATCCTGACTGATCACCAGTCTTCCTAGATTAAACGAGCATTAAAGAACATGTCAGTAAGCCAAGTTGTTGTTACTCTTCCCCACACCCTAAGATTAAGCTAACTCTAAGGTTACTCTAAGCATTACACCATCACTATGACCCATGCCTAACTTCATATATGACTTCCACCTTTGGCAGAACACGCTTCTTGAACCTGGATAGAAATCTCTTTATACTACTTTAGACAGCAAGGTCTACAGGGCTTCATAATGAGCTCTCAAGCAGGTTGATTAACTGATTTGGACGGGGAAATTTAACATGGTGGTATGAATACTGATCAGAGAAAAGATAGACTAGGATTAGGGTAATGGTATGGACAGAATTGGCTATGGAATTCAGTTTATTGCTAAATTCTGCAAGACATGGTGAGTTTATAGGACTGACAGTGTTTGCAGTGGTAAATGTCTCATGTTTATTGGAGGGTAAGACTGGAAATGGTCAAGGGTGGCTTTGGGGTTTGAGCTTGAGCGAGGGTGAAAGTTTAGAGCTCCAGGCATTAAAGAACAGTTATTTCAGGATTTCAGCATTTAGGACGCAGTCCTCCAAACCATTAAATGCCAGTCAAGCACACTTGCACAAGATCTGCTCAACTACAGGAGAATTCACTGCACAAGTTGGACAGAAACTTCCTTGCTAAGCAGAAAAGGAGTGGTTAACGATGCGATAAATCAGCCTGACCTGCACAATCTGTCTACCTACTATTCTGTCGCACACCATGGATCAGGTTAGAACAGAGACAAGAGAACAAAGAAACTTGCCCATTGAGTAGTGTTCAACTGAGGCTTTGGGTTTCTCTTCAATACCTTTTGTGCTCTGTAGTAAACAAAACTGTGTCAAAGCAAACCTACAGCCACCATCCTATCATCTTCCTCACCGTTTAATTTTAGCATAGTCCCTGTTATGCTTTTAGCTCCTCCAATTAGCACTCTCTCAAAAAAACTCCCAGATACAAACTCCAAGTTAATACAAAAATAGGTGAGTTAAGGGTAAAATAATTTAGCTCTATGGATGTAAGCTGTGCTATATCAGATAGCCTTTGGGACCAAATGGTCTCTGTCATTTGGATGATTGTCCAAACTTCATTTGATTCACACAAAATCTTTGATATGCCCATTGCTGAAACTTCCCTGGCTCTCATAAACAAACTACTGCTCAGGTCACAAAATAGCATGGATACAAGAAGTCTTGAAAGCCATCTGTCACCTCTCCACTGGATGCCTTGAGTTAAAGACACTCTTGAGTTTCTTCCTGACACATGGCATCTTTGAGAAAGCTTTTCGAGTCTCCTGCAAGAGGTAGAATTGTTTCCTTTCTGTCCATTTACAAACTGGTACAGCTGAGGTCCTTGCCAATTGGCACTACATGTCTGCATCAGCAACTTCAAAAACTGAGCAGTTAACATTGCTTGGTAAACACTGGAAATGAACAACAAGGAGCTAAGAGTCACTGCCCATAAGATAATTAGACAAAAGGGCTTATTCCAGGTAAACTTTGTTGCCAAGTCTGATCTGTTTTATGCAGACACCTTAATGTGATGGGCAGGGGACAAGAATTTCCATTATTTGGTTACCAAACATTCTATTATTGAACTTTTTTCTAAGAGTTTTTCCCTGCTTTTTCTGAAATATCTGCTATACCACTTAAGGGACATGCTGAAAGCACAAGGTATTCAGTTCATAAACAGGGGGGGGGGGGAGGGGAAGGCAAGTGCAGAACAAAGGAAATCCATCACTATCATTTACAGCACTATAAGGCTAGGAAACCAGAGAATATGAAATAGTAGAACAATTCATACCGCATATAAATTTACAATTAATAAAGACACACCTTTGGTAAATGCCATAACACTCTTGAAATAGAGATTTGTTCTGCAGCTTCAGTTGCAGCTTCAGTGCTGTGCTGTACCCACCTCTCTTGTATGTGAATTAATAATCTTCATCAATATTATCAAGTGACCAAAGGCAACTATATAGAGCATTGATTCTGCACATGCTCATATCTGTGCTTGAAGCACTGATTCTGCACATACTCATATCTGTGCTTGATTTTATGTGCATAAACTGTCTCATTAACATCAATGGGACAACACATTCATGCAAAATTAATTCCGAGGATAATTATTTGCAGCATTAGCAACTTCTTTGTAATACAAAGAAGCAGAGATCAAAACTGCAGCGTTCCTTATAGCAAACTTGATTTGAAAGACACTTTTGTATAGTTTCTCCTCATTTTTCCTTACATTTCATACTGTCAGTACATCCAGAAACTTCTATAAGAATTATTGTGTTATAGTAAATCTAAGACTGTATGTACAATTAATTAAGTGGGCTAGCTAGTGTGTCCATATGGATATGTATAGGAATAAATAAATACTTTGTAAAGAGGCCATAACACAAATTCTATACATGTCCACTTTTTGGCCTAATCTAATCCTTCTTTGTTATCGCATTTTGTATAATACATATTTTATTGATAAACTAGCTATAGTGTTATCTAGAATTTGTTCCAGAACTCCCCATGGCCCAATCCCAAAGCTTACACGTTTTCCTGTAATGAAAAAAAGCATAAAGAATAGGGACTTTCAGTCTCAACATTTTATTTTCTGAACTGGACCTAGGCACGTCTGATGTCTGCGTAGACTAGGTGCTCCTCCACCTTCATCTTTCAGGAGGCTTGATCTATAGATGTCCTCATGACACAGAGAAGATATACCATCTGGGCTAGTTTCATACAGCTTGTAGTTGTTGTCTTTTGTGCAGCTAATTAGTCATTACGGCACTCATGGAGGAACTGGATGGTTCCTTGTTTTGCCTATGAAGATCCAAATATAGTTCTCTCCTGCAATTATCCTAACCCTTAACAGCACTTAAGCCCAGGATTTTTCCTTACCTTGAGCGATTAATGTCAGAGAACAGTCTAAACACCTGGACACTATTCTCTGAGATTAGTGTGATAAGCATTAGTCTACACGTCTATAATTATTTTCTCCTCTCTCCCTCTCCTGAGGCATCTTGAATTGTCTTCGCCTGCCAAAAGACCCTAGGAGAGAGAGCTGTGGGTCTGAACCTTCATAGTCTGAAGCACTTCCAGAGTGACTGCTCTAACTAAGAGGCTAGGCTAGAAGAAATATGCAGCTGTAGAAATAACTAACTTTCCTTCCTATAAGGAGGGAGAACTTACTCCTTTGGAAGAAAGATTATAGATACCTGTTTTCAAGTGGAGCCTGATGCCTTTTGGATTCGAAGGCATCAGAGGCATCCACGCTGTGGGAGGGGATGACCTTGCAGAAACACGCCTGTGCTCAGTGTTTCCATTTGGCTGGCTTGAAGTGCCTCTGCACAGATTTCAGCAGCTTCCCACCCAAATAGGGTGATGGGTTTGCATCTTATTCTGAGGTACGCGTGTTCTCCTGACTGTTGTAAAAGGGAGCATGGGAATGGCATGCAGTTTTCACTTCCAGAGCTGTTGCCTAAAGAGTGGGTTAAGCAGCCTCAGCCTTGTCACAGCCCAGTCTCTGCAGATCCAGTTCAAGTGGTTTACTGGATCTGGTCCCTATTTCTTTCAGAAATTCAGCACTGTGCTTTCATATTTAAATATCTCTTTTCTTTAGCATGGAAATAGGCAGACTGCCATGTGCTTGATAAAGCCTGTTAATTTATATAATTTTAAATAAAAATGAAGTAAACTGATGGAAGAACAATTTGCTATTCATTTTCATACTGAAAACAGCCATCACTGCCTTTTCATGAGAAATGAAGACCTTTATTTTTTAATATCAGTCTCCAAATACATAAAAAAATAATTTTCATACTTAGTTTTTATCTTTGCTTCATGGCAAATTAAAAACGCAATCTATTTAGACCTTCCATGGTAGCAGATTTATGCAGTAGAATCACCAAGGCAATAGATTCAGATTTCCCCCCATCTTGTATGCAGAATATTTCAAATGAATGTAATTAAGACCTGAATGCAAAATCTATGAAATTCACTAAAATATATATGAAACGGGATAGAGATCAATGTTTGCTTCTCAGTAAGGATGGTTACTAAAGTGTAACAAACCAGGACTCTTTTATAAAATGGAAGGAAGCAATGTTGCAATACAAATGAAAAGACAAATTTTGTCACATGGTCTATTCTATTAAGATAGAACATCATTTTATATACAGTATCAAAAGTAAATTAAACTGGCTATTCTTTCCTATTATTCATTAGCATTTCAAATTTTCAAAGCCTTCACTTTTTCAGTTTCAGCATTGCTACTGAAAAAGACTAACGTGGCTGTTTATTTCAGCCTTTCTTTAATTTTCTCCTGATAGATTTTCAATGCAGCTCTATTTTTCTGCAAGTGAAAGCAAATTACTCCATACATTCTTCATCCTTTCTTCGTGCCACAGCATCGATCATACTGAAGGCAATACATTTTCTTAATATTAATTTCGTAAAGCCCACTGAGCAACAATGACACCAATTCATTCATGTTTGTGGATCTAAAGAGGCTGAATAAGTAGTTAACTTTCTGGGCAGCGCTAACTAGGTTCTGCATACCAGAAGAGCACCAATAACTTCTTAAATAATTTCCAATATTTGAGGCTTAATTCTTTACCCTAGAACATAAATAAGAACACTTCATTATTACATCATCTTGAATCTGACCTTCATAATATAATTTCACATTCTAGAGCTGGTTGGGGAAAAAAAAAATCCAACAAAGCATTTTCCATTAGAATTTGCTTTTTTGTGGAAAACAGAGCACTTTTGGGGAAAAAAAAAAATTCAGTTTGGACAGATTTTTGATAAGAATGTTCGAAACTTGTATAGTTTCCTACCAGCCCACCAACTTAGCTCCCTGACAACCTACAGAGCCAAAGCCCTTGAACTGTGGAAATGATGGTCCTGACATCCTGCCCCTTCTTTATCTTCCTTCTTTATCTTGTCAGCCCTGGAGATGAAACCTCCCTACCCGGCCAGTCTCACCAAGTTAACTAAGTGACAAGAGTTTCATTGTTTCCAATCATTGGAAGACAAAAGTCTCCACCTTTCAGTCGCAGGATCCCTTCAATAGGTGGTTCATCTAGTATTTTCCTAGAAGGTGAAGTTCTTGCAGTAATTTTTATAGGCCCAGAGTGGCTTTTCACTGTTGTTGTTTATTTTCATTTCTTCACTTTTAAGAAGTGACAGATCAATGATCAGAAAAAAAGTTTAGGAAAGAAAAATCTTTTTCCTGTCCTGAAGGAATTCATATTTCTGCAAAGTTCACTACTATATTATCAGGTTACTGGCTGAAGCACAGAAATCCACTATTTATATCAATAAAAGCAAAATCACAATCAACCTACACTGCATTAGGTCAGGGGAAAAAAAAGCATCGATTTGGATGAGCAAAGCTTTGGATGAGCAGAAATATATTCCTCTTCTTACTTCCCATATAAAGGTATGGAGGTAGTGACAAAGAATGAATTTAGATTCCTGTTCAGTTTTGGATATGGAGCTAGAGCACTTCAAAGACAATGTGGCAAAACACCGTCCTTCCTCAGCCCTGCTGCTTGACACAGAGGTGTTTTGGCTTAGGCAGACATCTGACATGGAATATATCAGCCTGACTGAGTAATGTTTTGGCAAGATTTCTAAGTATTTGTTAACTGTCTCATAAAAGGGAATTGGACAATGTCAGTTCAAGCAGTACTTCCATCTCTGCCATAAACACAGCAGAGTGCAAGGAAACTTTTTTCCCCATGTCCAAATCCAAGAAAGGAACCCGAAGGAGCTTTTATTAATAGTAAAAATTTTGTTCCTTACTGCCATTTCTGCTTCTGATGATTTCCTGTCCTCGTCTTTTTTCAAACAAAAGTTAGCTAATTTGTATGCAGTGAGTGTTGTACAACTTTGCTGCTGCTCCCATTTCCGTTCATGAAAGAGTTCCCATTAACTTCAATGTGCTGCGGTGAATCTCTTGTATAGACTGCATCCTTTCTTATTCAGATCAACAAATAGATGGTATCACTGCTAAGAATGAAGAGCTAGTGTTCAGGAAAAGTCAGATGGATCCTTTTCTGAATCTCTTAATCAATGAAATAATTACACAGTTTCTAACTGTAGAATCACTGGGGGGGGACGGGGACAGGGTTTTAGAAAAAACACCAACTGTGTTAAGAATCCAGACTGCATTGCACTGGCATCTAAAAATAATGTAATTTCCATTTATGAATTGTAGTAGATTGCTACAGACATCACAATACAGTTACGCCTTTCAAATACAAGCTTTCAAGCTGTATCATTCAAAATACATAGTAGAGATGAATCAATGGGAAAAAATGATCACAGAAAGATGTCTGAGTAGACCTTTGAACAATAAATGTCTGTTTTTAATTCAAGTAATGTTAAAAGTTAGAAACATATATACTATATGTATGAATGATATATTAGTTAGCAGTATGGAATTCCATTAATCTGTGCAGACACAACTATTATCAGTGCTAGTGGAATAAGAAAAAAAAATGCAAGCATGAAAAGGAAGTTATATTGTTATGCTGTTACATGTAGTGATCAATGGCAAAGCATTTACAGCACTAAAATATATACTTGCTGTTGCGGCAATGCTGGCAATGGGTCTAGAGAAAACAGATTATTAGGATGGCATTTTTTTTTTTCTTTTCAGGTAATGTGGGCAAGGAAACTATAGAAATTCAAAAACTACTTGGTGAAAGTGCATAACAGATCATCTATCTTCATCAGTCCCCCAGAAGACCTCAGACATATTATAGGGAGAAAAATCACCACCAACCACAATGTGAACATGCTGAATCCAAGGACTCTTCCGAAATATTAACCTCAAAGGTAGAAAGCATTTCTCTGCACCAAGGAGACATACTATATTTCTACTCTCTCCTAGAAGCACTGCATGCCTCTGAACTGAAAGCTCAACACAATCACTGATCAAGTATTCCAACTATGCAGAGAAAAGCAGACAGAGGGTTTTTACTAGACTAGAGATGCTGTAAACCATATACTCAGGTCAATAAAAATCCCCAAATGTGCATTTTCTCTCTTGTTCCATTACTTAATCAGATTTTTGTCAAAACAGATTAAACAATTAACATAACCTTCAGACACTGCACTCTCCAAAGAAAAAAAGGCTCTCTTCCGCCAAGCAATGACTAACCAAGCAGAGGCTGCATCCTCCTCCTATGCCTTAGCTCTCCATGTAATACTCCCAACAGCTGTTGGGATATGAGCCATTTAGACTGATATCTGTTTGTCAGAATACCGTTCTTGATGGTTCCCTAGTGCCTTTGCCTAAATAGATAGCTTTTACTGATAAATGATAGTATTACGTTATACGCACATTTAACACTGCTGGCGAGACAGAATTGAGCCCATCACAAAAGTACTGAACAGCGCTAAGATAGTTTTTTGAAGCTGATTTGCAAGGAAAATAGATTGTGCATGGCCAGTCTCATAGAAAATGCACAAATCTTCATAAAACATTCAGGAAATTTTAATAGAAATATACCAGAAATGTGAACCCAAAAAAAGCCACTCGTTGTGTATTCTCAGATGACATAATACTTCCTGAATGTTATTGATAATGAAGCTTTTTTCAGCCAACACTTTTCCTGTTCTTGTGGGAGTATACGTATCTTTGTGATACATTTTCCCAAACAAAAAGCCAGAAATGTCAGAGCATTTTTTTATACATAAAACAGAAAACTGAGGAAACCAGTTCACATGTATATACCTAAACAAAAAAATATATGAGAAGCTGAGGAAGATAACTTCGTAGCAAATGAATAGTGCATCCCCCATGAGATAATAAATTGTTAGAATAAGTGTCAGGAACCACTTTTTATCTATCTCGTGGGCAATTTTTTAGTCACAAAATGTCATTCTGAGAAAACAAAGTTCAAGATTAAAAGGTGAGATGATACTTCCTTAAGTTCCCTGTGGTTTTATGCTTTGGGTCTCATGTTTTGAAAACTGGGAGTAAATCAGTTTGTTCTTCTCTCTGTCTTACCAACACATGAAAGGCAGATTTATCCATCATATTTATTTTGAACCCTCCAAACTCCTTCCACAGTATTTTTTCACCTGTTTCTTTTCTTCTGTAAATTCATTACTTTTGTAGTAAGAAAGATATGTGAGGCCATAAAAAAAGTTTCAGAAAAATCTTTGGTTCCCATAATAAAACTTCCTAGGATACTAAAACATTTTATTTGAATTATAGCTGAACTTGGTGACATCTCTGCATAATCCAAGCATTTTACAACTAAAATATTTGCATTTCCTCCAAAGAAGCATGTTCATTTTTCTTTCCTGATATTCATCAAGGCTCTAGCTACTGTTTTAAAGTCTCTCCGCAACTGGAAAGTAACAAAAAAAAAAATTTAATTTCCAGATGTGAAAATGTGGAAATTAGAGGAAAATCCAGAGGCAAACCTGTATTTACACTTATTTATTGCTTGATTTCTTTTTCTTAGACTAGGATCAGAATTGTTTTGACATGATATTTTTATTTAAAATCAATGTTACATTCAAGTCACCAGCTAATGTGGAATTCCAAGCAAAGGAGAAACCCACGAGGACTGCGCAATTTTTGAGCCAAAATCTACTTTACATTTCATTTATACTGGGGACCCAACAAATTAGAAAGTGCCATCTAGAATCTGAAAGCTGTATCCTGGGAGCTAAGTCTTCTTTGAAGTATTATTAGGAAAGTTTTCTACTGTGACCACTTTCTTCTTTCGCCTGTATAAAAAAAGCAAAGCCAAACAAAGGTGGCACCAGACAATTTAGGAAACTCCCAAATTCCTTACATATTCTTGGCCTGAACTTCCCCCTGTCACAGAGATGAACATTTCCAAGGAGACAGAGGAAATAAAACTGGATTCTGTTCATAGTATGGTACAGATAGTAGTAAACTACAATAATAAAAAAGCTCACTGCAAAGGTGGCACCTTTCTGTTTATTTACTGGAATTTTTACAAAAAAATACTTTCACATATAAAAGAATCTGAGCTCTCTTTAGAAAAATCAAGTGTCTAAACATTCACATACCAACTTTTCCTGCAAACTGCCTGAAAGCACAGTTAGATGAGCTTTTTGGATGAGTTATTTGGAGTCCTGTTCTCATAAGATTGCCAGATAGCTCAAGCTGGAAGGGACCCCAGGAGGTCTCTAGTCTAACATCCTGTTCAAAACAGGATCAGCTACAAGGTCAGACCTTGTTGCTCAGCTCTTCCCTCTACAGAGTCTTCCTCCCGTGTCCCTCTCCAGCAGGTCATCGAAGTGTTGAAGGTAAAATCATTTAGAGCATTTTTCCATTTTGGCAAAAGGACAAGAAACTCCTGCAGCAGCTCTACCTTGCCACCCCATGGTGCAGAGTGGGGGATCAGCATCTGGACATCTGCATTGCAAGCAGTCATTGACACAACAAATCTTCTGCTAACATCCTGATAAAAGAGCGCTGCGTGTCTCACTTTGATGTAATGCCTGCTCTTTGGGGAGAAGGGCTGTAGGCCAGTTTCCAGATTACAAGCAGTAGAATTGAGGGAAAATCATAGGATTTTGGAGACAATATGGGGTTTTGATTCTTCAGAGCAGATAGCCCCCTGCCTCCTAGTAATCAGGAATCCAGTGTGTATAGGAACAAGCAATACTGGACTAAAGAAGAGTTCACAGCTCACCAAGGCCAGCTTCCCGAGTCCGCCAAGCAGCAGTGCATTCTGAACAGAGAAAACCTTTCTCCATTAAAATTTCCTCCTTCTTGCTCACTGTCTTCTTGTATGGAGATCCTTCCTTGGCACCTTACCTTGTTCATGCATGCTCCAATGCCAGAGGCAGGCAGATGTGCAACTACTCCTCTTCTGTTTATCATTCCCTGTAGGCTACCTGCAGGCAGCAACATGCTCCCTATAGACAACTTTTCTGAGGTGCCTAATTCTTCCTCTCTTGTGCAACAAATCCTGGTGTCATACCAGGATCCTGTTACAGCAACAGCACGTTTAAATATTATATTACTAATATTACAGTGATCTGTAATCTAATTTTTGAGTGGCTATGACTCCTGAAACTGGAGACCCTTCAGAAAGCTTTAAAACAAGAGAAGGTATTTTAAATGTACAATAACAAATTCAGGCAACAGGGCAGAAAACTAGGGCTTGGGCAAAGCTATCAGATGGAGGTGCCTTCAAATCAGGCTGCAGAGAAGGTAATTGGCTCTTTGGGAAGGAAGGGAGAAAAGATCTTATGCTCTGTATATCTACAGGAAAAAGGTTATGGACTCCAAACAAAAGCAAGATACCAGTTCAAGAGATCAAAGGGTTAAAACAAATTCTACAAAAACATTACTTCGAGTTGAATACTAGAAGACAAATGGTCTCAACACTGTTTCCAAGAGGTCAAGGGAATGAGAAAATGCAGGGAGGTGTGTAAATTTCAGGCAATACCATTCATTTTAGTTTGCAAAAGTTACAGTATTATACATAAAGGTAAGCATGGAGCATTAAAGAAAAAAAAAAGTTTGGCTAGATACAGTGTAGCTGATGCAAAATTTAAAGTAACAGGAAAGACTGTACTCAAAGTACAGCAAAGTTAAAATCAGTGATTGAAAGAAGAAACGTTTCTACTGAAGTAGAGGAGATGTTCTACATTTTAAAATATATATTTCATTATACTAAAAGACGGTCCATACTGGACAGTGAACAGATTACAGCAAGGGATATGCATACAAGTAACATGCAACTTTCATATCCTAAGGGAAGTCCCTAAGACAGTGCCACTTTTTGTTGTACAGAATTTACCTCCAGGATTAAGTGCTGCAAGAGTCCAGATACAGCAGCTCTCATGGAATCTACAAAAAAGCTGCAAACTTCATCAACTCCATAAGTTTTAGAAAGTTTGAAACTGTGTCCAGGGCAGTCAAACCCCCAAACGCCAAAAGAAGCAAAATAGTATCAATTTACAGCCGAGACAGAAAGCAGTCTTCCTCACAAGGATGCTTTCTCCTGCCTTAATTCATAAGCACTGAACAGATTTACTACGAGACACTGCACTAGATCACAGTTTTGCTGTGAGCCAGTGAGAACTTTAAGCATTGCCCACCCTGAAGAATACTTAAACAGGCTGCAACAGGCATGCAACTTTCAGGGTCCCACTTCAGTTTCCATCATGCTAATCACAAGACTGCCATAAGCCTCAAGCCTTCTGGAGCTTTGCAGTAGGAATGTTAAGTCAGGATTCCAATCCTGACAAAATAATTTCTGCCTCTGGCATATCCACGAAAAGCACCTTATCATCATTTGGCCCATTAAGTCAGTTTATTATTTTACAGGAGCCATTTACTCCTAATAATAATATCAGTAATGAGGTATTACTATCTGCTTCAGGAGCACAGTATGGCTTGTTTTTTAGACTTGATTGCTCAATGTGGCTTGAAGGAAAAATCTCTCCACGTTTTTAATTTGGCTGAACTGTTCTTTATCTTTGAGAAGATGGCTGAAAATGAAATATGCTATGTCTGCCAGTAGCTGCTTGTGCTATTATCTTGTACTTACGTTATCTACTTGGTTATTTTTTCTTTCAGATTGAAGTTCTAATTTTTATAGACTGTGATCTGAGCATTAGTAGCTTCATAAATCAACAAGAAAGGAAGTCATGAAAGAAGACTAAGGGCTGCTCAGAGAATGAAAGGAAACACAAGAATAGCTTTCCTTACAGATGGCCTTTAAAGTGAATGAGCAGTTGAGGTTGTCCCTGCTCAGAGGTGCCATAGCATAAAAATATAGTGAGTGAAAACAAGCAGGAAGGGTCATACTGTGCCCTCAGATGAACTCAGAGGACTCCCATTGACTCCAATCAGAGCCAGATGCCAAAATCTTATGGCAGAATTTAACCCCGAGCAACCTTCTCAAACAGCAGACCAAACTGTGGTTTCAGATACACACACAGAGTTCCCAAAAGAGCAAGAGGTTGCAAGTACTTTGCGTTTCTCACTTGCTTTCCAGCCATGCTTTTCTTCACCAGGGACCTCCTGTTGGCTTAAGTCTGAAATTCGCTCATAGACTGCATTCACAGGCTGTTTACCACTGCTGAGCTCTCTATCATACACACACACCCTCCCCCCCAAATCAGAGGTACATAAAAATGCTTTCAATTATATCCAAAAAATACTACCATACTTCTGAAATACCTATCATGCCTTCATAGCTATGTCAAAAGCAAGCAGGTCAATGGTAAAAAAACACCTACCCCAGGTGCCATGGAACAGATGAAAGTGATTGAGGGGGGTGAAATTAGCATAAACGGAGTTTATTCTTTAAATAGATGTTCTTCTTGCAATTAATTATGACTGGTTTTGGCTGGGAGATTTGGACTTTTGAACAGAGCATCCTGCAAATTTAAGTCCACCCATTCATTTTTAGCCACAGTATGCAAGCCTAAAAAAATTATTTCCACTTACGACACTTATTTTGCATACATATTACCCTAAAATTCTTGAACGTCCTACCTGAAATTTTCCAGGTGATTAAACCTGACAGTCTGTCCTGTGCCAAAACAATCCAGAAAAAAATAAAGTGTTGGCTATGCAGCATGCCTCATAAAGTATCCAACCAGTTCATCTTGGTACATACAATTTAAATTTCTAAAACCAATTGAATAGTTACAGGTATTCCTCAAGAGCTTGTACTATCGTAGCAATATCTGTGCAGAGCCTTTCCAGCACATGTGTGTCTGGCTGGGGGACAGGGAGAGGGTCTCGGTACTAAATGCCAGGCCACAGCAGGATTACAGACATACCACGAAAGAGACTGAGACAAAAGCAACCTGTGGTCACACCAGGCACACGCCCGGAATAGTCTCAGTGGCTGTGGGACAGGAAAGCAAGATCTGTAGTGACAGCTGTAAGAGTCAAGCCTGATCCATGACAGGTAAAGTTTTAATAGGTTTAGGATTCCTGTAAACAGAATAATTTCAGATAACCAGCAGAAGGAGCAGGTGCTAGCCAATTAGTCTTCTCCAGGTGCATTGACCAGCTTATTGATGAGCTTCTCAAAAGAGTTAAAACATTTATTCATTTTCCCAAAAAAATGTCACACTCACACCAACTTATGCATGCATTTTACAGCATTTGATGTGCAGCTTTTCCATCTGTCTCAGTTGCTACTGGCAGTGCACATGTGTCTATCTGTGCCTCATCTCATACTGAAACTATGTGTAGGAGCTGGAAATCACTAAGTATGCAGGTGGCATGCAATCCATGGTACCAGCGAACAGGTGTTGGAGTTCAGTACTCAGGATCACATCATGATTCATTATCTGAAGATAGACTGATATTGCACAGCTTTATCAATATGGCGATATTTAAAGCAGTTAGCACCTAAATAACTATATTTTCTTTATTTAACTATAAGCAAAATTAATTGTTCTATTGTAAAACTTTTCATGCCTAGAACAGAAGTTATCTCCTTCAAAACTTCATGAATTATTTAATTTCCAACTTCCCCATTTGTTCATAGAAATAAATTCAGGTGAGCTCCACCCACAATCTTATAAGTTTAGCTAATGAAAATTTTTTTGTATTCTTTAACAAAGAAACAAACCCAGATATGCCAGGAAATCCAGTAGAAAGGTTTTGCCCTTTAAATGTATGAGAAAAGTTCCTGATATGCTATGCTTGCTATATTTTTTGCTATTTAATGTGATCTCTAAGCAGGAAGTAATGAGTCAAAAATAATAATTTATTGTAGTCGCAGAAGATATATTTGACCAAAGAATGTAATTTATCTGTAAGTCTTGCTGAATTATGTACAGACTCACATAATGTTTAAGATGTTGTATGTACATTAAAAAGTGTTATCTTTCCCAGATCTAATATTATATCACTGTCTCTTATTTTTACTCTTACTCAGAACTGAACTGACTTACTGTGAAACTTCCTTGTACAGAGTTTTTTTTAAAAGAAACTAGTACCATATCTTTCTAATCTTCTAGCTGATATTTTATAAAACTTCAGAATTATAAAAAATCATCTTATCTCTGCACTTATACATTCAGGTAGTATTTTTTCTATTAATCAAGCTGTCTTGGTAGACTTCTCTAGTGCTGATATGGTAGTGATTCTCCCCCCTCCCCCCAATGATATTAATCAAATCAGCAACTCTTTGCAAAAAGTTTTCTTTTATCCCTTTCATCATTTTTTTTTAAAAACAAATGGTTTCTGTCATTGTGATTTATACCCATAGTAGCTCACAGTAAAATTATATTTGCTGTGTAACCATCTAACAGCTTAGCTATGCCATGTCAACAGCCTGGGCAGTTTGAGCACTGAGTCAAGACATCCTGAATTCAAAGCCCAGGAGTCTGTTGAGCTCTCATCTGGCCTTTGGGCAGTGTATATACTTCTTTCTTTTGTTTTTATACCTGGGTTTGGGGGTGAGAAGCCAAAACCCAAAGCCAGGAACTGAGGTTTCTATAGATTCCTGGGCAAAAGCAGGTACCACACAAGGGATGCCCAAAACCCAGTGCACTAGCCAGCAGGACGTGTCTGAGCTCTGACTCCTCTTGGGAGCTCAAAAACCCAACTCAGGGCTGGCTCAAGAGACCATGTTGCTTCTACAGGAAACACCACTTATGCATTTCATCTCACCTAAGCATTGAGACTAGACAATCTTGGGGGAACAAGCAAACTGTAATAGGTGTAAAAAGCTTTGGTACAGAGACCACAGCTTGGACTACAGGTCTCTTCTCACTTGCCTCATGGCCACCATGTGTTTGCTACATGATGACAGGCTTGCATGACAAGAGGCAGGGTTCCATGCTCCTCTCCTCCACCCCAGCTCACACCTCGGTGTCTAGGCAGTCTCCATGGAGGCCTACTTGAGGCTATTATACAAAAAATTAGGGAACTAATGTGGCCAGCTGCAATTTTTAATTGAGTGGTCAGAGCTACTATCGTTTGCAGTGTCTGGTAGCCAGGGGATTACCTAAACAATGAAGACAATTTTTTGGTCATTCTACCTTGAGCCAAGCATTGATCTCAGCATGTCCTTTTCACTACCAGGGCGTCGGGCAACCAGAACAAAGTCCAAAAGGCACATCCAAGATTACCAGCCATAGCCCCTTACATAAATACCAGTCTCCTAATCTTTACCAATCCCTTCCTGTTTGCCTGAGGAGTCCAGGCTGTCTGTGGGCTATGTTGCAAAGTAAAATGAAGATGTAATACCCAAAGGAAACCCAGGCACATACCGAGGGAAGTCTCAGCAATGCCTTTGTGCCACACGCTGGGACTTACATGCACCAGTGCAATCTTCCCACTCCACTCGTCCCCGGCACTCTGCAGCTTGCACTCCAGTGGCTTTGGTGCATGGGGTGCACAGAACTCAAAACCTACTGACAATTGCAAGTGCCAAAAAGTTAGTTTTCCAGACTGTAAGAGCCTTTGAAAAAAAAAATACTCTTTTGAGGGAAAAAGAAACAAAACAAACAAAAAAAATCCTGCCAGGCATTTTTTTACTGAAACAGAAAAATAATTTTTTAATTTATTCCTGCTTCTATCTCATCTCTCCTGATGTTGTGTGCTTTTTGGTTTCATGCCAAACAACTGAGTTTTACTTATCCCTAGCACTTCTGCAATTCTGTTACTTTGAACTTATTTTAACTACTTCAGTTTACATTATAGACTTCAAATTTCACTACACAGAGCATGGGCAGATTTTTAATTCCTACAGTTTTTAACCAGATATAATTCAAAGTAGCGTTAGATGCACTTTCAACTCTAGTTTTAAAAATAATAACAAAATGAGGTGGTTTATCTTTTTGGATGCTTCTGGCTAAATACATTTAAATAAATGAATATCCACAATGGGAAGCACAATTTTAAGGTAACTTACAATACACATAGACAAGAACAGCTCAATAGATCTGGAATACAAAGTATATTAGTCATAACGAAACAACTGGCAAGAAGTCAAGAGTCACTTGCTACACTTTATTTTTAGGGTTAATGACAAAAGGAGACCATTTGCATTTAAGATTGTTGTTTAAATGAAATTTCTAACCTTGGAATACACCATCCATAGAAAGATTGAATACTCATGGAACTTCAGAGATTGGAACAGAAACTTACATAGTTTTTGTTACACACCTCATAAATCTTTCAAGTATTAGTAAAAACTTGAAAGCACCCAATTTTCAAAATATTCTGAAAAGATATAGCCCTAGAAAACCAAAATTTTCAAGTTATAAAAATCATTTCAGAAGTTTCATATGTGATCTTCATGTGACCCTTTTTTGTTAATAATAAATACCATTTTTTTACCTGATGACATAGAAGTAAATTGTCAGATTGTCTCTTCCTTGGTAAGCTGTGTCCCAGTCAGATCCAAGAGTGACTTTGCCCAGATCATTACCACCTGCTCCCTTCTCTTAAGAAGGCTTTTCAATCCACATCAGCCTATTGATATCAACACAAGTGTTTTATTCCTGGTGCTTGCTACCGGCTGACACTAACCTTCAGCTGCTTTTCAAAGGAGAAGAGACCCTTGAAACAGGAACTAAGGTTGAATTTAACCCATCTGAATCTCGTCATTTTGAAAGAATTTTTTTTTCAGTGTTCAGTGACTTCTAAAATAGTTCTAAAGTCATAATGTAAATATACACATTTAAAAGTTGAATGGAAAATTGCTATTTTCCATACAGAAATATTCACCAAAGTTTTTTAGTCCAAATAAGTTATAATATCATTGCAAAAAAAATCAAACATTTTGAGGGGTTTTTGGTGTGTTCTCATCTAATTTTCTAAAAAAAATCTGACTTCCAGTAGTAAGAAGGGAGAAAGAATTCAGATTAAATTCCCCATATTTATTTTTCCATTTTCTGGATATTTTTCAGATAGGAAAAATATGTGTAGCTTTCTCTTAATTACAGAGAAAGTAATTTTCTCTGTAATACCATTCACCATACAGTGAAAGGTATAATTTTAAGAAATTTGAAGTTACTTTCTCTCCTCTTCGCTTTCTTAGGAGATGGGAAGGTCTAAACAGATAATGCTCTCCCACTCTCAAGCCAAGCATTTCCATAAATACAAGAATGTATCAGGATTTTTCTGCATTCACTTATTTTTTAAATATTTAGAAGTGGTGATTTTTTTAAAGAACACTGAATCATACTCCCTCTTTTCCACTGACAAAACCTTATTCATAAAAAAAAAAAGTTCTAATCACGACAAAGATTTCTAGCAAGCATGTTAAAGAGCTATTACCCAGTTTTTATTCACAGAATGAAGTCTTAAGGGGACAATATTATTCCGTTTGACACCATATATTCTGCAATTCAGATCTATATTACAGGTGTATTTTTAGACTCTGGAGTCACATAGGCATTATGAGTAACTCATTTCTGTTGAAAGGTCAGGGAGAACAGACTTTAAGTTAAAAACCAGAAATATCTAATCACACCTTACACATGCACAGAGCTTGTTTCATTTTTCATACATCCAGGGATACAATCAGTCCCTTATTAAAGAGGATATACACAAAAAATAAAGCATAATGCCTGAAAATATTTTTATTGTTGGTGTACAGAGAATTTCTTACTAACATCTTTGTAGAAAACTTTTTTCATAACTGTGCAAGTGGAAGTCATCTCAATCCTTAACTCTTTTGGAGTATGATACGTAATCTGGGTAGCCTGAGCAATTTGCCACCCTGTATTGCTAACAACATCACCAACTGAGCAATTGTTTGGAAATGGGACTGCACTTCCAGCAGTTCTCAATCCCCATGGTTTTGCAAGGGTAAAGGTATAATGACTTTAATAAGACGGTGTACACCAGAAACTCAATAATTCTATGGCAATCAGGAATAAACGGCTTTGATTATTTTGGAGATGCAAGTTCTAATGCATAGATGGCTGATTACACAGAAATTACCTAATTTTTTGAGAAATATTTTGGCAGTAGCAGGCAGCAAAGCAACAAATAAAAAAAAAACCATACAGGAAAGTTTTCAGTGAGAGATGGACATAATAGTCTGGGTGGCCCATTGATCTGTGTGACAAAAAATTCATGGACTTGACTGATAAACGGTATTATGGGGTTAGAAAAAGTACAGTTAAATTCATGTTTGCAAATTGCACAACTGTATTTTCTGGCATTAACTGGAATCAGAAGCAAAATTACTGGAATACAGGAAATCAGCTGAAATGAAAAAAACACTGCTGACCTCAGGCTCTGCCCAGAATCAAATGTTATAATCTTAGAAACATCTGGAAAGAAATCAATACTGGTTTCAATGTTCTTGAGGGTTGTTTTTTTCTCTTCCTGCATAATCCTGAACAGTCTAAAGAAGTTAAGTAAGGCAATGTTTCAGCCTCATGTCTTTTCTGTTCTGTCACTCTTTGCTGTCTTGTTAAAAATTAGAAGCATTGGTGTGCAGAGAGAAAGAATGAAAAGAAAAATGTTTATTGTTCAGATACAGCCCCAGGAGAAACCACAATACCAGATGCACTTTGTGGGGATTTTGGGGGGGATTTGCTATACTGTTCTAATCTGTACTAAGTAGCTAATTATGACAAAGAATAACCCAAGGTTTATGCCCTGTGGCTTCAGAGATTTGAGTCACCCCAACCTAAAAAGGCAGGATTCAATTTTCTGTGTCTATGTTTCTCCACCTGGTAAATTGGCTGGTTTGCTCCAGACATTACTTGGAGTATAAATCAATAAGCAGGCGGTGTAGAGAATCAGATGTGTGGATACAAGTGCAAGCTGGAACCCTAATTTAACATGACAGTATAGACTGCAATAAAGTCTGGTCTGGAGTGGAGTTTCTTAATGCCAAGCTCAGCCCTATGGCTAATCATGTGGATTCCTACAATGAATCTATCCATAAAGTGGCACTACGAATTGGTTTATCAGTAAAGCATTAAAGCGGCTGCCACAAGTTGTTAATCTAGAAATTCTGTATTATACT
The DNA here is from genome assembly GCF_035582795.1 of Mycteria americana. Taxonomy (NCBI): domain Eukaryota; kingdom Metazoa; phylum Chordata; class Aves; order Ciconiiformes; family Ciconiidae; genus Mycteria; species Mycteria americana. The sequence goes on along the minus strand of NC_134366.1, from coordinate 21,708,170 downwards.
CTTAAGTTTTCTGTTTGTGTTGCAAATAAAGTCCTCTTACCCTTTGCTCGTACCTACCTATCTAAATAGCCAGAGGAAATTTAAACCATGTTCTACTTCAGTTTCTTACTTTGTGGCATTGGCTTGAACTCCCAGCTGTAAAAATGAAACATGAATGGTATGATAGGCAAAATTTGTCAGTGAAGAAATTTTCTTATTGTTAGAGCAGGCATTGGATTAACCTTTATAAAGCCATAAAATACAGAAATACACAGAAATTTTTTAGTTACTTATTCTTCTTAGGTCAGGCAACATCTGGTGTTAATGGTAAATTATCAGCTCCAGGAGAGCAATGGGTCACTACTGTGGGGCAATGCTATAATGGCTGGTGAGGAAGGCCTGAGCTGAGGCGAAGAGTAGACCATAATCACAGTCAAGACTGTGGAGCTCTTCACTTGTCCACTCTAAATTACCAGCTTCAGGCTACTGCCAGCATCAGGTATCCCACAGCAGATTTCTAAAGCAAATACCTTACATATAGTTCTAATGAGTACTTGCAAACTTTGAAGGGAAATCTCAGATGCAAGACTTCCAGTGTAAACATTACTTTTTGGAGTACCTCACTGCTCAAGACTTGTTTCCCTAATTCAAGATAATTTTAAAATATTTCCTTTTCAGTACTAGTGATCAACATTTTTGATAACTCAGACCCTGGTTTAATACACTGATAAACTAAAATGGAAACATTTGTAATGTCTGTTAATACCAAAATAATATGCCTAAAATATAGAAAAAATCTGTTTGCCTGCTTGCTTACCATCAGTCTTATCACCACCAGGTCAGACCTCTGCTGCACCAGGTTGTGCCTCTTGAGTGAAAGGCCAAAAAGGAGATTGATCACATGAAAATTTTGGTAAAATATACTCCTTTCAAGACACAGCGCTCCCCACAGTAGTGGGTAGAGAAATGCTGTCTCAGACAACAACAGATCTGGCATCTGTCACAGAGGAACATTTGCCGGCAGGACTCCAGTTCCACACCAGTGATTTCTATGATGCTACAAAGACAAAAATCCTCTCAGATTATAGTTACCCTTGTTAAGGATGAACTATTTATAGAAATAATTCTTTATCTATGATTTTTACTTACTTTCTGATACAATTTTGATCGTGTCATATGAGAGAGAAAGCATTTCTTTCTACTCCCCAGTCCCCTCTTTTGTTGGTCTGCAAATTTTCTCTGCTTCTTAGAGCTGTGGCCATAAAGCATGCCAGTGTGGGGTTTGCAGAGTTCATCTGTGAGAAATGTCTCTGCAAAGGCATCAGATCCTCCTGTTCTTGTGCCAGGGAGGATCTGTCCTGTCCAGACAACTGTGCACTCAACAGCAAGTAGATATCCACCAAAGTGACAGCAACCTACAAAACCTACTCCACTAAAGTAGCGAGTAATTGTATTTTTCATCACTCATATCTCATGTATATCTCATAAATATTCATATTTACTTTTCCAGACTTTAATTTGATCACACTGCTCATTTCCTTCAGCTGGGTGCATCAAATGATTTGGTGTTCATATCTCTCTCTTACAAAGGATCTCATACACAAAAATCTGGTGTGCAAAGCTATAATTTTGTTTTCTTTCTAGCTCTCATCATTTTAAAAACCTTCCTTCTTTGGTTCAGCAAATCTTTCAGGGTCACTCAACAAAACATTTTTAACTTAATGTAAGACATTATCACGCTTTAGAATAAATTAATATAGTGCTTTAAAATGCTTCTTAGACAATCCTGCTTGTTGTGTGACAGATTTGAATGCATGTTTAGCATTATTAAATGTAATTTATGTTTGTCATGGCTTAATATTCAAGCGAGCTTCACAAAAACAGAATTAAAAAAATAAACCATGTTCAGTAATAGCACAGATCAGTCTTGGAGACTGATAAAAGATGTTACAGAAAATGTAAGTTGCTATTAATAACAATGACAAAAGATCCTTTGCCCTCTACCTCACTCGTTTGCCTGCTGCAAACTGGTGGTTAGTCTTGGGAAGATGTAATTCCTACCACTTCAAGGTAAAAAACAAAAGCATGACATTTAAGGTTTCCAGTTTAAGATACTGCTTTTTTTATCTAGGGTTAATAAATATCAAATGTTGTCTACTCAGCACTTTTTCAAATTGGAGGCAACATACTGATGCCTCTAGTTTCCTTTGTGACTGGCTCTTAATGAAAAATGAAAACTCAGCCATTTCACAAAGCAAAGTGGTTATATAAGTTCAGAAAGTTCTCAGGAGTAAAGCCATGACTAGTTAACTTATAAGATTGCTAATGGGACTGGCTACAGTTCATATAGAGAGGGAATGTCATATTCCATAAATCATAATAACATTCACCCTAGATTAAGTGAAGTAGCCAGGTAAGAAAGAACAAATGTCAGTCCCTTGGAGCTAGCAGGGTGTTTCTCCTCTGGTGTTCATTGCAACAGGGTTTCCTCACAGAACGGCTCCTTTTGCAACAGTGACTTCCTATAAACGTAGAGGTGACGTGTGAAAATACAAATCATTGCGGTTTTATGTTTCACGTGTGCTATATTTACCCACTATGTATATATGAATTACGTATACTTTGTGTAATCACACTAGAATAGCATTGAAGTAGCTATATACAATTAAAATTTTTACTTGTTTGTATAATTGAACTTGTAAAGCATTATATTTCATTATGACCATAGATGCCTGGTCCAGAAGTATCTTTACCGTCCCCCAGATCAAAATGTGAATATTTGCCTTCATGTCTCTGTGGCAATATAAGTATCTCATTTTTCCCTTTCTAAAAACATCCTCAGTACTGGCAAATCTGTTCCCTTTCTGGAAGTTTCTACGTTGGAGCGAATGGTCATCCCATTCCTTCATTATCTGTCATTTTAATCCTGCCACAGAAAACAGGGACTGCAACATGCCCCTCCCCCAAAATATCCTTCCCTGAACTTACTCCTTAGTCAAGGCATGTGTGCTCAGGTTTTAAAAATACATCTACTCTACTGTTTTCTTAGTTGTTTTGCTAAAACACAATACAATAAATCAAACCTAATTCATATCTGACATTTGAGAAATAACTTTGCTGGAATTTTCTGTATGGCAGACTATTGATTTATTTTTTTTCCCTAGGGCCCTTTGAAAGTGTCTGCAAAAGCGTTCTGCTAACCTATCTGATACTGTTAGCTGATAAGCAATAGACAGAGTGTGCTTTACTGAATTTCTCCTTAAGAGTATTTGAAACTCTTCAGGAACAGACTGAGGACCTTTATCTGAAATAATCTCTTCAGGTAAGCCATAACCAGCAAAAGGCTATGTCTCAGCTCACTCAGCAGCTGAAGTACTAATCTTCTGGATTGCGTTTGGCCACCCCAAACCCAATTAGGCAGTCACCTACGCTTTTCAGGATACAATTCAGTTACAGGTGAGAGGGAACAGGCTCTAATCTGTTTGGTGGCTCCTAAATAATTCATTCAAGTACAGTCAAGATATCTCTGTAAATACAGGCAAGTCACTGTGGTCTTTATTCTACTGAAAAAAATTATAGGATTTTTTTTTTTTGGTTCCAAAGTGCAAAGTATTCCCTCTAACTCAACCAGCATCTTAACATGCGTATCTCTCATATTAAAATTCATGTAACCATAGTAAAGAATCTCCTTTGCCACTTAATATGATGATGAGAAGAAAGTATAATGTGCTGTTTTAAGAGGCAGTCTTAAATATAAGGTACAATCTGTTCACCTGTCATGTCTGTCTCAGATGGAGAAAGGTTCCCTTAAAGTGAAATAAGCAGCTTAATCTCCACGTTTAAAGTAGTATTTTTTTCTCAGCATTACTATACTCAACAGACCGTCTTGTTATCATTTTTGGACTGAAGCTTATTAAAGAGCATATAAACACAAAGAACCTAAAAAATGGAAACATTTACCTTTCACAATTTATTAATGATTATCTCTTCTTTACTTACAGATAAGGTCTTTCTTCCTACATACTGAAAGTTAAAGGAAACTTTTTTTAAATGTGAAGGGTGGGCTTTTTTTCAAATCAAATAGTGCAGCTTGTTCCTTGGTTGACCAGCTCTCTCCTCTCAGGCTCTCTTGTAGCATTAAGCAAAACATTTTCTCACTTTTTTCCACAGAAACCAATTCAACAGGGAAAGGAGCTCTTGGGATTTGTTAAAGATGGCTAGAAAGTTTCATTTTTCTCTCAGCTCTCTCTTTAAATAACACCAATCTTTCCCCTATAAGGTTTTTGCTAAATCTTCATAGTGAAATTCACCCAGTGTCTGTAGAAAACTTAAATCTCTTCATAACAGAAATGTCACTTTTCCCACTAGAATTCAGGCAAAGATTTTCCCTTACTACTGTCTCTGAAAACACATGTATAAAAATACTACTGCACATCCTGAACTTGTGTTTCATATTCTTACCATTCTCATTAAACTGAAAATCTTCCATGCTTTTATGTGTCCTTCCACTATTGCTATTTTTATTCTTTTTTAATAACAAGTCATCTTTCACCACTTCTTCACTTTCCTAAGCCATTCATTTTTGCATGTCCTTGTCACCAAGTTTCTTAACATTTTCTAACATACAAAAAACAGGCTCACACTTTTTCAAGTTACTTATACTTCAGTTGCTACAAAAAAAACCCCACACACAGCTATCTGGGCCTAACTTTACTCACAGGTTACGTTATAACGAGGAAGGGGTAAGGACAGCACAAGATGACAGTACACTTCAGATTACCCTTTCATTCCTTTAGTTTGTCTCCTGGTTTGTCTGGGAAAATAGCTGCCCACCTCTCCTCTGCCAGGGCAGCACACGGTTTGGAGCTCTACACCCTCATCCAGGAATCAGCATTCCCAGGGGCTGCAGGAATTTACACTCCCAGATGTCCCAGGAGCTTGGTGGAGGTGAACTCTTTTGGTTTTCTGTTGGTATGAAGCCGCTGGAATTTATTCCATCTTGAGCCATTTTTAGAGTTTTAGACACATTGGACATAGTTTTTGCCTAAGACCGCACATGAATCCAAAATGTTAGACTTGCTCACCAGAACAGGATGATTTTGCACTGCATGATCAATGAAACAGGAATCACCACGTTAGAAGTACTCCTCTAAGTAACATAAGCTGGATAGACAGATAAGTCCGGACCACCTGGCATTGCGTCCTTGTCCGTGCACTGCTTAATGCATTTTGGGAGGCCTGCTCTATGTGGAATACCAGGACCTGAGTTCAATGGGACCAAGTCTTAAAATAGCACTGGTTCTCCCCAGTGCCAGTAGTCCCGCTTCTCTGGATTATTTCTTCACTCCCTCATGGGAAGCTATTTCCACCCTCATCATATAGTCTTCTCCAGCTGTGAGCACAGATGACTTGATACTCTTTTCTGTCATCTAAGAGTCTACAGCAGAAGAACAAGTTAACCTGTACTCTTTAGCAGTGGGAATATCATAGGAGTATATAAAAAATATGGGTTGTGTCTGAACTGTGGCATATTGGCATCCTTGTCCTTGGCCACATATCCTGCCATATTCTCTCTGCCTTTCAGAATGAGACTTGAGTATACACCATCCCCACATGATCCCTGGTGCCCTTTGGACCACGTGATGCCTCTGTGGCATGGAGCCCAAATGCTCTCCTGTCTAAGAAATGCCAGTCTGTACATCCCAGGTCTCCCTGTGCCACCTCACCAAACTGTGCCTACTGTGTATCTGTTGTCTTGTCCTCCCTGGTAATGCAGGGGGAGGACAGAAGGAGAACAGAACAAAATCAAACACCGTACTCTGGGTAGCTGGCTCAGCCCAGCATATTTGTGTGTACAGGTGGTCAAAGCTCTGGGCTGGGATGAGGTAGAGCCTCCAAACCACCCATAACAAAAATAAGAATTAGAGCCATAATCCTGTTAATGTTTGTGCTAAATAAAGGAATGAAAGAGGGCACAGAATAAAACAAATATGAGCTTGGATTAAAAACAAATGTGATTTTCATTCCCTTTCTCATGGGCTCATCCATTTTATTTTGCTGAAAAATATGTGTTCTGAAGCTAGACATGAAGTAAGATGTAAACAGATGAATATAAATATAAGAGATGATTTGCCTTTTTTCCTGTCCTTTTCATAGGAAAGGTAGAAAGAGTATTGTACAAACATCATGCCAAAACGTACTTCTGTCTTTTGCCAGGAATCCCAAAGATTTTGATGACTGGTCCATTCACACTTAGCAGGTAGGCCAATACTTTTCTCCCCTAGTTAAAGAAATTCACATTAAAGTTCTCTCCTGATTGTTTGAGATTTTTTTAAATTGGGAACTTATGTTCCACAGAAGACTGAGCCTTTAAAGAAAACAGCTCTCCACACCCACGATTTGATCAGAGGAAACAAAGCTGAGAGGAATACTGACAGCAACATGCAGACATGCTCAGCTGAGCATAACTGCCTAATTAAGGACTTATCACCAGGTATGTCACTTCAAATAGATAATGAAGCAAGAAGTGAATACATTCTATATTTTGTAGCACACATGATGCTAAATACACACTTGTTACTGAGATTTGGTTGAGTGAGAAGGGCAACCATGCATATCACACACATCTCAATACCTGTTGCTAGCTAATGCCCACCAAACTTTTCCTTCAGTCACCCTTAAAGCGACATGTAGCATGACTGCAAGCTCAGCGTTAGCATGGGTTAGTAATAAAGTGGGTTTATGATGTGCCCTTTGCTTATACCTTTCCCACTATTTAGCATTCAGAAGAATGACCCTTGCCCAATGGTAGTACAAGTTTTGGCTGTCTAAGGCCTAATACATAAAACTCTGCTCTATTTCTGTGTATATCATGGACATTAGACCAAAGCATCCTCTTCAGTAACAGAAACACAGTTTTTTTGACACCGCAAAACTCCCCTCCCCAGTAGTCACTCTTCTCCAACCATTGTAAATACCTTTACTTGATATAGCATGTAGGGAGAAATTACCCAACAGAGGTGACAGGATTCTGGCTGAGGGGTATGTACGCTACCTGGAGCTCATTAACTGTGCATCACACACATGTCCCTGCATGTGCTTGTAGCTGTGTTACAACAATAGATGCCAGTACACTGTATTATTGTAAGTAAACGTGATTTTCAAATATGTTACAGAATTTACATGAAAATTTTTATGTTACAGGACATTACAGAAACTTACACCTTTCCTGTTTCTTCACAATAATGTTTCAGGTGGTTTTTATAATAGACAGTAAATCATTGGGTTTGCCACTTCTCCAAGCCAGATTTGAGCCCATGCCAAAATTCTCGCTAAAGTCTGCTCACTAATCTGAGCACACTTGCAAGCAATCCCAGTGTCTGTGATATTCTGAGGTGCCTATGGGTGTTAAATAAGGGAGCTGGTTACCTCTTTCATTTCTGGCTCCTTTATAAAATCCCAGGCAGAAATCCATCAGCCTGGGACACAATATACCTGTCATGACCACAGCAAATCATTCAGTACTTTGACACAACAAGAAACCAGCACTAGAGACATCTAGGAAATTCTGGTTGGAATAAGACCAGAGAGCTTTAATAATTATCTACAACATGCAAAAAGAGCTGCTAGGAAAGGTGGTGTCATTTATTAGCTATGCATAGGCTTCGTAATAATGTAGTTAAGCTTTTGTCAGCACTTCCACTACAAAGGCTGTTTTTCTTGATAAGATAATTTAGCTAAAAGCTGGGAAAGTCTCTTGCCTGACAGGAAGCGACTTAACAATTTTTGAAGAACAAAACCTATGAAAGTATTGAAGTGAGAGTGCACAAAAGTATTTGCTTGGTTTTGCTTGCCTACATGTTGACTTGCTCTTTTTTTAAGCTTTCCCTTCTGAATACGTATGTTGAAGATTTTTCATCAATACCTGCTTTCTGTGAGACTGCTAAGATGCTTGAGCTAAAGGTGCCAAATATGATACCCACAGGTCTAAGCCCAGCAAAAACATACATAAATTTTTGCAGAGACACCAACCACAATCATGGTCACTTTCACTTGTAACACATGCAGTGAAGGTCACCACATAGCTCAATAGACTTATAGAATCATAAAATAGTTTGGGTTGGAAGGGACCTTTAAAGGCCATCTAGTCCAACCCCCCTGCAATGAGCAGGGACATCTTCAACTAGATCAGGCTGCTCAGAGCGCCGTCCAACCTGACCTTGAATGTTTCCAGAGATGGGGCATCTACCACCTCTCTGGGCAACCTGTTCCAGTGTTTCACCACCCTCATTGTAAAAAATTTCTTCCTTATATCTAGTCTAAATCTACCCTCTTTTAGTTTAAAAGCATTACCCCTTGTCCTATTGCCACAGGCCGGGCTAAAAAGTCTGTCCCCATCTTTCTTATAAGCCCCCTTTAAGCACTGAAAGGCTGCAATAAGGTCTCCCTGGAGCCTTCTCTTCTCCAGGCTGCATAACCCCAACTCTCTCAGCCTTTCTTCACAGGAGAGGTGTGCCATCCCTCTGATCATTTTTGCGGCCCTCCTCTGGACCTGCTCCAACAGGTCCACGTCTTTCCTGTGCTGAGGAGCTGAGGGCTCCAGAGCTGGACGCAGTACTCCAGGTGGGGTCTCACCAGAGCGGAGTAGAGGGGCAGAATCAGCTCCCTCCACCTGCTGGCCACGATTCTTTTGATGCAGCCCAGGATACAGTTGGCCCTCTGGGCTGCGAGTACACATTGTTGGCTCCTGAGGGAGGTTTTCAGCCACCAAGTCCTTCTCAGCAGGGCTGCTCTCAATCCTTTCATCCCCCAGCCTGTATTGATACCAAGGATTGCCCCAACCCCGGTACAGGACCTTGCACTTGGCCTTGTTGAACCTCATGAGGTCCACACAGGCCCACTTTTCAAGCTTGTCCAGGTCCCTCTGGATGGCGTCCCATTCCTCAGGTGTGTCAACCTCACCTCTCAGCTTGGTGTCATCTACAAACTTGCTGAGGGTGCACTCGATCCCACTATGTCATTGATGAAGATATTAAACAGTACTGGTCCCAGTACAGACCCCTGAGGGACACCACTTGTCACTGATCTCCATCTGGACATTAAGCCATTGACCACTACACTCTGGATGTGCCCATCCAACCAATTCCTCATCCACTGAACAGTCCACCCATCAAATCCATATCTCTCCAATTTAGAGAGAAGGATGTTGTGGGAGACCATGACAAAGGCCTTACAGAAGTCCAGGCAGACAACATCCATAGCTCTTTCCTTGTCCACTGATGTAGTCACTCCATCACAGAAGGCCACTAGGTTGGTCAGGCAGGACTTGCCCTTGGTGAAGCCATGCTGGCTGTCTCGAATCACCTCCCTGTCCTCCATGTGCCTTAGCATAGCTTCTAGGAGGATCTGTTCCATGATCTTCCCAGGCACAGAGGTGAGGCTGACAGGTCAGTAGTTCCCAGGGTCCTCCTTCCTACCCTTTTTAAAAATGGGTGCAATGTTTCCCTTTTTCCAGTCACCAGGGACTTCAACAGCAGGGTTATAGCCAGCAGAAATGTTCAGTGCTGTGTTGGTACTAGTATTGTAACATTTTACCATGGCTGGAATTAGGCAGCTTTCTTTTTATTTTAGTTCCTTTAAACCCAATATAACTGGTCACACAAACATTTTCCCTGTTTCTGATTTTAAAAATTAAATATTACAGGCTGTCCTAACTACTAAGCTTTGCTTGAAGCAATTACCCTTGAATTTTAAAAACAGACATTGCTAAATTTACAGCATAGACCACTAATGAAATGCAAAGATTTTGTGTAATGGAAATTAACCAGGTAATGGAAATAACCAGGTAATGACTCTTCATAATTATACTACTGATCTCAAAGGGAAGAGCTGTGGCACACATATACAGATTTAATTTTAGTGGCTTTCTTGAAACTAGTAAGGGAAGGACTGGGGTTTAAAAATTTAATGGCCTAACGAACCATAAGCTGATAATGAATGGAGGGAAACATAATTTAGCATTGACATGAAGTGTGTCTCTTTTTTAATAAATTATGTTTTCATGTTGACGTGATGCATCAATTTGGTAAAATCAGAGTATCTTTTTATTAACTAGAAAGAAAAATCATTTTGATAGTTATCATGAGACAAACTATTTTAACTGAACAAAATGTGTGTGTGTGTGCACATGCACACATGCATGTGTACACAAGGTTAAATATAGATGATGCTGTAATTTAATGTCTAATGTAATGTTTCACAAATGGAGGTAAGTCAATGAAATACTGCATACCAAATTTATTGTCGGGTCAGGAATATTATAGGTATTTAGTGAACCATATTGATGACTCTATAATTAAGCTGATTTGAAATGAAAATTATATTAAAAACAACCTTCAGAGCTTTTCTACAAGATGATACCACAGGGCCTGTCATTCATTTCATTTCCAACACTCCAAGAGTGCCAAAAAAGATTGATTTTTTTGCAGCTGAGCTTTATATTAACAATAAAGATGATCTCTTTTCTTGTTTTTCTCCATATTGAAAAGGCAATAAATTTTTGTGGGACAAACCTAACAAAACCAACCATTGTAAAAAATTGGAGATGTAACAAAGAAGTTCCAGAGTGAAACTCTACTAGATTTTTCCTGGAGGAAAGGGAGGCTGTTGTTGATGTTTTTAAGGTTACAGGCTTTATTAAATTCTATAAAGAATTTTACCACTCAACACGGGTTCGTCTTTTTTGTCATATAGATAATATCAAGAAAACGGGCTGGAACTTGGTGTTTTGCCAACTCTTAAGCTATGCCTATGTTAGTAAGTTAAACATAGCCAGACTTTTTTCTCTGGCACCAAGGCCAGCCAAAACAGAATGGCTTTGGAGACATAGGTAAAGTCTCCATCCTACAGAAGAGTGTCCTCATCCAAACCACCATTGGGAATCACCACAACCATACAGAGATCATGCTATCAGCTTCCTAGCATAGACAAGGTATTCCTGGTGCCTTGGAGCATCACCTGCTATTGTTTCATTTATCAATACATAGCATTATGTCCTGGAATCTACGGCTCTGTAAAGTTCCTTATTATATGTCTTTTTCTGTGAATTATGCCCTGTTCCTTGTGTTATGAATAGAGCCAAACTATTCTAGACAAGCTGCTGAAATACACCTCCTTAAATGAAAGAAAAAGTCAAAAAGCATAATGTTGATGCAAGAATGTAAATGGGCAATAGATGTTCATTATCCTTATGCCATTGACACTGCTTCTGGCCCACTCCTGTTCTAAGGCTAAGAATTTAAGGAGAGAAGTTGTTTGGAAGTGATTGACTATTCCTTTATTGTTAGTTTGATTATATTGCCGTGCCCTGGCAGCCAAGAGGGCAAACCGCATCCTGGGGTGCATCAAACACAGCATAACCAGCTGGTCAAAAGAGGTGATTATCCCGCTGTATTCAGCATTGGTGCAGCCTCACCTCGAGTACTGCGTGCAGTTCTGGGCCCCACAATTTAAGAAGGATGTGAAGGTCCTTGAATGTGTCCAGAGAAGGGCAACAAAGCTGGTGAAAGGGCTGGAAGGAGTGTCCTGTGAGGAGCAGCTAAGGACTTTGGGCTTGTCTAGTTTGGAGAAAAGGAGGCTGAGGGGCGACCTCATTGCTCTCTACAGCTTCCTGAGGAGGGGGAGTGCAGAGGGAGGTGCTGAGTTCTTCTCCCTGGTATCCAGTGACAGGACGCGTGGGAATGGGTCAAAGCTGCACCAGGGGAGGTTTAGGCTGGACATTAGGAAGCATTTCTTTACCGAGAGGGTGGTCAAACACTGGAACAGAGAGGTGGTCAATGCCCAAGGCTGTCAGTGTTTAAGAGGCATTTGGACAATGCCCTTAATAACGTGCTTTAACTTGGTCAGTCCTGAATTGGTCAGGCAGTTGGACTAGATGATTGTTGTAGGTCCCTTCCGACTGAAATAGTCTGGTCTGGTCTGGTCTGTTCTATTCTATTCTGTTTTATTCTATTATATAAGGTTCAGATTTCTTAAGCAGTTCCACAGTTCCACTTAGGCTTGTTTGTGCTGTTTTGAGGACACTCTTCTAGAGCTACGGTTTGAGACCAGGCAGCTTAGCAAGAGTCACTCTGAACTCGATCCTGTTGTCCACATATAGGCACTGAAAGTCATCCAAAGGCATGGTACTTCCTCATCACAAACAGAGATTTCCGATCCCTAGGGCATCTCAAGGACACACTAGAGACACCTATGTTTCAGCAATTGAATTGAGACCTCCAGATTTCAAGACAACGATAAAACATCAGGGCTTTGCATACATGCAGGTAAGTGAAAGATTTACACACCAAAGATTTCAAGATTTTCAATGACTCATTAAATATATCTCAGCAGGTTTAGGTTCTGGAAAGCAGACTTAGGGTGGATAAGGTTTGAATATCCTGGGAGTACTTACAAATTTTTCTGGGTTATCTTACTTGGAGAACGGCATTTCACAGGGGTGCCTCCTTATTGCATTGTTTGCATTTTCCTCAATGTGTTTTTAATAAAAATCTTGGAGAAGAAGAAGTCTCTTCCTGGAATGTGCCTGCTACGTGGTCCTGGGAATGACTCAAGTCTGTATAATCACCGCGCGTCACCTGTGTGAAATGCACCCGTTCTGGGAACGCAATGTGAGGAAACAGGTGCCTCACCTCCAGCATCATGTCACAGAGCATTGGCCTCAAACTATGTCTAAATACAAAACTTTTCAATAAAAAACCAAGGAAGATCAGGACAAAGAATACATTATGCTACAAAGACTACATACAATTAACTCAGGAAATACAGTTAGGAAAAACAAACGATGGATCCTAATAACCGACTACTGCACATCCTGTTTTCTATGCAGTGCCCAGCTGTCATTGCTTTATGCTGCAGCAAATTCAACAAAAATTCTATTACTATCAGTCTACAATTACTATAAACTGACTAATTAAATCCACATTTCAAATTGTCTGTGGAATGAATCCAACATCTTTAAATAAAGAAGCTAAAAATGGAATAGCATAGCTAGACATTATACATCTGTTATTTTTCCTTTTTCAAATGTTTAATTCATATTTCATAGGATAATGCTGTAGCAGATAGGACTGCTTACTATTCAATAAATTAAGAATTCTGATTAGCTATTATTTATAGTGCAATGTTTCCTATATGCCTTAGTATTGTTTATTTCAATGACAGCTTTAGAAAGAGCAAAAAAGAAGGCAATGCAATACTTTCTCAGATACAAATAATCAGGATCAAACCTGAAAGATAATAGCTAAAGCTTTTGTCTATAAGCATCCTATCCTATTCCCAATCTCTAGAGAAAATCTTACAAAGAAACAAACATTAAAAATACTCAAAAAGAGTGCTCAAAAGAGAGGGATGGTGGAATAAAACAGACCGGGGGCTGACAAGAGTGAAGAACGGTGAGGAACAGAGTCTCTCTGAACTGAAAAAAAGTGAGACTTGGAAGGAGGCAGAAATCATATAGATAGATTAGTGGCTTATGATATGATTTCTCAGTCAGTCTTTGGTTCTAAATAAGCAATATTTTGCTTTAAAAGGCTGTGTGTCACTGGCAGCACTTGAAGTGCAAAAGCGTAGAGAAGAATATTACGCTTTTACTTTTTTCTTTTTGTTAGTCTGTTTGCTCACTTTGCTTTAAGACAGACAAATATCAGCTTTCAAGGGATAAAGACTCCATTAGAAATGTTTGCTGGAACCCAGTGTGAGTTTTTCTGTGAAAATTCCAAGTTTACAGAAGCCACAACACCCAGAAGGGGACAAAATCTTGCCTCCATGCATCGACCGATCATCCAGCCTTCAACCATCTCAGAACAAATTGGGCCGATGCGCTCACAGCTGCACCATCTCATAGCCTACTGGAAGCTAAGTTTCCACAGGACCCTTATAGGGCTCAGTGGGAGACTAATTTCAGAAGTTTATTCTTCATCCAAACTAAAACACTAATCTAGACTCACTTCCTGATTTTGGGCATTGCCATAGAGCTGGAGTGACTTCCAAAGCCTGCTGAGCTCAGGTGTAGGACAGCTTCAGAGTCCAGCTCCTGCTCAGCTGGAATATCTTCCTTCTGTTTTACCCCATGCTGACCCCTGGGCTTTGGTTAGGGACGAAAGCGCACACAAGGAACTAAGGCTTGCTGAGGCGGCCATGGGGGAGGAACTGCATCTCAGACGGACTGTGGGAGGCACAAGTCCCTGTAACAACAATAACAAAGTGTAATATGTTTTTTTCAATTAAAGTCTCAAAATATACACGGATACATGATACACTGAACACGATACACTGAAAAGATTAGTAGAAAATGGTACTCATGTGGCAGTAGTTCATAGTATTTCTTCAGGTTGGCATAGCAACTCAGTAGACAAAATGTGGTCTGTAACTGAAGTCCCCCAGTCCAGAGAGATGTCAAGCTCCTGCTGACAGAGAGAGAGAGAGAGAAGGGAAAAAAGTGAACTTGGGAATGAAACAGAAAACAAAGTTCATGGCTTAGTTTCACAGTCCATGCACAGTCAGAGTTAGGGAGGGGAAAAAAATATTCCTCCAAAATCTCTCTCTTCTGCTTCTGCTTCTAGGGATGCAGCTTCACCAAAATTGCTATTACTCCTTTTCTTCAAAAGCATCTCAGGCCCCCAGACACAGCCACACTGGGCAATAAGATCATCATCGATATAAAACTGAAGCTTTAAGAAATATCCTCTCAGGAATTAAAGCTTTATGAGAAGTAAAACAGGGTGTTGATGTAAGGCATTCAAAGAAGAGGTCAAGAGAAACATTTTCTTCAAGTAGTTTATTCATTCAGTTCCTATCAACTACCAAACTCTTCATACAAATGTACTTGCTTTATGAGGTCCACATAGAGCTCAGATTTGTATGATTCTTGCATAAGGAAAACATACTTGGCTGCTTGAAACCTTGGAGAGCTGGTGTAAGTTCTGCCAAAGCAGAGGTTTTCTCCCATCTCACCTCTTTTTCTGTCACAAACAAGACATCACAAACATACTAAAAAGGCTGGAACTTCATTAAGTCTTTCTTCTTCCTCAGAAACAAACTCATGGCAACTCATAACAACTAAACCCAGGAAGGAACAAAGCATGGACAAAGCAGAGTCAGCAAGATAAAAGATGTTCCCCACGTGAACATGCAAAACACACTAATTGTAAAGGGGAAGCAAATTATCCTTATAAGATGCCAGCATGTAAATTAAGCCTGCCTGGGGAAAGATGAACTTGTGCATTAATTTTAGGCAGGTTTTCAACATATAGTTTATGCACAGGTTTAGAAACAGATATTCACTCTTCTAACACCTTCTTCCAGCACAGGGTATATATGCCACCTGTGCTTTGAAGGGAGGCAGGTCTCAGTGATGAGAAAATACTGATAGTACAGTAACTGTGAAAACTCTGAAATTGGCCTATTTCCAAATCATTTCACTATGATCAATACTTACATGTATCTCTTTGCCATGTTACCATATTTTGTTATGTATTGCCACTATCAATTTGTAATCTCCTCTCAGAATATGATAATTTTGTTTCAGTGATATAGTAATCTGGGGACTTGTACAGAAGCAATGGTATGGTAGGAATGGGCAGTGCAAATGAACCCTGGGCTGTGAGGAGCACACAGAACTCCTGCCTCAGGGAGGCATGGGACTCTGAAATACCCAAAAAGAGAGAGTCAGAGAAGAAGGAGTGCCCAAAAAGTGAAAAAAAGCTTCTTACGGGACATCAGAGGCTCGGCATGGAAGGAAAGTTGGTATACGGAACTTCTCTCAGGAAAAGAGGATGAGAAAACTTTATACAAGAAGAGGAAAACCAAGGTATACCCAGAGGCCTTGGTGAGGACAGGACTGCAGGCAGGTTCTGAAATGAGATGTGAGGACAGCGTCATCTGAGAAATGAAAGCACACATACTGCATGTCTGCAATAAAGCGTGCATCCCTTTACTTATCTAAGAAATCATTAGTTGTATTCTTGTTGAGGGTTGAGAACTACATACACAGTGTTTCTGATACAGCAGTTTTTCCCTTCAGACACTTTACCTTCACTTGTAAAGAAGCAAGTAAAGGAGTCTTCTTGTAAAGACTTTTTTTTCCTCTATCCTGAGTGTTAGGGTGTAGCAAGTGGGGCCTGCCCCACAGGCATGGGGAGGTGGGCACCAGCAGGGCAGGGGCCTCGCTGGCAAGGTCCCATAGTGCGCAAGGGGGGCGAGCAGAGCTGGACCAGCACACATGATCAGGGTCAGACCCAGCCCAGCGTTGGCTGGGCACGTCCCCAGCGCTTAGGTGGGTCTGAGGGCAAGCCAGGAAGTCAGTCAGCAGCTCAGGGTCCAGAAATGGAAAAAGAAATTAGGTAATAAAACATAGGGTGCCAGCAATCAATTTTTAGATACAAGAAGAGCCACTTGTCATTAAACAGGACTGCAGTGCTCCACAAAAGAGTTAAGAATATTTTAAAAGATGTTTAAAGTAAGGTACTTAGTGTGAAGGATTCTGATGTACTCACCAAAACAAACAATTAGGAATATTGACTGATTCAAGTTACTGAAAATTAGATAAATATCTTCAAGCCTTTAGGTAATTATTTGAATTTAATCTTGTATCAGTAATGATTATCTATTGTACTTGGCAGCTTGTTTGAAATTATCAGGGTCAGCTTTAAACACTAAGAGGTGGCATTCATCTGCCTAATGCAGACATCCATATGAGCTAATCACCAAGGCTTTGTCTATGGTCAATGGAAATCTGTCTAGTCAGTGTAGCAGAGACCTGATTCATCTTACCCTAAGTATGTACATAGAATAGGTAAGAGGAATTGCACCCAGAAAGTGCCTATTTCCTTTCATCAGCTGTAAATGGATCCTTAGGAGAGCGGTTCACATACAGATGAGTACACTGCAGACCTCTGAGGTTGGAAAAAATGACTATGACTACATGCTCACATTACAAAAGAATATGACTTATTCCCTGAAAATGGGATTGGCTGGCCAAAGACACAGCACCTGATCCAAAGCTTACTCAAATCACTGAAAAAGTACACCTGGATAATTTGGATCAGCTGTTCCGAGTGTATAAAACCTGAAACTGTCATTCACTGTCTAGAGAGATCCTTCCAGGATATGCATACAACATATTTGTGGGGTGATTTTTAACCTATGAAACAAGATTTCTCAGATTATTAAATTCAGAGAGTTTTTCTCCTCTTTTGTATGCAAATGATAATATGAGATGTTTTCCCTTGATTCACTCTATTTAGCTGAGAGAACAAAATATTTACACCAGCTTGTGTGATTCTGAGTCACCTACAAAGATGCTGTGAATATAATTTTGCTATATATTATTATTCTTAAAAAAAAAAAAAAACTAGAAACGGGACTGTACTAAGGAACAGGGCAAACAGGCAGCAAAAAGCCAGTAGTCAGGCATATTCACTTTTGAATTTTCATTTTCATACAGTCACTATCCAGATAAATAGTTTTGCTTGCTTATTTTATATTTCTAAAGCACTTAAACATGCAAATAGGGGAGTGGTAAGTGGGACCATTATTACCAAGGCAGATGGCTTGCCCACTGCTTGTCTACTCTAGTGCTGGTTAAAGTGTCAGCACACAGCAATAATAATTAGTGTCAGAAGCATTACCGCTTGCAGAGGATATAACTGCTGCCGGTCATTGTGTTATTTGTATTCCATATTCATAAAGAGAAGAAAAGATTTCTTTTTAACAGGTTTTCTTTCAACACTTGCCATTTAATTTTATGTGGTTGTGGTACTTTTCTTAGACATAGGTGTACTGTATACAATCAAAAAATACAGTGTAACAATGTTATCTAGACATTCTCATCAAGTTGAAGTCTAAAGGTTTGGGAAAAAAATATGAATCAAATTTAACCAGATAAAAACTACCTGTAGAGCCCTGAACCAAACAGTCTGTGCTGATTGAATATGAATTTCTAGGCATAGTTTGACAAAACCACCTGTACTGGCACAAAGACACAAACCCCTTGGGAATGCCAGCTTTGAAAACCTCCCACCAGCTACACAGATTAAAAAAAAAATATATATTTCCTTAGCCCTAGTTCTGCTGTATGCTCCAGGGTAAAGAAGATTCCAAATATTTCTCAGAACCTTCTAAAGAAGACCTATATAAGAATATAAATTCTATGATTATATGATAAATAACAAACACAAGTCACTTTTTCCTCTTATACATTCAAACTGCTTTAATTCAGAGCTGAGGAACTTCTGCTCTACTTTGGAGTCTATGATATGCTCTCCTCTTTCTATCAGATTCCTGCACAAGTCCTTTTCCCATCATCAAAGCTCACATCGGACAAATTTATATTGTCCCATCACTGAGTACTCTCTGCTTCTCTCTCCTTATCTTCCTGAAAGTTTTTCCTTCCTGAGCACTTTTAGCAGATTCTTTGCCTTGGATTCTCTCTGTTTCCCAGATGCCTAATGGTAGGTTGCCATTGGCTTCATCCTTAATATATTCTAAATATTTCCATTTTCCTTTCCAGACAGTGTTAAAGGATTGTTGAAATTTCTAATAAATCTGAGCATTTGTGGTAGATTCTTTCCATTTAACACTTAGTTCTTCCCTGAGATGTTCACTTTCAAACCCCTTTGATATTTCCAACTTTCACATCCATATGTTGAAGTGGAAATAGTATCTTGATTGAAGATTTGCAGTCGTTCTGTCTTAAGGTTGTATATCTTTCTATGAGCCAGTCTTATTGAAATCAGTAGATACACCAGTACCTTATCAGCCTGCAACAGTATATCCTGGTGAATTACCCCATTGTCATATATATTACTGTCAGAGCTTGTGAAAGGACTCGCCCTCTGTTGGTCTTTTCCTTCTGACAGAATGCTTGGGTTCAGTGTTTCTGAGACAAATCTGAAAAAATCTGAAAGTTTTAGGTGGAAGTGTAGATTGGCTGAAGGGAATGATGAGAATTTCAGCCCTGTCGGTCTCTGTAAGTGCCCACCAGTGGAGGAAATAGTTTGTATTTAGTACAGGGAAACATCTGTCTCTGGACTACCAGCCTTGAAACTGAAATTATAATGGAAAGTGCTGATATGTTACTTGCAGCTCATGGAAGAGCCATTAAAGGCTGAGTTCTGAGTTACATCAGGCAATCTTTCTTAAAAAGAGTCCTATTTTTTGGCACCAGCCCTGCTATAATCAATTTACGGAAAATACTGGAGCTTTATATGCCATCAGATTGATTTTCCACAAAAAATATTGCTGGAAACTACTTACAGTCAGTGCAGTTATGGTACTCCACTCCACACTATGTTTTCTAGTATTTTCTGGTTGTGTACAGTATTTTGTAAAACGGATTATAACATGTCCTCTGATGAAAATTTAGTTCATCTTTTTACTCTGCTTGTCCTTAAACACAGATACAATGGTCCTCATTAGTTCTATTAGTACACAATAAAATACAAAAGTTAGCAAAGCACCTAGACTGAGGCCAATAGTGTACATGCATTTTCTTAAAAGTTTGCAAGAGAGCCATAAAAGATATGCCCCATTTAAGGAGAATAGTTTTAATGAGGAAAGCATTTCATTCTGGTAAAATATGTGTTATGTAAATTGTGTAGGAATGGATGTTTGGTAATTTCAGTACATTCCCACTCCCCATAAGCATTATTTTGTGTTCTTTGTGTAACCCAGAACCCCAAGCTTGAGGCTTGGAGGCTGCAATGAAGGTGCAAGAGGGGTGCAAAATCATTCTAATGCTGAAATTTATTTTCTAGGAAAAGCTAAATATAAGGAGTCAATCATCCTTACACTGTTCTGGTATGTCACAGGGGACCCTAATCCAAAATAAAGTCTTCCTTGCTAAGGAGTAAAATGAGGTTGTGAGTGTGCAAACGGAAAGGTACAAGAAAGCCTCTGTGGTGATCTGAACCCCACCCTGGGCCCTACGAAAACAGCTCTTGGCAGAGAGTACAATAGCTGGTTCCAGCTGTTACGTGAAACCTACATTGCAGAAGCTGGTAACCATACACTCAGCACATATCTCAGAAAGCAAAAGAAAGATCCTTCCCTTCTCTGACCAAAAGGATTTTCAATCTCCTTTTTAACAGCAGCTGTAGGCACTCCGAAAAGCCAGCCTAACGGTTCCTAGCAACCTTTACAGCAAAAATAAACACATCAGTAACACTTTTCTTGAAGGGCTAGAAAGAACTAGCAAGGGTAAGAATAATTAGTCGAAAGATGTTCCACTGACATATATTGTCCTTCTGCATCCCACTGCAGCAAAATATTTCTTCACTCTCCTCTATTTCTTCACTTTTGCAAAGTTTGCTACAACTTTACAGCTATTCAGATGTATTCAGTGCTTGAGATTACATTAAATCAACCACTGGCTATTACAGTGACTATTGCTGTAGCCCAGCAAGTCAGGCACCCTAGTCTTCTTTCTCTGTGGTAGTTGCTAATAGATCATTTTACAACAGCAACCGCTGTAGAAAGGACCCATTATCCCTGTATATTTTCCAAATCTCATGCAGAGCAATTGTTTCTTCAGCAGTGGAAACCAGCTACCACTGAGAATACTACACCCGTTTCAGAAATGTTACCATACCAGTGCTGTTTTATAAGGGTAAGTAAACATCTCACCAACTCAAGCTGTGCAGGAACAGAAGGATACTTATCCACCCAGTACACATGGAGTTACTGTGCTGCCAGAAGCAGCATAGCTGTGAGCACACCTTGCAGGCTAGCTACATTTGCTGAGAAACCTATGCAAAGCCGAGTTCTGAAGTACCTACACAACTTGTAGTGCCCCAGGTAACAAGTTCAGAGGTAACTTGAGCATCTTGCCATTGTGCTGTGTATATGCACAGTCAGCTATCCAGAAATCAGCAGTGTTAAACATCTACTCATTGTTTTAATCTTTTAATTGCAAAGGATTCTAATAAGATAACTATTTGACTTCCCAGGTGTTCTGGAATGGGACTTATCAGCATTTTCTGCCATCAGTGCAAAGGTATAATTATTGCTCTAATTTTTTGTTCTGGTTTAGCATTAAATAGATCAGCATACATTTCAAGTGAGAATCTTCACTACTTGTAAAATTAGCTATGCTTTTTTTTTTTTATTGCTGTGCTTCTAAACTATTCTGCATATTGCTATATGTTTTTAATCTGGTTTGCCAAAACCAGCCTTTAATGTATGAGTTGTAACACAGGAATAGTTATTTAATAAATAATGAAAAGGCATGCAAATGTTACAGTTGTGCTAAATATAGTCATGCACAGTTTCTTCTTTTTCTGCGGACAGTTGCTCTTTTTGGTAGGCTGGGAGACACACAAGACAGAAACCATCACCCCAGGGCCTCAGTTGCACACTTGAAAACAAAACAACACTAATTGCTAAGACAGATTCGTAACTTCAGAAGTATGCAAAGAGAACCTCGCCTTTGTTCTGGACAAACTAATCAGAAACAGAAATAATTATATAAATTGGTCAGTGTTTGTGAGGTTATTTTCCTTGATATGACATCCAGAAGAATAATCATAGTTAAGGAATCTTGCTAAATCTTTATGCAAATTGTGCAAAATCAGTTTAGTCCAGATTTCCATGGAAATCAAAGCAACTTACAAATTAAATTTGGCTTCCACTGAATCACTCACTTCTCAGGTGCCAAAAAACCTCCAGGCTATGAGAGGCTGACACTTCTGGTCTACCAGCAAGAGGACTGTCTCTAAAGTTGCCTTCCCACACAGAGCTTGCATAAGTCTAAGTGACTGATACAATCCCAGTCTCTGTAAAATATTTTCTGTTTCTAAATTCAGAAAGACAGAAACATAAATGTTTGATTTTTTAAATAAAATGTGAGGACTTGCATTCATTTCTTGCTGAGAATCTCATTGAGTGTCTGCTGTCTTTGGGAAAAGACATTGCTCTTTTCCTCCAGGATGCACCTGCTCTTTCTGTTCAGTTATTGGTTTCATTATGTTTTGTAAAATGGCACCCTTAATCTCATCTCAAAGTTGGTCTGGCTGTGTTCAGGTTTGCCAAATCTGAGGACAATCAGATTGAATCTTTTTCACTGAATCTGGAATGTTTGTGGCTTCACTGATTTTTTATTATCACTCAAACTTCGTAGAGATTATCTATGCAAGCTTGCTCCACTGGCTTTGGAGATCATTAAGTTTAGCAGTTCAAATTTGGTTCTGCTGGTATTTGATTGACACAGGGAATACACGTTTACTTTACTGGATCTTTTCCTCCCTTGGTGCTTCTGTGTTCTTCGTTCTGCTTCCATACACTGCCTCTCTAACCTGCTCTTGCTCTTATTTGTAAAGTGAACAGAGAAGTCTCTATTAAGTGGGTGTGGAGCACGCACATCTGTTTATGGTTTAGTGAAGGATGATTGTAGTTCAGGATGTGATATGGCCACTAATCAAGTCATGAGTAATATACCTTGGAGAACATAAAACAACGTGAATTATTGAAGCAGCAAAGATGTTTGCTGATGGGACTCTCAGGGCATTAGCTCAAGTAGTGCAGCTTATTTCAAAACTATAGAGGCATTTGTGGCTTTATAAGTCTGGAAAGAGGCAATAGAAGAGGTTCTTCATAATATGTGACCTTTGGTCAAGGACATCTCTCTGCTTAGCTTCTCTTTAAGCAGGAGTCACAAGCAGGTGTTCAGTTTGTGGGACCTGGTGGAGATTTTCTACCTGGGTAGTACCATTAAATAACCTCAGACTTTATTAATCATATTTCAAATACCACCATAGTGATTTAGCTTTGCTTTTACCACAGTGGACCTCAAGACTGAGATACTTTGCTCTGCACCTTTACTTTCAGTTATTAGTTCAATTGGTGGACGTTCAGGTTTTGTGATTTATGCATTAAAATGCATAAGAAATCGTGAGCAAAATAATGAACAAGAATTCTCCCTCACCACATATACTGCATTCCTGGGGGGATTCTGAAAGCTGTACAGCCCTTCAAACTCTCAGGAGGATCGGAGTTTGTTTATTTTAAGAGAGCAGTCTCAGAGGGCCAATTGTAAACTGTGAAGATTAACAAGGAGTTTTTCAAAGGCGTAAAGGGAAGTCAGATGCCTAACTCACATTAAAAGTCAATAGGAGTTGAGCATTTAATCCCATTAGTGTCTTGGAAAAGCTGCTTCTGAAAAGCAACTTTTATGCTCTCATTGAATTTTGAAGGAGTATTTTGAAAATTCCTGAGTGGGCTTGAGTTTCAAGTTCCCTGCATAACTGAACAACAGTCAAAAGGGTAAGTTTTTTAAGCTATGCAGCAGCTGGGATAAAATGCCAGATATATATGAGGTGTTTTCACCCACCAGCTGTCCCCCCCCCATATACTAAACACCCCACTATGTGATGGCTGACCTCTCTTTTGTAAAGACAATTGATTACCAGTGATATTGCTTTCCCTTCCCCTTACCAGCTGTTCTCCTTCCTTGAGCACTGCCTTTTGATGAGAAAAAGTTTTTTTCAGCTCTCTGGTCTTCTTTCACTAGTTTGCCTTCAGCATAGTGCTGGCAAACCACCTTTCCCTATCACTTAGGTGTACTCTTATTTTCTTTATCTATGTTCACCCACAGCCCTCCGTAACAAAGATATCATACACTCCCCAAAGGGCTGCTGATCACTTTGTAGGGCCAGCTAGGCAAGCTCTTCCCATTATTCACAAAGCTTTCCCAGCAGTTGCTCTCTATTTACTCACTATAGTTTAATCCACGTGAGCTCACATACCTCTCATTGTAATACTGCAATTGTTACTTAGAGCTCTGAACATGGAAGACATTTATTTATCTGGCTGCTGCCTCATGTCATTTAGTTTAAAGAATATATGTACCACTTTCTCTGACATTCTCTGTTTGGAAGCCAAAGCTGGAAATATATAGCATGGAGATTAATCATCTGTATTTGTCATCTCAAGGAGAAGGAAAGAGGACATACATTCATGACCCACATTTTTATGCTACAACAATCAATTTTCTCTAGTGCAATAAAGAAAAAGGCTCAGGGATGCCAAGACATAAGCTTTGGTTGAATCCTGCGCTTTGGCAGAGCCAGGCACAGAGAGCCAAGTATGGTGCTCAGCTGAAGCGTGCAGCTGCAGTTGCTGGAAAGCCCAGGAGCGGTCTCTAGGCAGCAGAGCATTTCCATTAAGGCCAATCAGTCTATCAGGTTTCATACACCCGCCACCAGAGAAATTTGTCAGCTGAAAGCAGCAGGGAGAAAATTACACATCCAGAAGCTGGAGACATCCCCATAAACTCAGCAAACTGAACAATTCAAGACTAAGGTGTGCAGCTGCAAAAGCAATGTCCCAGAACCTATCACCATATTTTCCAATCTACTTACTCTCTGCTGCGTCTTTCATTGATGATACATCCACGACTGTTGCACCGCTTGCAGTCTGACAAACCCCTTTTGACTAGCCCTCACTGTGCAAGCAGGCGCAGCTCCTTTTCATTTGTCGGTAACTATGTCAATGAAGGATTACGGGCATCAACAGTCACACTAACATTTTAGGAAAAGAGGAGAGTGGGGAGTAGAAAAGAGCCTGAGAAAGGGACACCTCAGCCATACAGATACACTTTACATAAATACCTCCAGATCTTAAATAGCATTTGCCATATGGCTTCAGTAGGACCGGACCTACTGAAAGTTCATAAGCATTTTTCACACTGTCCTCAAAATATCATCAGTAAGAACAAATTCCATTTTAAAATTCTTCTATTCTTATATGAAAAATTGGAAGCATATTTTCTTTTAAAAAAAGAAAAAATGAACTGTTCTAATTTTCTCCTTACTTTCCTCATTTCTTAGTGCGGAAAAGAGGAAAGAAGATACAAGATACATGTTTTCCAAATTCTCTCCCTTTTTCTTATTTTTCTCTTTCCTGAGTAAGAAAACATAAATTGATGACAGAAAGACTGTTTTCTCCACCACTCACCACTTAATGCTTTTTCCTCTCTCTTCCTTTCTTTCAGTGGAAAAAAACCTGAGTATAAAACCAGAGCACAGGAATTTTCGTATCATTTTAGAAAAGTTCTTGTTAAAAGGTTGCTTAAGAAAAATGGTCTTGTGTGAATTACATTTGAAAGTTTGCATTCAGTATTTGCCTACTGTAAATACTGTGTCTCACTAAGGCTTATCTGGATGAAAATCAACAGCTTGAATAAAAACACTACTGTAAGCTAAAATTTTTGCCAAAAAAAATGCAAACCAGGGATAGAAACAACAGTTCTTAACCAGGTGAAGTACTCTTTTGATAAAATTCTGCACATATTAATGTTTTCATTTTTTATCAATCATCTAGAAAAGGAAAGAAATGTAAGTTAAGGAAATTTAAAGGTTAAGACATAGTACTATATATAATCGTAAACTCTAAATATGATATATATTTAATATATGTAGTACAGCATAGAATTGTATAGTATAAAATTTGCATATAGTAGCTCGGAAAGCACAGCAAAAACTGGTTGTGGTAAAGAAATAACACAGAGCAGATCTGGAAATTATAGAAATACATTAGAAAAATCCTGCATGTAGATACATTAAAATAAACGCATGCTCTTGTATGGCTGTTGAGAGGAACTTAATCTTATACATGAAATAGCCAATATAAGTGAGAAATGTGGGAAGTGTCAATGCTGTAACAGACGTTTGAGTGATAGAGCATTACACGTAAGACATACTTGCAAGGAGATGTAACTACAGAAAATACTTGCGCAGTTTTGGAGCGCCTAAATGAAGGCATCATATTGCAATACAATAGCAGGGATGCACGAGATTAGACATGGGAGCAAATCCGGAGCTAGTGTAAATTGTGATGGCTCCGTTGGTTTTTCCACTGCCGGCAGCTGGCGCAGCTGCAGGAGGGGTTCTGGTGCTACTGCACTACAGTACTGCGCTCAGCTGGGGCTGCTTTGTCACCTCCAGGGAGGTCTGGGGGAAGCTCACAGAGCAGAAACAGGAATGCTCGGGGCACAGTGGGACTGAATTATGAGGAAATTAAAACAGCTGAGTACGTGTAGCTTGGCTAAGCGTACTATTAAGGGCAAGGGGACGGGGTCTTGCTAGGGGTTGTGAGGCATCCTTTAGTACGACACATGAAGATGCAGCTATCAGCAATGACGTGAATTTAAGAAGGGTAAATTCAGACCCAATGTCAGACAAATATCCTTCCTGATCTTAAGTTCTATAAGCAAAAAATAGTTTTAAAAAAACAGATAAACTTGGAGACTTTTCAAGGCAGGCTGGACAAAACACTTAGAAAATGCAGAGAAAGAAGCTGCTTTACCAGGAACACAGGCTGGATTTTAAGATCTTTTGTCACTTTTCAGTAAGACTTCTATGGAAGTAAAATTGTAGTGTTGAGAACAACAGACATTAGTCTAAAAATATTGAACAGTTAAAAATAAATACTTACTAGTGAAGTAGATTAATCTAAATAATGCAAGGGAATTTTAAAAGAACTGAATGTGAAAGTATATGTAGAATTTAAGCCACAAGTCAAAACCAGTTGTAAGTGGAAAAAGTGCAGTCTGGCTGCACTCTCCCTTCAATGCAATCTATCGTTCTGGCCAACACAACTTCATGGGCCTGCCTAATGTTTGTAATGTTTGTAAAGTTCAGAAAAAGGGCAGTACTATTGATCCAAGGACAAAAAAGTATGAGAAGAGACCATAAAATCTGAATTTATAGACTATAAAAACGCAGTCTGAGGAGATTTAATTTTGGTATATAAAATCTTAAACAGTATAGTTAATGCCAAATGCACTTACTATTTTTTTGCTGGGAGACAGATAAGAGGACAAGGGGCATAATTGCAAAGTAAAGAAAAACAAATTTGAAACAGATGTCATGTGTCCCATTTTTCTTTGCACAGAGCCACAAGTGTATGCAGAATAGCTTATGAGTCAGAGGCTGAAGCTTAAACACTGGAGGATCATTCAAGAAACAATTACGGCAAATGGCATCCTGAGGGGATTAGAGTATTAAAAGAAAATGAACCTTAATAGACTGAATAGACTCCACTTAGTCCCT
The DNA here is from genome assembly GCF_035582795.1 of Mycteria americana. Classification (NCBI taxonomy): domain Eukaryota; kingdom Metazoa; phylum Chordata; class Aves; order Ciconiiformes; family Ciconiidae; genus Mycteria; species Mycteria americana. The sequence continues at coordinate 21,681,087 of NC_134366.1, read as the reverse complement.
GAAATTTATTATGTTCATAAACCCCAAAACAAATACAGTAGCAGAAAGAGAAAAGCTAAAGGTAACCCACTTACTTAATAATATTTTCTTATTTCTCTGTATTTGAGTATAATTCTGGTCTTCACTTTTGCTGTTGAATGGTAACACAAATATTAAATGCACATAAATACATTAGAGACATTTCAAGCCATTCAGAATCTGCTTCAGGCAAAATTAACAAGAGCATTACCTCTGAAATTTGGTGCAGCTGTTACTAATAAAAGAGCTAGTACTGCAGGCTGAAACAGCTGGGGATGATAAGTGAAAATAGAATTAAGGCTCAGTAATGCAGGTTTGGACTCTGGAGGGAATTCTGGACAAAACCTGTGTGTGGCCTCAGGTCTGATGGGCTTGTTCTGTACAGGACCCTGGTGACACGGCACGCAGTGCCCCAGCCCTGGCCTCTCTTAGGACGGCCACACAAGTTCTGGCAGACGGGATGTTCACGTATTCGGCTGGAAGAGCATCCACATGTTCAGACATGCGTGAAGATGAAAGTGTGCAAGTCAAACTTCGTGCAGAAGTGCAGTTGCTTCCTCGCTGCTGCTCACCCTTCCCACCTGGGAGACCCCTATGCCTTTCCTCTTCTTATTAAAACAGTTTCCCCCCTTCCCCAAATGTTCTGTGTCTCAACCGCTTTCATGTGCTTGGCTGCCCTTCCATGCATGCTGCAATGCACAAGCATTGAGAAGAGTAATGTCACACAGCTTTCAAGTCTCCCTGTTTAGGTGGTCACCTTGCTCTACAAACTTTCACAACAGTTTTCACTAAAGAATTCAAGACTGGTGTGCAACACAAATAAGGAACCCTACTACTGTGAAAAGCAATATTCTACATGCTACAGACCTTTCCTGGACTCTAGGAGAGAATGGAAAACATGTACTCCACCTCCAGCTGCCTCGGAGGCAGAAAGAAGGGGAACAAAGGAGCACACATTGCCCTAGGGCTGTCGAACCTGATATCCTGCTCTAACAATGGTAGCACCATCTGCTTCAGAAAAAAATGCAAGACAAACATATAATGACATACCCTTGAGAGGAAGTTTCTTTCTGACCGCAGGCTAGTAGTGATTGCCTGCTCCTTGCTATTCTTGGAGAATTTTACAATACTCTGCTGTGCAAATGTATCTCATGACTAATGGGGTATGCCTTGTCCCAGAACTCAGCGTAGAGCCTTTCTATTATTCCTCAGGAGCACCCGTACCAGGGAACTTGGCACAGAGGTCTCCAAACCTGCATCAAAAAAAGGCTTTGGGAAGTGTGTATAACAGAGCATCAGGCTGCATAAATGTAGCGGTCTGGATCTGAAAAAAATACAGTCATGCTCTCCAGGCCCTATTAGGGCTGGGACAGCACAGACCCAGCCAGGCTGTAAGCTGAAGTGTCTGAGACAATACCAAGGTGTCCTGGTTTCGGCTGGGATAGAGTTAATTTTCTTCCTAGTAGCTGGTACAGTGCTGTGTTTTGGATTTAGTATGAGAATCGTGTTAACACACTGATGTTTTAGTTGTTGCTAAGTAGCGCTTACACTGCTCAAGCACTTTTCAGCTTCTCATGCCCTGCCAGGTGCACAAGAAGCTGGGAGGGGGCACAGCCAAACTGGCCAAAGGGCTATTCCATACCATATGCCATCAGGCTCAGTATAGAAACTGGAGGGAGTTGGCTGGGGGGCAGCAATCACTGCTCAGGGACGGGCTGGGCATTGGTCGGTGGGTGGTGAGCAGTTGCATCACGTTTTTTTTCTTGGGTTTTGTTCCTCTCTCTCTCTCTCTCGTGGTTTTCCTTTTCATTACAATTTGTTATTATTTTATTTTATTTTATTTCGATTATTTAACTGTTCTAATCTCAACCTATGAGTTTTCTTACTTTTGCTCTTCAGATTCTCTCCCCCATCCCACCGGGGCAGGCAGGATGAGTGAGCGGCTGTGTGGTGCTTGGTTACTGACTGAGGCTAAAACCATGACACAAGGACTGAAGACCTAAACCACAGGAAATAAAACCTCAATGTAAATATTGATCAATTTCTTTTATATCTAGCCTGAGGTTGACTTACAGCCTACCAGGATGAGCTGGCCTGCTATCTACTTTGGGCAGCTACAGTCCGGTCCCAACTATTTTCCTTCTCATGGGAACTGAGGGACAACTAAGATTGATTGTGTTACGCAATAGGTCGACTGCCTTGTACATGCTCCCAGGGCTTGGCCCTGTGACAGAGAAGACAAGGCAAAAAAAAAGGGTTCTTTTGGAACTTAAATGAACTTTGTAAGACTGCATCAGCAAACCAAATGAAGTGTTATGTGGTGTTCCTTTGGATGAGCGCTGGACTTCAGAGGGTCTCTAAAATTTCTCTTTCCTGACAAATGCAATTAAAAATAAGCAAGTCTAATACGTTAACAGATTTACACTCTTAACAATTTGGTAACAGGACTGTGATTCACTCTAGCAAGCTTAGCTGCTAACAGTGAGAGATGAGAAGTGGGTAAGAAGGTGGTCCCACATCAGTTACATTATCCTGCTCTCACCCTTCTCTCTCCAACAGCTGTTTTGCTCTGGGGCTTCAATATGTTTGCCAAGTCCTGGAGACATCACAGCTGCATCTGGGATTACCATATGTCTACTCTTTCCTAGATGTATCCCCAAGGTCTCTTCTATATGGATTTTTTTTTAATAATTGCTGGCTGCTTCTGGGTTGGAGGGAGTGGGGGAGTTTAAGTCCTTCCTTCTTCCTTTTCCCCAAAAAACACAAAATCAGCTACAGGTATGGCAGCAGGAGGCGCCAGCCACCAAAATGGATACAGTTAACAAAATGGGCAGTGATGGAGTGCCTGAGGTGAGAAGGCTGTGACTGGGGACCGAGGAATGCAGGACAAAAGGGCTTCAGTAGGAGGATGTTTGGGGGGAATGGAAGCACCGTGGAGAACCGAGAAGGATCAGGAGGATACAAGGTGCTCTGAAATAGATTATTGAGGACAAGAGGGTAGTTCTGGAGTGAAAAGAGTAGCGAGAGTTTGAGAGGAGCTTGTGTAAGAGTTGTGGTGGTGAGACTGTAGTGGAAAGTAGACTTGATCTTTGAGACAGCAAGGATGACAACTTGGGGCTCTGTCTACATTAGGAAGTGCTGAAGGTTTTGTAATTGAAGAGTGGGAAATAACATAGAGCATCTTCCTCCTTAGGTGCTTCTTCCCAGGAACCTGTTTTGTGGTAAGGAAATACACTTTCAATAGCCCCTCTGATATTACATAGGACTTCTCCCCAGGACCCCTGCCCAGGACTCCCTTGGTCTCCGTCTCAATCTCTTCCTGCTTTTGCTACTTAAAATATATTACTACTCACAACAAGTTCAGGTGTTAATAATAGAGCTGAACATACTATTCTCTTCATTTCATGAATATAAGCGTCATGTCTTTACACAGAGCATGGCAGTTGTCAGACAAGGTTTGCGTATTTATTGTGAGTGGAACATTTATTGCAAATAGATCCAAGAAAAGCAAAGCTTCCTTCTATAGTAACCATGGAGGGTGGCGAGAGCGAAGCATCTAAAATTAAACTATTCGGTGCCAGATTCCCAGTGAGTAGTACCGGGCTCTGCTGTCAACAGGCTGGACTCCAGCCCACAGCTCTGCAGCCAGGTCTGCTCCTAAGGCCTCGCAGTGAGTGTCTTGTCCACACAGGGCAGGAGACAGAGGGGATTTCATCATGTTAACTGCTTTTTTTTGGTTCTGTCCCTTCTTTCCACACCCACACCCTCAGTGCATGCAGCATCTCCCCTGCCCCACAATTCTGGGTGCATGCTGAGCAACCAGGCACCTTCCTCCCTAAATTTGTTCCTTTAGTACTCATTCATTGATTCACGCAGGGCTGTGTTGTCTTATACCACTAAGGATCTGGTTTCTCCTCCTTTTTCACACCACAATTCATTTGCAGCTTTCCTCCTTGTGCCCCTGTATAGTAGAGTCCTGATGCTTTTAGTTTTTGTGTTTAACTATCTTTTCTCTTGGGACACCACTTCTAAACCTTTTCCATACCAGCACAAAGGTTCTGAGGGAATGACAAAGTCATGACCACCCCCTCCCTGCCTTTCTTACCCCTTTTCTTTATCCTCAGTCGTGCACGCAATTTCCAGTGCCCTACTCCCAAGTTTGATAAAAGCGTCTCTCTTTAAGCCTGCATTTTTTTGCGTTACAGCCGTCACCTCAAAACGACTGAACAGAGCCTAAGACTTAGTGCTAGCTGAAGCACAGCAATTCCACATTTCCAGGCTGACAGCACTGTTTTCTGCTTAGAGGAAAGCATTTGTCAACACTTTATTTTATAACCCACATGCACAGGTCACATAGCTTATAATAAACTAAAGATATTGCATAGCTTTTCTACATGCAACAGAATTCTGTTGAGAATCGAGATGTCAGGAATAATTTATACTCTTCTCTTTTTGTACCCCTGAGCAGACATAAATAAATATCAGACATCCAGCATGGCCTTCTTCCTATTAAATTCTGTTTATTAACATCTGTTAAAATTAATATTTTTTGTATCCTCTCACCATTAATCATTTTTAAATGTGCTATGTTTGTTGTCAGTGCAGTATGACAGGCAGTAGAGACCCTTACCCTCTTGCTTTAATCTCTAGCAAATTATATTACAGTGGCATCCTTTGGGACTGCAGAGTTTTGGATACATCAGCATTTCCTTTTACCAATACCCATTTTCATCCCAAAAATTACATGCTGCAATGGCTTAACACTCTGCACATTACATCTTAGGTCATGCATTTGATTCTCAAGTATTTTAAATGTGTCCATTCTTAACATACAGAGCAGGCAAAAAAAAGAAAAAAATAAAAACCACAGCCTATTGCAGTGTAAGATTTGAGCCCTGCAGAATTCTACATAAGTAGGTCTGTGCAAGTATGTCTAGATGGAAGAATTAAGGCACGTGTTTCAAACAATATCACTAAAATCAACACACTAATAGAAACTTCAATCATTAGGAACTCCAGAAGGAGTCAACCTTAAGCTAACATTTGCAGTTTCTCAACACAAACCCACAACGAGGCATATGTTCATCACGACTGAAAAATGTATTCATATGCAGAACCCAGAACCTTTCTCAGGTCACGCAGTACCTGCTGCAGCTCTTGAGAGCTCAGTGAGGATCTATCCTCCAAAACCAACTACATACACCAAAGCTGTACTGAGTTTGTGGGTAGAAAAATACACTGCAAACAGCAGCCTTGCAACAGTGAGCATTTTTTAGCTGAAAATTAACGTGGTCTACAGACATCATTCAAACACGTGCAAATATTCTATTACATATTGCTATGTAATTCTACGTACTTCTCTCACAAGGGGCTCCAGGCCTGTGTTTGCCTGGCACATGGCAGAGCAGCAAACAGTGATCTGAGGTTGCAGAGCAATGTGGATACAATTTCATATTACTTGAGGAATAGTTTACGACTGAGTAATTAAAGGCCATATTGCAATGCATATGCTCCCCTGAGTGAAGCAAGCGCTGTTGACAGTGTTCATGTCTCCAAACAGAAGGAGATTGAAGAGATGCAGAAGGGTTTGTTTTTCAGTCTTGGAACACGCCCAGAAGCTATCATGTTTACTCTTGTGCTTTCAGAAGCTTCTAGAGACATTGTATTGCCTGCAACACCAAACCTGCAGCCACTTCAGATGGTTTCTTAACTGCTGTTGGGAGAGGAAAAATGGAAGTACAGGATATAAATCCATGCCAGGGTTTATATCCAGTATGGGTTTCTATCCTTATATGAAGTCTTATATAAACCTCAGGCCAGTTGCTGGCCTGAAGAGACCTTCAGTTCCCATCAGAATCTATAGAAACTGAGGATGCTGTATACATCACAGACTCAGGAGCTCTGGGAAAAAACTCAAATTCTTTGGCACAGAATAGGGCCCAATAAAGTTGGCTAGTACAAAAGGGGAAAAAACCCACAAAACCCTGAACAATCATATTCTCTTCATAATCCCAAACAGCTCCTTTCTGCAAGCTACCCAACTACCAGGAGCTTGGGGATCACAGCCACTTACAGAGATGCTTTGACAATATAGTAACAAAAAAAATGCTTCTACTAGTGACTCCACTGCCACTTACAGTATATTTGGGGGGTCTTACTGATTGTGATTTTTTTCACATCTTATTCCCACATTTTGTTGAATTGACTCTGTTTGGATAGCAAAGTAATATTTCTTTTAGGGAAAACCACCTAACCCAAGCAAGGTCACAGACAGAATGAACGCGCTCTGGATCAGCGACTAAGATTCAAGATCATCCCCCACCGGAATATAAAATGTGAAACCTGGGAAACAAAAGGCAACTGTATTTTCTACACCAGTGTATAAATCTATAGTAACCCAATTAACTGTACTATAATTATTTTTTCATGGAGGCCGAGCAGATCCAGAGACAAGAAACAGTGAAAAACCATCTGAGAGAGAGGTTTCAGAAGACTTTTGCTGAGAAACCAACGGTTTATTAGCCAAGATCTGGAGACAGGCAGGACATGGACATGAATAAAAGGGACATTCATGGTGCCAGTAATTAATTTTAACGAAAACTGCAAGGGAACCAAAAATTTTTGTGTCAGAACTTGTTAGGCATCCCCATAAAGTTTAGCGTTTAATACCTGCCTTCTCTGGGGCCCAAAGCACCTCGCGCTGACTGCTGCCGGAGGCGGGAGAGGAGGCGGGGGGTACCATGGGTCTGAGCCAGCGCCGTGGTTCCATAGCTGACATCAACCCCACAATGAAGAAGGCGTTATTCCTCTTGAAGACTTTCTTTTAAACATTATATAGAGTCGCAATACTTCCCTCCATGCTAACCCCATCAAATGCCTCCTCCCCATCCCTGGTCAGCGGGGGAACACACTCATTATCCTGCTTTCAGGCAAAAAGGGAGCATGAAGGCTGTGTGTGGGTGCCTGTCAATCACTCTGCTCATCTTCAGCCCCCATCCTCCTCATCATCCTCCCACAACTTTTGAAACAGTGGGCAATTCCAGCTGCATTTGACAGAAGATAGTAAGTCCCAATCATTTGGGACAAGGGAATTACATCTCCCAGGTAATTTGGCATCAGCTTTCTGAGGCAGAACAAGGGTGGCTTCAAACACCAGCATCTCTCAGCGCCTCTGATCTCCTCCAGCTGACACAAGAGGTACCGACAGGGAACTACCAGGTCCAGTAACTCGGAGGACGTGGCTGCCTTCGCACCATATTCTCTGGACTTGTGGTTAGTAAGGAACTGAGGCAGATGCTCCTGTTCTTTCTTAATGGGACAAAATCCAGCAACAATCAGAACAAAGGGACACATGCTCGGCTAATTATAACAGGAAAATGAAGATTTTTCATGCCTTTCTAAAGACATAATTCACTGCCATCACACCTGTCACCAAAGTTCTTTCTAATTTAAGACTATGCTTTCATTTGCATTATCATGGCACATCTAGAAAGGTTTATAATTTAAGTAAACTGCATTCCGTTTTAAAAATTTAGGTCCAGATAGAGTAATTTTTCTACAATATTTTATTATCTGGACAATTTGCTTTTGAAAGCAGAATACATAAATTAGAGATGCGGGCACAGAACATTACTGCCCATGTCCAGAAATGTCTATCATCAAGTAAATAATTAGAAAAGCAATTTAAAAAATAACAAAAAGCCATATGAACTGCTTCAAATAAGATTTGCAGGATACGTTTCCAGTTTCATAGAATCAGGCCATTAGAGCATGCCTACTTAGGGAAATTGATTGGCATAATGACAGTGTAACTTAACAGAGCAATGTATTCTCCTTCCTCCCCTTAACTATCCCAGTTTACCTGCTCCATGTGGACATGACTCCAGATTAAACTGATTTTATTAAATAATAGCCTTATTAAAAATAAAAGACTGTTAATCTATCAGTCAGTTTCCTCAAGTGGAAAATCTTTTAAGAACCTTTATGAGATCACCAGCTTAAATAAAATGAAACAAATGGCTTCCTCAGCTCTAAGTACAGAGATTTTGTCCCACATAACACTACATTTCTAAGTGCTGGGTGTGCAAGCAGCTGAGATGGGCAGAGCTGAGCTTTGAGTTCCACAACGTATAACCACTGAGGGCACGGCAAATGTATAAAGTCTAGGTTTCCTTTTAATACAAGTCAATTTCTAAAAATTGACCTTTTGTAGAAATTCTTGGAAGTCTAACATGACAGAAAAGAATCACTGGGGATACAAGGAACCAGTAGCTGGTGTCAGTTGTAGCAAGATGAGTGTAATAGAAATCAAATTTTTGCATACTCTAAGGGGACTCTGTGTCATTTACCTTCTGTGTCAAATATTTACATGATATCTGTCTTTTTGTAGTCTGATAGGGTGGTCTGTGATAAACGGGAGCTGGTTACGGAGGAATGGTAACCAAAAAGTTGGCAAACCTACACAGAAATGCTAGGGCTGGACCTTTCTGTGAAGAGGGTCTGGATATAACCCATCTTGCTTTAGGCATTTACCTGCAGTGCCTCTGTCAGACATCCAGCACATCTGGACATCGTGGGAACTACCAGGATGATTCGGCTCATCTAAGAGCTAAATTACTCTTTGAAAATAAGGTGTCACAGCTCAACTTTTTGAGGGTGATTGCATCCATCCATTGGGTGAAAGTAGGTCCTCATGCCTACACTAAAACTTTGTTCTCCTTTATCTGTATCACCATAATTACATCAGCAACCCCAACACCTCCCACCCACAAATACAGCTATGCCTATATGAAAGTGGTCACACTGATACCCTCCTAATGATGACAGCATCTCCCTAGGGAATTTTACCCACTAAATGATGCAAATCAAAAATCCTACACCTCTGCATGTAACTTGCATTTCCTTAGTATAAATTACACTTTAAGTCACTTCTGGAAATAGGTCGCTGCGCTGGTTTTGGCTGGCGTAGAGTTACTTTTCTTCATAGTAGTTAGTATGGGGCTATGTTTTGGATTTGTGCCGAAAACAGTGTTGATAACCCAGGGATGTTTTCGTTACTGCTGAGCAGTGCTTACACAGAGTCAAGGCCTTTTCTGCTTCTCACCCCACCCCACCAGCGAGTAGGCTGGGGCTGCACAAGAAGCTGGGAGGGGACACAGCTGGGACAGCTGACCCCAACTGACCAAAGGGCTATTCCATACCATATGGCGTCATGCTCAGTATATAAAGCTGGGGAAGAAGAAGGAAGTTGGGGAATGTTCGGTGTGATGGCGTTTGTCTTCCCAAGTCACTGTTACGTGTGATGGAGCCCTGCTTTCCTGGAGATGGCTGAACACCTGCCTGCCCATGGGAGGGAGTGAATGAATCCCTTGTTTTGCTGTGCTTGCGTGCGTAGATTTTGCTTTACCTATTAAACTGTCTTTATCTCAACCCACGAGTTTTCTCATTTTTACTCTTCGGATTCTCTCCCCCATCCTACTTGGGGGGGGGGGGGGAGGAGCGAGTGGCTGTGTGGTGTTCAGTTGCTGGCTGGGGTTAAACAACAACAGTCACAGACTCCCATCTTATTTCATGCATTAAAAATGTTTATAACTTGACTTTAAAAGCATTTTTCCAGAGTCACTTATACAGAGCATTGTTTTAGCGTTGCTCTCTACAGCATTCTGAAAAATGAAGGCTCTCTGCTGCTCTGTTGCCTTTTTCCCTCCCAAGTGCAGCAGTTCCCTGCCACATATTTTTCTGTTCCAAACCTGATCATTAGACTCGACAGGAGTTTACTAATAACTAATTGCTCGTGTTATGCTTAGTATTTCCATGTAGCAGAGCTCCGGAGTACCCTGTATGCAGTACATGCTTCATTTGTTTTGCTGCTTTCTGAAGCCCACTGTGACAGTAAATTTGAAATAGTTATCCTTTTACAGAGACATCCCCTAGAATTTGGGGGGGAAGGATTAACTCTGTGAATATCTGCATGGTATGATTACATGTGCATACATACATGCATCTTTGTAATCCATGTATTTCTATATAGTTTTCTATATTTATATGTTCAAAAATCAGGTAACTGCCGGAGTAGAATGGTCAGAAGGTCTCACTAAGAACCTGCAGCACAGGTCTAAGCCTGCTCCAAACTTCTGCTGAGGGCTACCTCCAAGCAAGCAAGCAGTAAGTGTGCACTGGCTTGCTGAGCTAAGGAATCAAAGGTGGCCAGACATCATCCTATGTTATTCTTTTACACATGATTCAGAAATAAGCATACCTTAACCACATTAACTTGAGGTCTTGGTCTGATGTTGCTGCTAAGAAATTTTATGAAAGGCTTGAAAGACTGTAGAAGAGAGAAATCATTCAGTGAAGTACGTTGTCTAATTCCTTAAGGTGTCTATTAGGTTTCTGGAAAATCCTATTGGCTCATTCATCTTCAATGCTATACAAATTTGCCACAGGACACATCACCAGAGAATTGTTTTCTTCTCTTTTAATACACACGCTAACCTAGCTTTTCTGTGTTTTCCCTTCCCTCTTACCCTAGTGTCCTTTCCTGAGCTCTATTGTCCTTAGAAACCTACCATGCTACAGCTCCTGCCTTGGTTCCAGGCATGTCTGATTCAAACCCAGGATGAGGGACTTGGCATTTGATGCCAGGCACAAACCCTTTCCGCTGTGCTCAGCTGGAAATCTTTCCCTCTTCCTTCATCACCCAGTCACAGGATCTAGAATTAACTCCACTGGGGAAACAACAGACATATGCATGAAGTAATCAGATTTGATAGTCTACTCCATAAAATAGTATTCTTATTTGCTCATGTATTTTATAGGAGGCAACCTCAAATTTCATAGAATCACCCAATTTATGTCTCTCATGGCAGGAGCAGGGAACTCAGCAGTATTATCCTTCACTCCAGTGTGTGCCCCTGTTTAATATGCCTCTGCTGATTTTCTAATACTTTTTCAGCCATCAAAGGATCTGAAGTAGCTAGTGAGGTAGAGAACATAATGGTTTTTCTGCATGGAGGACATCCTGTCTGCTCATTAACTCTATGGCAAAGTGACCCAACAAATTGCTCTACTAGTTCCCATTGCAGCTTGAGTCTAAGTATACCTTATTATGCAGCCTTGAGATTTGTATTAAAAGCAAAGGGCTTAATCTAAGTGATTATACATTTATTTCCCAGCCCAAGAGATGCATTGGTATTGGTTTCTGTTTGTTTGTAAAGCAGTACTGTGCTAGCTGCCAAGTCATTAAAATGTTACAGGCTTCAATCATAATTTTTAAGAGCATTTCTTTGTTTACATTTTGTTGTCCCAAAGGTGATTAGCTCTTTTGCTAGAAGGTTACTTTGTTATTCTGCTGCAAGGTTCTCAATGAACTTCAGATGGGATTAGAATTTCCTCTGTAGCCAACAGCAGCACTTGTGAGTGTTGCCTTTATGCAAGCGTATGACAGCATTCAAGCTTTGGCACCGGTGCTGATAGTCCCTCTGCACCCTCTTGTCATGTACTCCTATTTGCAAAGTTTCATCAGACTTCATTCACTGACCATAAAAATAAAATGCTAAGCCGTTCACTGCCACCTCAGCTCAGTAACTGAAGATTTCTGGGGAGTAAATCCAAAAGGTCTGCAGCTTTGCAAAGTGTTTTTAAACCACCATTAACTTAAAGAATATGACAAGGTAGCATAGAGAAAATTAAAAATTAATACATAATTGTTTCTTTGTGTTTCATTTTTAAATCAGAGCTGAGAGATTTAAAAGCTAGTCTAAATCCACTGGTATGCCTAGAATCACTGATTCCTGAGGCTTTTGTACAATCACCACTTTATATTCTGTGCATACTCCATATGAATAAATGTGTTTAGAGCCCTAAACTAAGCTGAAATTCAGTTTGTATAGGCACACAAAAATATGTTTGCTCATCTTAACTATTATTCACCCCAAAAATGAAGTCAGAGCCCTGTTATACTCTGAAGCAAGTAAATTTGGGCTGGAAATCTCAGGAGAGAAGATATTCTTGTATTTTATGCTTCCAGTTGTTTGGAAATAGCCCAAGAGCAGATATATAGAAAGGCAAATATAATGAGGAGAAGTCAGCCAAGCTCTCTCAAAGGCTCGAAAAGAATTGAGCTTACTTTCTAGATGATGGCTTTTATTTCATGCTCAGTATTGCTATGTTTTGAAATATTTTGTGCTGAAACTCAGCATGCGTAGGTGCTTCATCAACACACACTTAAAGCACTATCACATGGATGTATTTATGATCCTTTGAACTAATACTCTTAGGTTTTTTTCTCCTCAAATCTGTATAGAGACGATGAAAAACCTGAATGTATTTCAGATGCCATGTTATTTCAGATGCCATGTTAGACACTGAAGTGTATATAAATCTTGTACTGAAAGTTACCTCTTTAATAATCCTAAAACGTGAATTAAAAATTGAGCAAGCAAGAATCAAAAATAATTCTTGAGCTATAACATTCTAAATAACTTTAAGTATCCTTTCATCTCACCATGGATACATAAATGCTTAGTACATACGTGCCTCTATTCCTCCTACACATTACAGATTCCTAACCTGGACCACATTTGCAAGTCCAGAGCATTTTTATAGCCAAGTTCCTGAAAAACAGTTGATTCAACTCACAAAAAAAAAAAAAAAAAAAAAAAAAAAAGTGGTATAAATAGTAGTAAATTAATAATGACAATATTTATTTGAGATAAAATTTTGTGACTAATATTGCACCAAGGCACATTACAACTTTATTGTAAAAATAGTCAACAAACCTTCTATTTGCTAATTTAACAAGACCGCTTATGATCTGTACTCGTATATTCTCAACAGAACCTGGATTCTATTATTCTGCTGCAAAACATTTCGCCTAAAGTGCTTCCCTGTACCTTTCACTTCTTTCATAACTTACGACTCCAGGTTTGGAAGATTTCCTGTAACGTGTATTCCCCTGGCTCCTGACTGAACTGAACTAGGCTAGCCTGGGGAGGCTCTCTTTTACAGGCAATGACAACGTATTTACATGAAACCTTCCAGGCAGAAAAATGTCATGCCTTACAAAAAGTCTAGGAATCACCTCAATTATTATTACACTGTAGGTATATCAGTAGAAAGTAATCTTTTCATCTTTTCCTTAGAGACGTGTTTTATTTTGAAGGGGATAAACAAAATGTTTACTCTGAAAGAAATACATCCAATATTTTAGACTGAGCCACTTAATTAAATTATCCTGAAGAGCAGAAAGGAACCATATCTTGAAACAATTTCCTCTAAAAGGACTTATATTAAATTAACAAAAGCCCAGATCTTGAGGTCTTTCTTTAGTTTTCAATCAAATAAATGTTTAAAATTGCAGTGGAGATGAGCCTATTTAAACAGGTAAACAAAATCACAATCAGAATGGTTTGAGCCAAAGATTAAATAAAACAGACAAGATCCTCAGCTGGTGGACAACTCCATTGCTTTTAGCTATTTTTTTTTTTTATTTATATCAAGCAATCTCTTCTCTCTTTGTTTTGTTTGTCCTCTTTCTACTAATCCCCTGCATATCCAGGAAAAACATGGATTGAATTTTAGTCTACATGAATTTTGCCTCAGAGAAAAGCAAGGAAGATTTCAATGTCCACCCCACAGAGAAGGTAGGCACAGATCTGGGATGGAGTTAGGGACTGCGATGATCAGCAACACATTGCCTAACATTGACTTACATGACAGAAGTCACACTCCTATACACAGTCAATGAGTAGAGGGAGAAAAGCACCTCAGAATTAAATCCTCAAAAACCAAGTATGAAGTATTCCAAGTTAGCTAACAGAGGAACACCGAACTAAGGCACAGGCCCTCAATCCCAACCATCTCTGAGGCACCATTTCCATAAGATGAGCTTTAGTGAGACAGCTGAGCCAACTTCAGATTTAATTGCCAACTGCTCCCATGAATGAGGGTCTGACCCCTCCTCCCATTCCTCTTCTCCTCTTCTTCCAGTTTTGACAATCACCTGGTCCCCCCAGTGATCAGCTGAACTCAGTAAAATACTTGTTTTATTGCTCGGTTAGTTTTCTGCCAAATTCAGTGAAACAAATCAATGCTCTGACAAACTCCAGAACTAGTGCAAGGTACAGGTCGGGAGCATGCATGCAGAGCAAGAGAGGGGAGAAGCAGCAGGATGACCCCTTTTACAGCATCAAATTATTAGATCAACCCTGCTTGGCTCATCTTTTTCTGAACTTCAGGAAGAAAACTTCCTTTGATCAAGATTCAAAGCCCTGAACTCTCAAGTCCACAGAGTGGGGTGAAAATGGGTGTTTGGCTAGTTCTGTTACACATTTGGACCGGTGACTTTCACTGTGTATTTTATACAGACCCCAAACTTCAGACAGATCTAGGATTAGGCAGCTGCTCGGTGAGATCCTGAGGACTGCAATTTTGGACTTCAATTTTTTAATCCTGAGAGCAGTATCTGAATAAAACATAGTTTCATAGTCAGTAAAAGTTACAACTTTATTGCAATGACAATAGCACCAGACATTGCCTTTAATCTAATTGTGTTTCTGAGGCCTTTAGCCAGCCAGCACTCTAAGACGACAGTGCCTCAGTGAACTGGGAAGCAGCATCCCTCCAGGCAGGTCCACTGCAGCCCACCATAAGCAGAGCAGCTGGGTGCCAGCTCTGGGGGACTCTGGTGGTTCAGGCAGCATGGCACTAACAACTCTTTCACGTAACCCACAACCCACGCAAGGGTAATAAAAGAGACAATACCGATGTAATGAGCAAGATACAAGCATCTAGAGAGAGAACAATTACAGACCCGCCTTCAGTTACACTTCTAAATAGGAAAGAGAGAGGTGCAGAAAAGGCAGGAATCAAGTTGGGTGATGATGCAGGAAGCATCAGTACTAAGGTCTCCTAACAGACATGATTTATATTGAGTAAATTACTGGCTGAAAATAGAACAGAGCTATCAACAGAGGAAGGACAAGATGACCCTGTATGATCGCGCGTTTCTTAAGACGTATTTGATTCAGTCTGCTGCTCTGCAAAGGGAAAAAAAGCACTGTCCAGAGGCATCACTGTTAGTCTTGGGATGAACACTTAGCATTTACAAAATCTCTAAATAACTTTATCTCATTCAAAGAACTCCCACTGGCCACCTGCCCTGTTGGGAGTACTTTATCACTGATCTCTTCTAGGGAAATAAATCTGGTGTTGGTCCTTGTGTATGTATCTTTAAACACTATGTGTGGTGGTGAGCTGGTACAGGAATCTCAGCACCTGTGTACAGGATGTGTAAGTAAGCAAATGTGTAAGAGCCTGAATAATATGCTGAAATACCCATTGAGAAAAATGCCCTGAGGATCCCTATTTCAGATCAAGGGCCTGACACCTAATAATAATGCAAGTTAGCCCCAAATGAGGATACTGTCTATTGCCCAGCATTCTTAACCTGAGACATTTTTTCATAAACTTCCTCATTAAAATTTGGAACACAATTTTGAAACAAAATATGAGAAAACTGCCGAGAAACACCCACCTGGATTCTAGGCATGAGCAGCTGCATGAGCCATCTGCACATACCATATGTTTAGTGCTTGATTTAGGGTGAATTAACAGGGATTGGAGGTAGACTGAATATCTACAGTGCAGTGAGGAAACTGCTGTCCTTCACAGTTTCTTACATTTAAATCTCCCTTTTATTTTCTTGTGATGTAATTTTTTTCTCTCTTGTCTGTTGGTAGCAATCAGTGCATATGAACAAAACCACTATCCTGTCCCAGCCTGGTGTAGATCAAACACTGACTCCTGTTTCAGACAATTGATAAGTTTTGTTATTTTGAGACACCCCATTTAGTCCAATGTTTTAGTCCTCTCCTACCTCTAAACAGAAAAATTTTATAAAAAATGTAGAAGAATTTGATAATGAAATCAAGTGCAGCATACTTTGGCTTCAAGCCATGCTTAACTTTACATGCTGTGAATAGTCCTAAGCCAGTTTTCATAGTGCTGCAGCTCTACTATCTGGTTCCAGAATGTAAGCTCAGGTTCACCCAAGAGTTTGCAAACCACATGTCAAAGTTAGCTCAAATTTCCCATGAATGCAGATCAAGGATCTGAAAGCACGTTTAAAAAAACAACTCTGTGGATCCAGTGGAATTTTAGTTTGCATGTGGAGATTTGTTTAAATCCCAAGCGCATTCAGAAATGTCGGAGTATGAACCTATGTGAACAGAAGCCAATAAATTTCCTGTTAGCTTTGGATTCTCTCTCACACCAAATATCAACATGCTTTTTTTCTTCCACCAGCCAGGATTGTAGCTTGTTAGCAACATCCTGAGCCCAAGAGATTTTCAAGGGCTGTAGCTGAAACTGCTGCATTTCTTACTCTGCTTGCAAACTAACAGCATATTGTGAACACCTCCAGAAAAAAAATAGTAATGATTATGTTATTGGTACTAACAATCCAGCTACAAAACATCTAAAATGTAGTATCTACAGTATCTGCAGCACCTATTAATAGTTTTGCAAACTCACAGAACATCCATAAAATGCACAAAATTTTAAATCATTTTAATTCTTGCTTAGTTGCCTAGTATAAACCTAAAGCAATTAAATTCAATACAACGAGGATAGACTAGACAGAGTAA
This sequence comes from Mycteria americana, assembly GCF_035582795.1. Classification (NCBI taxonomy): domain Eukaryota; kingdom Metazoa; phylum Chordata; class Aves; order Ciconiiformes; family Ciconiidae; genus Mycteria; species Mycteria americana. The sequence continues at coordinate 21,664,423 of NC_134366.1, read as the reverse complement.
ATAGCGTTTAGTAACCATGTCTTTTCAAGATGTTGTTAACAAGCTACAGCTGTGGCTTTGGAGGAGAAACGGCTTGAAGATTTGAAAAAGAAATCTATTTGGTACACAATAAAGAGACTAAAAATATGTGTATAGGGGTGTCTAGAGATACAGTATTTTGAAAAGTTTTAGAATGTAAACGTCAGAAATCTTTCTTGCCAGGAGTTTTATCAGAAGTAGGTACCAGCCACATAGGTGTGTGTCCAGAGATAAGTGGTGTGTGTTCACAGATAAGTGTGTGTGATCTAGCCATGTGTGCAATTTTCTGTGTGTGTGAGTGAATCCAGTCCATAATACCCGTGCTTGAAATCTCTTTAGTAATTCTTATAAGATTTGTGGCATGATCTTTGGAAATCTCACAACAAAAATTCTCAAAGATTTTTCACCATCCTGAAGAGAAGAAATAGTGCAGTACCAGCTGGTTTCTGGTTTTGCTCGACTGTAATAACATCAAAAATGAAACTTGAAAAGTTATTATATTTTCCAGATCCTTTTAAACTAAAGCCAGAAGTGTTAATGGGTGAGTTTATATCCGGAGATATAATCGTCCTATAACAAATCAGAACTTTTTGACCAAAAGTATGACGTTCATTGTGATCACCCTACACAGACAGAATCTGCTTAAATGCCTTTATTCATTCACAAAGAAAACTTAACTACATAGTGGTGTGACTTCCAAAAATGCAAAATTCAGAAAAATGTCCTCTTGGAGGAAAAATTAAATCAGGTATCTTGTGTCCATGTTGTTCTATCATTGCATCTTAGTTGATCAGATGGTGGTTTAAACCAAAAGGATCCAGACAGGTTCCCTCATGCTTCACGTTTTTCTAGGGACAGTGTGTTAGATCTGGATTATAAAAACTTCCGTCTCGACAGGACAACTCAGCCTGCATGCCAAAAAGTAATACTTTTCAACAGTCTTTTAAAGCCACATCCCTCTCTCAAAAGAAAATGTTAATTCTGTTAGCCTGTACAGCTCAATAATACTGAATGGACTCATTATCATTTGTTACCCAATCGTTACCTTGTCGGTTCCTTACACTTCATTGAACTTTGCCATGAGCACAAAGAACACAAGCTTCCATCCCCCATCTCTGTTTTTCTGATCCCAAAACATCCTAAACACCCTCTCTCTAGATGCCTGCACAAGTATTTAATGTCAAGACCAATGCATTTCTCATTATCACATTAGAATCAACAAGTTGACAAGCAGCTGCAGGTGATGACTGCTGCTGAGCTGAACTGTTCCACAGCTCGGCTCTTGGCACCGCTTTTGCTGCATGGGCTTTCAGCAACTGGTAGTGGCTGACTGCCATGTTTAGAAGGCTCAGTTTGTTCTTTCACATGTATTTGGGACTCCAGCCAAGATTTTGAAAGGTAAAATCGTAAAAAGAGTTAGGCAACCATTTCCGTATGCGAGGGCCTAGCAAACGCTTTAAAATCTGATTCTGTTGACCGCTAGATATGGATATAGCCACCTTACTTTTTAAGATCCTAATGTTTCAGATCCTGGCTAGTTTCATGGCTTACAGTATTAACATACAGTCTTCCAGCCACGACATTAGACACTGCAGGCTGTGTCATATGCTAGACAGAGCCCGTGCCATCCTGGACATAGGAGGTATACATGTGGGCTACTGCTCTTTCTTTGGCAGGAGTGAGTTGGGGAAGTACATAAGAACAGAGAGCGAGAGACATGAATGGCATAAGTTACTGTGCCCAAACTGTCATCCTAAAAACCGCATTCAGCTGACAAAATAGACCCCCAGCCATCTACCTGGACTTGTAACTTTGTGCAGACCAGCAAGCCTGTAGAGCTCAGCAGCTAACTTAATTGCCTAAACCTGGTTTGATTCAGATGACAGTCGTCTCCCTATTTAAGTCCCTTTGATAAGTGATTTAGCAGATATTTTCAGAGCACCTCTCCTCCACACAAAAAGAAATCAATATCACAAAACTGCAATAGTATCCTCTGCTTTCCTTTAAAATGCCACGGAGAAGGATACGCTACTTGTCGCTTTCATATAAGCTCTTACTTGCTCCTGTGCTCATCTTGGCAGTGGGAAGCAAGGGTTCAATAAGCTTCTCTGCCTAAAGAGAGAAGAACCTACATTTCATACTGTCCAGGCAATTACCACTTCCCAGGAAAGCACCCAAACTGTCAGTTCTAAACATTTATGAATGGGAAAGCAGATCTCATTGGGTATGTGCACTGAGCTGAAAATGAAAATTTACAGGATCAGAGAAAGAGGAAGCAATGGCAACTAAGGGTTTGACTTTGTAACCCAGAGTTTATGTCATTTAGTCAGGACTGGCATATCTGTATTTGTGGTCACAGTTTCTGCTGCTATAGTTTAGCAACCAACTGTTTAATGTAAAATGCAGAAACCACTCAGGAGAGTGAGAGACAGGAGTTCAGCATGATCTTAGCAGTGAGCCCCAGGACTGAATCATGCTGCTTCTCATGCACACCGTCTTTCTCTAAATGTAGTGATGTCTCTGTAAGTAAACTAGACGTGTTCATGACCATCGCCTGGCCCTGAGGTCAGGTGGCATGGAACAACCCACATCCATGCCGCCAAACTTTCCTAACTTCCAAAACAAGATGGTCACATGCAAACTGCCAGCTGGGAAAGGTCCCTGGCCTGCACTAGCTCCCAAAGCAGGTAGGAGAACTGTTTGGGAAAAGAGGAGGCCACAGCCACACAGCTGGCCATTTAGAGGATTTAAGAGTAAACACTGATTTTCCTGGCACCATTCCCCGAAGCTGTTTAATTCACTCATACAGAACATGCAGCTTGATTCCTTTTTGCCAGCAGCATAGTGTCCACACGACAGGGTGCCCTGTGCCTCCTTAGCCTATAGAGCCATCATACCTGGCCATCAGAGACCTGTCCACAGGGAGGAGATTGGTGGGTCAGAGCCCCCTGGGTGCAGGAGGGGACAGATCTGGACTCTCCAGTCTCCAGAGTGCCCTAGTCCCAAGGCTGTTAGGCAAAGTCAACATGCCTTCATCGGGCCTAGTTTTAACAGGATGGCATGGCCTGCGTTGTGTAGGGCACTGGACCAGATGACCCCAGAGGCCCCTTCCAACATAGATTACTCTGTGATGCTACGATACAGCTACATTTTCTCCGTGTTACTAATGTATAAGTGAGTGTTACGCATGCTTAGAGATTATCCGGTGGATTGGAGTCCTTTATCAGTCTCTCCAATCAAAGATACTCCAATCAAAGATACGAGAAATCCTCCTTCACAAGAGCACTTAGTGAATGACCTGATTCCCAGAATGAGGCAGCTGGGCACAACCTGCGCCTTGGGGCAAATACAGACGCACAGGGCTGGGGCCAAATGAGGACATCTACTGCAAGTCTACACTCCCATGGGCTTGGATGGTCACTGCTCATATTTTTCTGAAGGTACTTTATATAAAACTGAATTCCATTTAATGTCCTGTATTGAATCCTGGTTTTGTATCTAAATGTTAGATCAAAATTACTGGAACTCTTCTATAAAATCAGATTTTGTTAAGTCTTGTGAAGAGAAGGCTAAAAGAGGAATCTAGTTGCAGTTACGTATGACCTGAAAGAGTGTTACAGAGAAGAGACTCAGATTTCCACAGAGGTGCACAGCCAAAGGACAAGAGACAATCGTCACAAGCTGCAACAGGGAAATTCCGATTACACATAGGAAAATATTCTTTACCATGGGAGTGGCTAAGTCACTTGGAATGGGATGTGCAGAGAAACTGTGGAACTGCCATCCCTGGAGATTTTCAAACCTCTGCTGGACCAGGCCCTGAGCATCCTGATATAGATTTAAAGTAAGCCCTGCTTTGTGAGAAGATTGAACATCATGACCTCGAGAGACCAAATTGTTGTGTTATTCTATGGCATTTTCTATACAGGCACTGAAAAGAAAGGGTCAATAGGACTTGGTTACATTCGGACAACATAAATGTCTTGCAGAAATCCAATTCTTTGTCATCATCCATACCCTGCATTTTTATAGCTGAACTTTTTAACATCAATCCAAATTTTTCTATCAATTAAATCTTATCACTGAATTAAAATAAAGAGGAACGTAAATTGGATTCTCCTTATGAGAGAATTTACCATTCATTATTTATTGCCCCATATTAAAAGCAATACCCATTTCAAAACCAGGATTCATTAGTGACAGACAATATAACAACAGAGACTCAGGTTTAAGAAAAACATGCACAATCACATTTATTCTTCTCAGCTCAAGCTATCATTTAAGAAATAGTTGGTTAATAGTCTTTTTTTCTAGTAGGATCTGCAATTTAATCAAGCAAATTACCATTCCTGGGAAATCTGTACATTCAGGTTGAAGTTACGATGTAAGCATTATCAGAGCCACACCGAATGAAACAACTTGGAATACCTTAACACTAAATTGTTCATCAGTTTCATGCTCAAGAATATGAACAAGAAATCTGTAGACTGGTTAATGTTGTAAACCTGTGGCTCAGCCACTTATGAACTTGTTTCTCATGTCAGCTCAGCCTTCTTTAGCTCGGTCAATAAATTTTTGTCATGTAATTTTTCACTTAATTTTTTTCCAGCTTGCTCACATTTGCTACTTATTTTCTCACATTTGCTGAAATATTTATTTTGTCCCTTTGTTTCCTAGACAGATTGTTTAACATTTTGAATTATTTCTACCTTTCTTCTTTTTATTCCATATGCACTTCATTTGTCTTAGTTATCCAGCACATCCCTCTTTTTTCTGCTGAGGAAGCACTTACCTAGTACAAGTAGGAAAGTACAAAAAAGTAAACAGCCCTTCTAATTAGTTGGACAGAACTTTTGTCATTTTCTTGAGAAACCAAAACTTTAAGGATTACTTTTGCAAGAATAATATGTTTCTTCTTGACAAAAGACAGCTCAATGCTTTTACATACTAGACACGTTACAACAATGTAGGAATTGCTTCCATAGGATTCAGCGTTTTCAGAAATGGAAGATATTAGTGGTGCATCTAGGTAACTTTTTTCTGAACAGTTCATTTTTAAATGTGGCAGAGGAATTAAAAGAATGTGTTGTTTATGAGGGAGGGAACACATAAGGAATTTAACTTTCAGACCCATCTAAAATGAAGTCAGGTTTTTCCATATTTGCCCTTACCAAAGCTTTGACATTAATCTTTAATATCACAGATATTTTCCACTGCACTGATTCAGAGATTGTATGTTGCCATTAATTTGTGTGGACTTCATCACGCATGCTTTGACAGTAGACCATAATTAAATGCTCATTGCCTCATTAAACCATCACAGCCAACAGTGTCTGCCAAGCTTAATGAAGCTATTGTGAACATCTCGAGCGATGTCACAGTAAAAGGAATATTCTATATAAAAATGCCCATATCTGATTACTACTCTTTGGAAGTCAGTTATTATGTTGCAGACTACAAGCTGAGGGCTTTTTTTAATGCACACTTGTTTGGAAACTGCTGGCATGAGTTTGTTTTGCAGACCCTGTGAGAAATCAGTGTTATTGATTCTAAGGTTAATAGCCCACAGATATAAACAACCACAGCTTTACATTTTGCTTCCCAAATGTTTAAATGCCAATTTTATACATATAGCTATATTTCTGAAGCAATCTCTTTGAGGAAATATCTTTTCCATGACAGTATTTTTAAAAAGGCTGTACACCACTCTGGGCAATCAACCCTAGTATTTTAGCTTCATATTCAGCCTTACCTAAAAAATGACAAGTATTCCCACTACCTAGCTGGATTAAAGATACGAGTCATAGTTCATGCAATATAGCACAGAAGTATGCAACAGGATGGGAATTCAGAATAGACAGAAACCATGTGAGGCACAGACTGGGACTCCTGCCCCCAAACATGAATGTGTTCAATGCAAACGTCTGGCATTCACTTCGGAACCTGCAGGTCAGACGCCTTTTCAAGTCAATGGGGAGCTACATCTAGACTGAAATTCATCACACCCAAAGATCTAAGACCCTAAGAAATGTAAAACAGATCAGTTGAATCACACCCCAGAAATGCTCATTACTCTCCATTGACCATTAGCACAAATAAATATCTCTACTATAGATGTGTAAACTTAGGCAAGAGCAATTCCACTGTGAACATTCAAACACTTATTGCAATTTAAGTTTAACACTTCAGTTTCTCCGGTGTTGCTTTAAATTAACCTCACACCCACACTCCTCTTTTTATCGGCAAAATTCTGGCAGAGAGAAAGTGACTAAATTAATGAGCGATAGGAGCATTTCTAATATCTTGTGTCCACAGATGATTTTATAGCTTTAGAAGCAGAAAACAAAGTAAGAGAAAGGCTTCTGCCTTCAGTAAAGGAAGATGAACTATAAATTAAAAACTTCTGACTCTTTAAAATTCTAGGTGCACAAAATGAAGATATAAACTACCTCCATTTACAAATTTCCTCCAAGCAGCAGGATAACAAAGCTTGTTGTGATTTTGATAATATATGGCCACATCTTCTCAATCTGCAGTCTGACAGATGATTTTCTTCTTGGTTAAATTTTTTACAAGGTAAGAAGAATAGCTGCTGCATTTTTCACTTCTTTATGTTTCAATCACAACTACTCTAACCAGCCAAGAGACTCCTGTTGTACTATATACAGTAAAAACTGTACATGTGGTAGAGATACATTATTCAAAATAATGTTACACAGATACATTACTTCAGGTATGACTAGGGCTCTGTTTGAATGAAATACTACTTCTGACTACATTGGCAACTATATTTACCATAATTTCACACAGAATTGTCATAAAAGTACATGCAAATAGGTACTTAGCTGTCTAAACATGAAGTGGTTTGTGACCTTAGAGGTACCCTATAGAGATATGAACCAAAAGGCTACTCCAAAACACACAGCAGTTGATACGAATCACTCCAAAGTCTGCTCCAGTACACTCACTAAGCAACACTTATAAAGGGAATTGTCACTCCAGTAGACTTTGGCGTCTAGGAATAATATGAGCAAAATTCTTGAATATTTTAAAATGAAAGACAGGAACACAAATATGAGATTATTATTATTTTCATGAACTGAGAGATGCACTGAATTAATTCTGCAACTGATATGCATTCTCTGCAAATTTTCCACCGAAATAATTGTGAGTCTCCAGGGTGGTGCCAGACTCACTATAAACAAACAGCGTTAAGATCAGAGAGACAGACTTTTTTCCTTAGCAAGTACAAATCACAAATCTTTGGGAAAAAATAAAAAAATAAACAAATGAAAATGTGAAAAATTGTTCTTTTGTGGCTCGGATAATAAATCTGTGAAACATACCCTAGATAATCTGTTTTCCACAGCAGCAGTTGTACCTGCTTTGGAACAAAATATGAATTTCAGCTGAAGGTGGGGCTTTTTTAGGGTTCCTTGTATATGTCACCAAGATGCTGTTCAATAATACAAGATTATTTGATAAAAATCAGCAGTTATCCACTGCAAGTGCCATTGCATTCATATTTTTAAAGTTCAGCTTTTTATATTTAGAGCCAGGATTGCCTGTACATATTTCTCGGACTAGAGAGGGCAGCAGAAAGCAACAGATGACGAGAAATCAGAAACACAGAGCTTGGCATTTTCTGATGGGAATCTGGATCACATCATTGGCCATTACTATCTTTCCACTGTAAAACTCATGAGCCTTTTAACTCATGGGTGTGAAAGCCTGTTACCACACTGAGTCAATGATCCCTGCCCAGAGGCACCCTTTTGACTACTGACAGTCCATTCTCCCACCCTCCACTGCCTCTAATCATTAAAAGAAAAGAAATTCCCTAAATGTGCAAAGATGATGTCAAGCAAACACAGAGTCAAGAACCAGGCAGGCCACTCATTCTCAGGTAAGGCTAGAACTGAACAGGACATACTGCGCTACAAATTTTCCTATATGTCAGGTAATTATGTCCCCACAGGAAAACCTAAGACACAGAAAGAACTGTTTTGCCTTATCCATCCTTGGCACATTTGTAGGATGTGGAAATCTGCTCCCTCTCATTGCAGTCTCTCAAGATTAGTGGTCTCTACAGAGAATCTCATACACAAAAACTCCTGTGCAACACTTATGGACAAGGAAAGCTAGCACAGTCCTTTTCTTTCTGAAGAATCTTTGAAGAATGGGACTGGTGCCAGCTTTATTCAGCTAGGACCCTTCATCTGAAGTATTCATTTTGCATTTTGGATTTTTAGAAAAAACATATAGTAATCTGAATGCAAAAGCCATTTGCATTCCAACCTACTTCAAAAACACTGCATGCAGAAGACAATGCTCTTCTGAAATGCTGATAGCCCACCCCAGCTTTCCAAGACAATAGCGTATTCCAAAACCTGATATAATTAACCAAAAGGGTCAAAAAGACTGCTAGACAGCAATGCAATCCCTTCCTCATGATCTGCCTCGTCCCACCCCTCTGGGCTGGGATGGCAGGAGAAAACTTTGCTTACAGTTACGATGCGCACACATCGGCTCACGAGAGAAAGCATGCGTGGCTTAAAGCAGCTTTGTACTTCTCTGATCCCAGGCCATCTGTGTACCAGCTGTCCTCTGGCGTAAGCTGGAGCATACTGAATGTTTGCTGCAGGGCTTTTCACACATTTCTTTGCCTTGTCAGCAAACTTGTTTTAACATGAGAGATTTGTTCCCCGCCTTACTCTGTTTCTTTTTCTTACACGTGTATATACCCACACAAACATCCTACCTAACAGGCAGGAGAGAGCATTACAGGACAATTCCAAAAGAGACATCAGAATGATTAACCTGTTGTGTTGTATTGCTGCCCATCCCCACTCTGTCTAATTACCTCACACTCTGTATCTATGTCTAGGTATCCAGATGACTTTGTGTAGTATTCAACACTTTTCCTGTTTCCATTGTCAAAATGCTGTTAAAAGTACCCTTGTGTGTTGGGTTTTGTGTTGGGTTTTTTCCTTTTTTTTTGCTTGCTTGCCATATTATCTTTCCTCTGTTGTTTGAGTGGATTTGGGATAAAAAGGGCTGCCAACGCTGAGGGGTTGAGAGGATCATTTTCGCCATGTTAGAGAGAGAAACATTATGCAGCCACCTCTAGAGAACAGTAGGACACTTGATTCATCTATTCTGCTCTAAAATTTGCTTTCCTAGCTAATTCTTTTTTTTTTTTCAACAGATAAAACTTTGATCCAGGTACTTATAAACCTTGTCCTTATTTCTTGGTCTGCTATGACACTTAAAAAATCAAACTGGAAAAGATCCTTTAAAATAACCGAGGTTTGCTGCACTGATAGCTCTGGAGAGTGAACCAGGACACTAAACAGTCACCAGGAGTCCGGCAATCGCTATGGGAACTGGAGTATGTGGTAGCCTGAGCCATATTGTGTACCAGCAGGAAGAGCATTATACAGTAATCCCAATTGGAGCTGACAAATGGCTCGCTGTGACAAATGTGCTCATTCACTATTTGCTGTGGATAACTCTTCGCTCGAAAAGAAGGGCTGTTTCTTGAGAAGCTGGAGGTGAGAAAAGGCAATTTTAAACACTGACGTTTCCCAGGTACCCCAGCTTAGCGAGGAGGCCAGCAAGATGCTGTGCACTTTGATGAATAGGAGCTTCAGAGGAAGAGAAACAAGGTCCCAGGTAGTTTTCCAGTGCCTTCTCTCTCCATTTTAGTTCCGTGTAGTTGAAGTGGTTACTGCTCAGCCAAAAGACGATTTCTTAGAGCCAAAGTGACTTTTTAGCTGCCTCATTAGTGAATATGCAAATAGCTGAAGGTTGAGGGCATTTGTGGATGTTAAGTTCATTGCACTTCATCCAACCTCTAAACAAACCAATGCACATTGTGGGATAGCAGATCCCTGCAAGGGATTTTCAAAGGAGGTGTTACCAGCCCCCAGGCTGGGGCACAGCCTCCAACTGTCAGCACCCTCCACCCGGAGGAAGCCCATTGAAGCCACTATTTAACATTGTCTCCTCAGCTCACAAAGCAGCAGTTTAACAAAGGCATGAGAGAATTTCAGCATCATGAACTTAAAAGATTTTGTCTACAACCCTGCCTGTAAGGAGAGGTTCACTGCACAAGAACTCACAAACACAGACCACATACTTTCGTATTAGGAAGCAAATATTTCCAGAAAAAATCTCCAGGGAAGGCATACAAGGCGACCTGTCCTTGTCACAAGTCGAACCCAGGGGTTTGCCCCTCAGCCACACACAGCTTCACGTGCCTGTGATTTCAGGTCAGGGAAATGCCACAGAAGAACAAAACAGCACTTTGGTAAGGGCTGATGCACACAGTGATGCTGTGTCAGCCACTTCAGACTAGAGAAGCCATGAAAAGAAGGCAGAGGCACTTACAGACAGAAGCTTTCTGCTTTTATTGAAAAATGCTCTATCTTAAGAGAAACTTGGTCCAAAGGGATTCCTAGCAAAGAGCTCTGTGAAGCAGAGAAACACTGGACAGGACATAAGAAACATTAGGAGGAAAAGTGACCTTAAGTTTCACTGCAAGTCAGTTCAGCTCTAGCACCAGAAAAGCTTTTCTCTGCCTTTTGATACCTTTCTTTGCTTCAAAGGGAAACAAACGAGAAACAGCCATTCAGAAAGGGCTCTTAGCCATGTACTCGTTAGAGAATAAAATTTAGCAACTTCTCCTTGCCAGCAGTCCAACCCTAACATTACCAAACATCACTCATGCAGTTCACACTGGGGTCATTCACAACGGTCTTGCCACTACCAGCACCAGCAGCAGACTACTAAGCATGTAGAGCCAGACCCATCGGTGGATGCCGGCTGCTTTGTACCACTCCAGTGATGCGAAGCAGCTGTAAACCAGGTTTAACAGGCCAGTTAAACTAGCCTTATTATTGCTTTGTGTTGCTGACACAGTGCAAAGCTGCCAGAGCAGCCCAAGGAATCTGATCCTCTGCGTTCTTTTTGCAACAAAGTGGAAGTGTTAATCCCAACTTTGAATCCTGTCAAAATACTTAATAAAGGCCACTGGGAGGATCTTATACATTGACTGCTTTAAACTGAGTTCACTAACTCTTCCTTAGATACACCATTTCTGTCAGTCTCCCTCAAAACACTGGATGTATCCTCTGTGTGAGTGGCCATTGAACTTTTTGCAATAACATACATTCATATGTATCAACAACTTAAAAATTAAAATCTGCCCTCATTGACAACAATAATTTTTAATTTCATGATGAGATAGTAAACACAAAACCTTCCAGGCTGTCTACATCATGACACATGGTCTATTCAAGCAAGACTGTGATACATAAAATTATCAATGTGTACGTTGATAATTTTACGTACACATAACACGCATATACTTACACACTAACCCCGGAGCAAGAAGATATTGTGACAATGCAGTTTAATGCTTTTTATTACAGACCAAGAGGCAAGAGTTCAGACCTCCTTTCAGACTCACGATGAAGCAAACTCCTGCTCTTTGAAGCTATAGATAATACAAAGTTAATAGACCTGAGGCATCAAAGGCAGCTGGATGTGGTGATAGCCATCCTGGTTTCTGTGTGCTGTCAGCCACACAGAAACTGAGCCTTTCTGTAGCTCAGTGGGACACCTTGGCTCAATCAGATGTTCAACTTTCTGAACTCTAAACAAAAGTTTGTAAAGAGTCCTCTATCCAAAGAATCCTGTTAAAATGGATGAGCTGCAGATTTAAATACTAAAGTGTGGAGATCATCATCATTTATCTACACAATCTTCCAAACCTCTGCTACATAAAATCTTGCCAGACCCCACTAGAGAGCAAAAAACTCCTCTTTTCATTGCAAAGTTGTATTTGCATAATTATGATCATTCTCCTTTACCCCTTTCAAGTTTTACCCATTCATTTTCAGCTTGACATAAAAACTACTAGATAAAGCTATAAGGCATTTTTTGTGGCAGAATTAATAGTCTACAATACACCTGTTAAATATGCTATTATCAAAGGAAAAAGAAGACTTTGTCCTTCTGAATTCAAAATTATGTAATTATGCACTGTCACTCTGAACAATAATGGCAAAACTGTTCTATAAAGCCCCCATCTGGCAATCCATTTAAAATACGTATCTTTATAAATTACCTATAACATCTACATACAGAACATTAGAACTTCCCATTTCAAGATTAAACCCAACCACTCATAAATCCCTAGAAACCTGACATTAAGATTTAAATAATGACAGGCATAGTTTTTTTGTATACTGCCTTTCCCATCTGTGACTGGAATAATACAATTCGCACTAGCCACTTAAAATTACGTTTTCTGTATGCAGAGATTGAAATGCCTCAAAATAATTTTCAAAATAACCTGGGAAACAGCTAAGGAAATAAGTTTATGTTATAAAAAAAAATTTTAACTTATTATTCTTTCTCCTTTTCTGTTCTCCTCCTCAACTTGGTCTTGCGAGAATAGGAAGAAAGATCCACATTCATGAAGGTACTTGCGAATCTGTTTTCTGTCTGGGCGTCCAGCTTGCACTGAAACCAATTGGAAATCAATGGGAATTCAGTATCTAGTCTCATTTCTGGGTGTGGACTGAAGTTTGAGAAAGAACATTCACATCTTGTGTGAGTTTCACTGGCAAGACAGAAAACGAGATTTTTTTTCTCTTGCCTGGTGGCAGAAGAGCTACGCTGGCAGATTTTGCTGGCTCTGATATATGTATATATAGTAGTTACAATAAAGTTAGGGAAAGAATACCCACCTAACCAGTTATTAGTGTGTCCTTGTGGGGTGGAAGGTGCAGCTTGACCTCCAGGGGAATATCACTGGGATAGGAGAATATATAGATAGGAGGGTATATAAGGGAAGAGAACAATTCTGTTCAGCAAGTTGTTCCTTTCTGCCACTGCTGACAAACCATGGGGCTGGCTATGTGCAGTGCTCCACAAGCAGCTAACAGTGAACCCAGGCAGGAGAAACTGGTGGGGAACATTAGGTGGCACACTGAAGGGTGAACCCAATTAGCGCTGAGCACACCAAACAGCATGGCTGTCCAGCACAGTGAGGAAAAAGGGCAAAGACTCTGGTAATCTTACCTGTCATCAGCCATTCAGATTCCCATAATTATAGTTGATTTTATTTTCCTCTTCTCCCTTCTCCAATAAAGTTCTGTCTGTTAGAGACAGTTATTCAATACCTTGCTCATTGTGCTTCAAAAGGATTCTGGATAGGACTTGAGTTAGTATGTTTTAAAAGTTTTATATAACTGAGTTTGGCCTTTGCTGCTGCCAAAAGAAGGGCGTACTGTGGCGTGGGAGGCAGGGGAAACGCTCAGCCAAGATACTCTGGGTATCACCCAGAAGCACACAATGTAGAACAACGATTTAGGGGAAAGATTTTGTGCTCAGTCATAGTGTTGGGAAACTGGCATAAGAGGATGCATTGAATCCCAGGAAGCACTAACTGAGTTTCGGACTGGTAGGGCTTGACTTAGATGCTCAAGCATAGGCATTTAGTGCCATGTGACATGCCCTAGAATATATGAGCTATCCCTGGCAGATATGACAATGCCTGTGGCATACCTGTGTCCTTTCAGTGTGACTGCTCGAGGCACCAGCTTCCTAGAAACTCTTGATGAGACCCTTACTAAAAATCACTCTTCTTATCCTAAAAAAGCCATTCAAAACAAGCCACAATTTGCATATTTTTCTTCACTGATTGTAAAGGAACTCCAGGGTCAACAGCTCAGGTGTAGCTGTCTGCACTGTAGGTGTTTAAAGTTAGCTTATATGAATTTCGCCTCTGATATCTAACAAAGTATGAGCAACAAATGGTGTGATTTCAAAAAACAGGATAGCCGCTACTTTCTCTGTTGCATGTGGATTACCTGGTGTCTGAATTCTCTCTGTAGTCTTTCTCTCAATAAAGATATAGCAGGGCCTATCTTTTCAGCCTGGCTGTGTATTTTCTTAAACCATACAGGAAATTATGATTCTTCAGAGCACTTCCCCTTTTTGTTACCCTGGATTGATATCAGTCAACAGACTTATCCAGAAGAGGATTTGGAAAGCTATGCAAAGACATGCAGTGTGTTACTACAACCCTTCTTCCCCTCGGAAGCCACACTAAAGATATTTTAATTAAAAAGTCTGAAAAAATAAGAAATCCCTTAGAAAAACAGTAAAATAGCAGTTATCATTCTATGACAGCCTCCAAACAACGCCTCCTCTTTAATAAGCTGTCTTTTGTTTCATTTGTTTTAAGGGAAATCAAGAATTGAGCAGCGAACTGAAGCAGAGCCCATTCTTCTCTGCACTCCAGCAGAAGAGTCGACAACACCAATAATTCATGTAAAATGTGCCGTACAACACTGACATCTGCAAGGAGCTCATCATTCTTTGATGTTGTTTTCTTTTATAAAGCTTCTCTCTTTTCCTTAGCCTAACCACCCCCCATGTCAAATGAAAATCTGACAGCACAGAGTACCCTAAAGCACGTTAGCCTGAAACTGAAGACAAGCTGGAAGATTCAAAGACTAGAGAACCTGAATTTTTCTCCTCAGCTGGCAGCTGCTCTTTGTAACTTTAGGCTCATCTTTGTGAAACATTACCAAGCACTAGTGGCAATCTTTCACTGACCAGTACATGAATATAATTCTCTTCAGTAACTCAGAAGTAATATCTGGTTCCCATACAGCAGACCCAGAGGAAATCTTTGCCAGGCAGAAGTTTAATTATCAAGCAGGATATTAAAATCCTGATATCAATGTTGTCAACATTTCAATAACAAGTACGGTTCCAAGAATCATTGCTTTTTGGAATATATCTTTAATCACTTCTAATGTAATAATATCTCTTCAGCAAGGCCTGTTAATATTGGTTAAGTCAGCAGCCATATTAATCAGTGGTACAGACGGATAAATTCTGACTGAAAACAGCAGCTGAACTGATTATAAGTCCTTGCCAACTTTATGCAGGAGAACTACCTCGATTCTGAATTCCATGCTTAAAAATTCCTCTGGTTCTACAATGGCCAGAAAAGGAATCAAAATTTCCTACAGAGCAGCTGAATATACTGTACCTGGGGAATCTTGTGGCAAGTCTCCTCTTTGCACACCGGCTTGGGCGCAGAAGGGATTCTGCAGTTTAATTCAAACATAATGCAAAGTGGTGTCCCAAGAAACCAATAACAAAGTGATAGATCAGCTGCCCCAAACTGCTCCAGGCTGCTCTGTGCTCAGCCACACTCAACAAGATTCATATGATTAACGACACATGTCTCCAGTGTAAACACACCAGAGCTAGCCTTCCCAGCCTGCTTCAGACAATGGAGAAGGAGTTAATGCTCAAGAGACTCCAGGGTGCAATTCCTCTCATCCTAAGGTAGACATTTAAAATAGGTCAAACTGCACCCCACAACTCTGCGCTTTGCATTGACTATAAAGAGAGCCTTACAGTGATCAACTCAGCTGAAGGTGACATCTGCATGGCTGATTCCTAGGGCAGAGTTTACTTATTTAGGGCTGTAGATAAGACAGAGGATCTAACAGAGACTCGTGCCCAGCTGCACTGGCAGCTGGAGGCCAGGTGGGAAACCCCAGGGCATGTGAACTGTGTGTAAGCACCTGAATCAAGTCCTAAACTGAAGTAGAATGAACCTTATTCCCTTCTCTCCTTCTGTGAAAGGACAGAGACCAGAGCTCCATGTCCAACTTACCTAAGTCAGTTTTGCAGCAATTCATGGAATAGAATCATAGAATCATTTAGGTTGGAAAAGACCTTTAAGAACATCAAGTTCAACCATAAACCTAACACTGCCAAGTCCACCACTAAACCATGTCCGTAAGCACCACATGTACACGTCTTTTAAATACCTCCAGGGATGGTGACTCAACCACTTCCCTGGGCAGCCTCTTCCAATGCCTGCCAACCCTTTCGGAGAAGACATTTTTCCTAATATCCAATCTAAACCTCCAGTCAACTGGGACTTCCCTGGTTAGCCAGGACTGCTGATAAATGATTGAAAGTGGCTTGGTGAGCGCTTCCACCAGCTCCCTTGCTACCCTTGGGTGGCTCCCATCCAGCCCCATAGACTTGTGTATGTAATAGTAACAATAGAATAGTAATATTTCTTCCCTAAATCTCAGAGAATGCCCCATACAAATTTTGCATGCAGGACCTAGATGTTTACCTCCCCAGTTCCTGCCCTCACAAGGACTTACGGGATCAAGGTGCAAGATAACAGGACTGCTGCTTCCAGTGGTTTTATAGCTGTTGCTGTTTGTAGTTTTTGTAATGTACAGGTGCCATAGCATGTGCATGTGCTCTGTATGCAGAAAATCACTTAAAGTGACATTTTCAAAGTTATCCGACTCAAATATTTTCAATGAGGGAAAGTAAGGGTATGTTTTCAGTACAGATCATAACAGTGTACAGCAGGAGTGGGCAAGCCACAGCATGAAAACCAGCACAATTAGGAGAGGCATTTATTTATCAACTTCTATTTCCTGGCTTGCTTGTAAAATGCTCTGAATTCAACAGATGCTCGGAGCCACTGCCTGGGATACAGACAAGTTGACTTTCCACCAGGAGCCCCTTTGAAAAATATTACCTCCCTCTTCCAGCCGGCATATTTACTTTTCAATGTAAGAAAGCAAAACATAATCTGACCCAAATGGTCAAGATCTCTCCTGTCCAAGGGAGATTCCTGAATTAGCTGTAAATGAGTTAAATCAAATACTAGAAACATTTTAGACACAACATGCAAGCACTCTGTGGGGCTAATCTGCAAAAATTTATTGATTTAATAAAATTATTATATTAAGATACCTTATAACAAATGGATACCTTTACTTACATGACTTTTGTTTTTCCCTTTATTTATGGGATGTTCTATTAGTCAGATATGCCTTATTCAACCAAGATAAGAATGTATACAAATACAGCACCCTACATGTGCAGATTGGCTGGACCATCAAAAAGTTCTCAGGACATTTACCAAGTTACTACCTGTATCACTGATTGTCCATCAAGTACTCTGCTTTGTTATCAGCTCCATCTTCTTTTCCCTAAAAGGCAGAGGATGAAGAAGTCACAATCCCCATTAAAGATTTCAGAAGTATGCTTTGATCTTGTCAATAAAAATACATATTCAACATCATCTCAAAGATACATCATATAAGGCAGCAGACAAAAAGTCACCATGCAGATTCAGCTATTTTAAAGGTCCTTGCTGAATTTTTTACTAGCATGTCTACTTTGGTTCATGATCTAGATGCTATTCTTTCTATACCTCTTTTGTTTTACATTGAGATGGCAAAGTAATGTAGTCTAGAGAGTGGGTTTTTTTAAAATGTTCAAATAAAGCACTTATAGTTCCACTGAAGATATTCTGCTCTTAAAAAAAATCTACAGTTCATCTCTCTATCAACAGGGAACTTTGCATTCCTCTTAGTTTATTGGCCATCTATGCAGAACAAGTATCACCAATGAAGCAGCATGTTCATAAATTCCTCACAGCTTTAATCCTAATTCTGCAACTCTCTCATTGCATGGCCTTGGGCAGTCATTTGCCTTTCGACTCATTTTATCTGTTGTAAAAGAAGAGTACTACAGTCTACCCATCTACCTCATAGGGATGTTGTATTGACTAATTGATAGATACAAAGCCACTAAGAACGTATAAAAATGCTAAGTGTCATTATTAGCTTGACCAATTTTACATAATGGAACCAAAGTCCACTGTATTTGTTTAAAATACTTGTCGGGTGAATGTAATTAATATTCTCATTAAAAATTGTAATGTTGATATCAGAGTTGAACTTGATTTTCTGCAGCACAGCCTAGTAATTATGGCACCTTCCTCACACTCTGTTTCCAATGGCTTTATCACAACAAAATGTCACCCTACTGTGACCATAGGCTAAACCTAGTTGCAAAAGAACGAGAAAGAGAATTGTAATAGTAATATTACTAACACACTTCATAATGTACACTCAGCTACGTCCACTATATTCTAGTCCTGTGAGAAAAGAAACCTTTGCTTCTCCACTGCCTGATGGATCAGAGTGACCAATATAAACCAGATCTTTGCTTATTAGTGCACATTGATCGAGCACAACATCAGAGTCAGAGAGTTGTTAACATTGAGGTGACATCCTCAGTGTGATTTTACTTTCCAGGAGCTGATACAGTGATTTTGTTCATTTTCATTATAATGCTGTTGGTCCTTTTGTATGTCACAGCACATTGCGAAACTTGATACCTGACCATCATACAGCACTGCTTAAATTATCCAATTGCCTGAAAATAAATTCATTGTTATTATTTTATCATGTTTAACCTAGTGTGGCAATTATCACACTTTCAGAATCCATCTCCATTTACTATCAAAAGAGGATGCATTGAGGCAGAAGCTATGGAAACCGCTGTCCAGAAAAGACCTCCTCTTCTGCTCCTGGAATATTAATGTTTTAGCTGTAAGCCAGAAGTGCTGGCTAGCAGAGAAAAGAAAACAGTAACAGAATTTGGAGTTTATTGTTTTTTAATGCTCTCTACATTAGATTGTACCTGGTTCTGAAGCTCTTGGAACTTAAGTAAATTCTTTTTCCCTGGAGCGAGCTGCAGCATGAAACCTCAGATTGTTATGATATCTCCTATCCTTGTTTACCCTACAGACTCTATTACCTACCTCTGTCTCTAAAAGTGCATTTTCATTAAGCATGCTGCCCTTCTAGAGCTATTGAAAATTATTTTGACTTCAGAAAATTTAAATTCCGGCCAATTTTTCCCCCCTGCTGCCTAAAACATCTCTCAAAAGCTGCATTCTGCTGCAAAAGGGTTTAGAGGTTTCTGTGATTCATATCCTATGCCTCGTGTCAGCCTTCCAAGCTGCACAGGACTCAAGGCTGTGCTTTTAGAGCAGCCTGTAAACTTTACGCTGCCCCTAATAGCTGTTCAGATATCCAGCTGCTGCCTGAGCTCCAAGGCCGGCGAAGAGTTATGTTCAACGAACTTCATCCAATACAACACAAAATGCTGCTACTGATAGCAGGACAAGGGATGCTAACTTTGGCCAGACTCCCCTTCTATATATAAGGTGAACATCAGAGTGATGAATTGGAGGAATTACGATGACATGTTTTGAGTTTGCAAAGGCATAGGCTGTTGGTTCTTTTTTCTCCATTTGAAAAAGCCTGGCTGACAGAATTAAGGCTTTGAAGCTCATTCAGTCTCTTTTTTGCTGCCTGCTTCTCACCAAACCTTTAAAAGAAAAGAATGACTCAGTAGTGTGCATCCAATTAAGTTATGTTTACAAATAATTTCTCACTATCTGCCCAGTTTTAATGATGATATATGGTTGTTCTGGGGGTGCACAGTAAGTTCGAAACTTTACCTTTCAGACATAAAATCTATTATGGAGTCCTGGTGCTTTATTAAACTGCAGTCTCTCTCAGAGAGAGAACCTCACTCAGTCCCTCTCAAGGGACTTTGTATATGTTATGTTAATTTGAAAATTCTTTAAATATATTTAAATGTATGCATTTCCAAGCTCTTGTAGCCATAGCTTAACTGGAAAAAAAAAATCATACATAAATGATTCATGAGTATATGGCACTTACTTGCTGGGATGGTGGAGGGGAGGGGAGAGGAAGAAGAACCCAATGCTTTTTAAAAGTCTTGCCCTCCTGTATCCCAGGACACAGGATTTGTGATAGACAAAGCCTGGATTACACCACTACATGGGGTATGTCAGGTTTAAAATTAAGACAGGGACCCTTCATCATTACCAAAGACATTTTAGGTATGTGCCTGTTTGCTGAGCAGAAGGGGGAGGGGAGCACCTAACAGAGTTGCTGTGATGGGAAAGTTGGGACTCCTCCCGCACCGAGTGCCCAAGCACGTACAATGGGTGAAGGACCGATGAATTCATACAGCTAATTCACCGGCGGAACAACCGCTCAGTGGGTTGCTCTGATATACTAGCACTGTATGAAATTGGGAAATGTTGTTACTTCATGCAGACTTGAATAGAAAGAAGCTTCCCGACACAGAAAAGACGTAAGCAAACATTGTAATAGGACTAATAGTGGATTTACAGGAGTGAAAAGACCTATTGAATATACACACACAAAAGCATAATTTAATGTGTAAAGTGTCTGTCTCTTGATGAATTGGTTAGAAATTCAATAGTAAAAAAAATGCGAATGGCTATAAGATTTTTAAAGGGATAAAGACTGAAAATAGTCTGTCTTTTTTCATTCTAATAGAGTTACCATCATAGTTTTCCCGTAAAGTCAAAGCTCCTTTATTGCTAATTGGGCTTGCCTGCAGAAAGCTTAGGCATTCAAACACGGTTTCCTTTCCTTTTATAATGTCTTGTTTTATAAAGTAGTCGCTCTCATTCATGATCTTTTCTTTGATGAAGAAAATATATTTAGATTCCTGTGGAGGAAAATAAAATACTGAGGTAACGACTCTATTATTGCTAATGAGTTTATGCCCACAGGTTAGGAACAAGGAAGGGAAAAAGAATTGTCATCAGAGAGAGAGGAAACTCCCCACCTGTTTGTCAACACCTATAACCAGAGCTGGCTCTATAACTTGTATTATTTTGGGTCTGCACAGGAAATCAGGACACATGTAACACAATATTTATAATTTTCTTGTGTTCTCATCTCTGCTGGCCCAAGCAGAAGAGGTTTACATGTTTGTTTCTAAATATAGACCTTGAAAGCAATGAACACTAACATGAAATGGTACATTACTTATTTTTAAAGGTATCTCTAATGTTATCCCATTAATATTATAGGGATTATATAAAACAAGATGCAGATATTGTTGGTACAGAACATTTTTTTGCTGCAAGGCCACACACACAGAATAGATAAATACATAATGACAGATCTTGATAAAACATACATCTGTTTCCTATAACAGCCTAAGTTTGCTCAAGATATAGCTGAAGACTGTCAAGTGAAAGGGCACTGATTTTCCAGGTAGCCCAGGAATTTTCTCCCTTTTAAGAGAGCAAAGAAAAGTGGACCTTTTTTTCACAAAAATTTCAGTCTTCCTCTGCTAAGCACACAGGACCACATCTTTGCCCAGCAAATCAAGGGTAGAAATTAATGTTCCTCAGTGAGCTCTATAGTGTCTGAATTTCACTCTCAAGTGTCTGGCATTCGTATAGCTCAAGTAGAATCAAGCCCCAGACTACCTTGCTTTTTGGGCTTATTAGATCTTTGTTTCTGTTTTTCCCTTTGGACGTAATCAAGGGAAAGTGCCAAGCACAGCTTCCCGCCCACAGTGTCTACTTTTGCTAGCACACTGTCATCTCAAATTGCAATGCCCTCCCTAACCCCCATGAATCCCATTAAGTTTTGCTGACACCAGAACCTTAATTGTTTATCTTCTAATGAGTACTTTACATTATAGTTTCTCTCATATTTGCTGGAAGTACATAATGGGCGTGTCTGCTGGAGTCCCTGCGGTTCAGGTAAACATGTCCAAGTTAGCCTTGATGTAGCTAATTCAGTATTGACAGCTACGATAGCGTAGAGTTCAGCACAGCAAAACACTGAAGCTCTCACCTAGCTCCTTGATCAGGTTTTACTTCGCACACCATGGCTTCACAGCTGGCAGGATCCAGGCTAGCTATCTTAACATACCTCAAATACATTTACCCAAGCTGCATAGCAAAACATCCCATATTTAGCTTAAGAATCTTAGCAAACTTCCTTCAAACAGCAGGCTGCTTGGCTTATAGAGTAGGAACAAGCTCAAAACATTGTCAGAAGAATTTAAATTCTGATGGTTATGTTTCTAACTTTCACACAAAATTTGACTTTAAAGTTCTTACTGATATCAAACTATGTGAATCAGCAGCTATGCTTTGTCTCAAACCTCATCTACATTGGACAAACGTACCATGACGGCAACATGACAATCTCCAGTGAAACACCACACCACACCACACCAGAGCTTCCTGTACGTCTACATCTGATGAAATTAAACTGGTGTTAGCAAGGTAGGACATCTAGCTTTTATTGTTCTTGTTTCTATTACAGTTCTTTGCCAAGACTGAAACTTCATTGCCCTTTATTGTAAATACCCTAAGAGATGGGAAAAAAACCTTTTACCAAAAAAAAAAATTCTACACAAATCTAACTAGATTCTTTATTTTTTAAAAAAAGAAAGGTGTTCCACACTCTGGGAAAGAGTAGTGAAAACAATGCCATAATGTCACTGAAGAAAGATTCTCTACCCAGAAAGTTATCTTCTACTAATAAGCTCTGACAGGTTTTTTGCCTTTTCCTGGCTGACCTCTACTACTGAGTAGCGGCTTGCATTCATCAGCCATGCCAGGACCTGGGATGGGGAATTGATCAAGGTTAAAACTAACTTATTTTGTTTGTGGGTTAGCTGTAGTCGTGCTCAGTTGTTGGATTCGGTTCACTGTATGGCTGTACAGACACTTCTGCTGGCATAATAGTGAGGAGGGTACAGGGCGGAACAAACGGCTGGTCAGGCAGGGCTGGTTCCTTTTCTCACTGACATAGATCACATCAGGTAAAACAACCCACAGAACTGCAGTTATCTCTGCTTTCCACTTTGTCTTACACAACCAAAATTAAATTCTAAACAGCAAAGACCCAGTTAGCTTTTCATTTATCTGTTATAATGGTGAGAGGTAGGTGTATATATACACACACATATAAATCGGAATACACTTCAAAAAAAGCTGAAGTGAGAGCTTCTAAATAGCAACTAAAGTAGCATCTTTACTACAAGATTTATTTAAAAGTGAAAATATCAAGAGCCATCCTCCACTAGTTTATACAAAAGTAAGCAACTTGCCCAACTTGTATACAAACTCTTGGTAGGACCAAGAACCTAAGGAAAGTAAAAGGGTCAAAACTTCACCCCATAATATTCTTCCAACAGACAATCATGTAATAACCACTTGATAACTTTAAATGAGAGCTAAAAGACATTAGTCACTGAGGAATTTGTCTTGCATCCATGACACATACTGCCAAGAAAAGCTACTCAGTCACCGATAAGCTATTAATAAATTGTGATTCTTCTCCCAATTCTCAGTATTTCTTCCAAGGGAAAGTTGACATAAGACACATCCAAGACATAAAGACACTCCTGATCTTAGGTATCCAAACATATTTTGGCATTGCCTTTTACATTTTGGCATTACTTCAGGTTTCCTTTTGGACAGCACAGATCACTTTCCTTGTTCCATGTAGGACAGAAATTAAGGATTCATGAACCTCAATCTATACAATGGATTCTCTTTTTATGCCATTGCAGATATTGTATTTAACATCTGATGTATAGTGCTACTAGTAAGACCTCAGTCAGAATGTAGAGATGTAAATGTATGATTCATTTCACAACAAATTCACTCCATGAGCAAAATGAAGCACCGAATGTTTAGAATCAAGAACTGGAAGAGTTATCTACAGGCCATAATATTCTTTTCAGTTCTGGGCCTGAAAATTAGTTACCATCTCTGATAGTTGTTTTGCAGTAATGATGTTTTCAGCCAGGGAAGCAAGAGGCGAGCCACGAGTTTTGTGGTGCAACTTCAAAACACCTGTCACATCCTCAATGAATTCTGCCACACAGAGTCAACAAGGGTTACAGAATTAATTCCTCTAAATTATTTGACAGGTGATGTTTCAAGATCTGGCAAAAAAGGAAAAAAACATCACAAGCACTTCTCAGCTATGTAAGACAGATACATGTTCTATTGTCCTGTTTTCTCCCATTTCTTCCACCTGTCACTGCTCTCAAAGTGTAAAGCTGGGGCTGACTGAGCAGATCACCTGTCTGCTTGCTCAGGAAGAGCTTTTCAAAGCACAGATATAAAAACAGGAGAAATAGTCACTAAAGTCTTCAGGGAACAAACGTCCAGGTTTTCACTGGAAAATCCATTATTGTTTCATCCAGACTTATTTTCTAGTCATTGCATATATAAGCTTCTCATAGCATGACTTCTAAGACAGAGCATCATCAGAGATAACCATTTAAGCAAAAGTCATAAAAAATTCTCTGTGAATTACTTGTTGCTTACCGAAATGTACCAACAAGCCATCCTGGGAAGCCGCAGCAATTCTAGTGTAATAAGGAATTCAACAGCCCAACTCTGCACCAGAAAAAGGTGGTCAGTGCAGCAGCCTGAACCCTACCTAGTATACCAAAATTGTATACCACAAAATCAGTGTCCTCACCACTGAAACCAATAATTTATTATGAAAATAAAACATAATTAGAATTACGAAAACAGAAAATAATGATGCAAACACAAATTGGGTCAGGACACAGGGAATAGTACTCCTCCTGTTCTAAAATGTACCTTAAGAGCATGTGCACAATTTTAATGATTTGATTTTATGCATGGCAGAGTATTGCTCTACAGCACTCTGTGTCAGGACCTTTCAACAAACCAGCCACAGAAGGTGGTCCTTTACTGAGTCATCATTCATAGCTTCTACAGCATGGACAGGCAGTGGAGAAATATTCTTAATTTGAGGAATGACAACATGTCTGTAAAACTGTCTGGTTTAAAAGCTTCACCCAGGCTTTCTGGAACCAAACTTGTTTTTTTCTTGAAAGGATAAACAGCTATTACATTTAGACCGGCTTGTGTTCATTAGCTAATGTCCAGCTGTGAGATGTGCTGAACTTCAGCACTAAACAGTCATTAGCTGAACATAATTTGGTGCTTTACAAACACTCAGTAAATACAGTAATGTTTATCACAAATCTTCCACTAAAACTTAGGAAATACTGTTTTCCATGTTTTCAGAAGACTGAGGTCAGAAACAACTTGTACAATATGTCAGGGCAAAGATGATGAACCTACAAGAATGGATTGGCTAAAACTAGCTCTATAGCAGTACCCACAATCTTGTCAAACGTAGGTTAATAAATACCAACAACTAAAAGCTGAGAAAGGAAACAAACTAGGGCTGAAAGATGAAGCAGGGGAGTTATTTCAATGACAGACATTTCCTCTTCACAGACCATAAATTAAGTCTTCATCAAAGTAGTTGGAAATGGTCTTGATCATATTGTGTAAATAATGTACAAAGTTTAAAATTACTTTTATAATGTTAGCACGTTTCCTATGGGACTGGATCATGTTGCAAAGAAACTACTTTTAGCCCAGGTTTACACAGCAGGTAACTGGAATTTAAAAGATTATGACATGCTAAATAGCTTTATTTTAGTACCCAGTCTTCCTGCTTTCAGTAATGTATTTTTTTATTTTAATCAAAGTATCTCTATAACATCTTGGCAATGACCTAGCTATAAACAAAATAAAAAACCTGGAATTAAACTCAAGCTCTTGTATTTTCTGCTCTGTTCTTTATTACATTCACAAAACACAGTGGAAGAATCCTACAATTCTGTAGTCAGAATTAATTAGGTAAATTGTTGCCTGTAGAGAAAAAAAAACCATAACAAAAATACAAGCTGAAAGCAGCTTTGGAACTCTTACTCGTAAAATTATGTAGAAATAAATAGTTATTATGACTGGAAAAGAGAATGCTTAGAAAAATTTTTAAAAATGCATCCCAGTGATATTCAGGCTAAGGAGCTAAGGACATAACTCAGGAATTTAAGGAACCACAGGCAATTACTTTTGAAAATTCAAGGCCGTGGAGATTCCTTAAAAGTAACCGTAGCGTCTACACTCAAAGCTTGGAAAAGGGCAATCATGGCAACTAACCACTTAGCAGCCACGTTATTACACTCTCAAAGGAGAGGAGCCTGTATGGTGCCACACAGAAAGCTAGAAGGCGGCCTTCTATGCACAGCTTCCCAGAGGCCAATCCCCAGGGGCTGGAGCCAGTCTTTGGTTCTACTCAGAGAGATGAAGCCACACAGCCACATCTAGACCTCCACATTGGCCTGAGTTTGAATTCATTTTCATCCCAAATGCTGTGATCATCAACATTATTTTTACATTGCCATGTTATCCAATTCTAGTCTGGAGCACATCAACTGGATCTCCAAGGCCAGGATACCCAACTGTAGGGAAGAGCCACAGAGGACCCAGGCACATGCACCCAAGGCGGAATAAAGCAGTAAAGGAGATGATACAATTTTGCAGAGCTCATAAATATGAGGAGACAAGTGGAGCTATAAGAGCAGCAGGTTTCCTACAGAGGCCCAAGGGGAGCAGAAGCCAAGTCTTAGCAGTGTCTGATGGAGAAGATGCTGCCCAGGCTTTTCTCTCCACCACATTCATGGACCTCAGCTAGGCCCTACATAACTGGCTTCACCTCTTCGAGCAAGGTAGAAGCTGTCCTTTCTGTGCTTCTGCTGAAGCTTTCTTAATCCTTGCACTCATTTTAGGCAATGAGAGAAACAAAGAGAAAATAGAGGAAATTCAGAGAAGAACTGAAATTATTTGCAACTGGCATATGAAGACATTTTTAAGAAAATAATACATTTGGCAACTGTGGAAGAGAGCTTAAAGCTATGCTCATGTAGAAAGCATCTATATAAAGAAGAGAGAAAGGAACTTCTTTATCATTTCAGCAACACAGGTCAGTGGGTAAAATGAAGAAATCAAATATTAGGGAACATCAGTCAGGGATGACTCCGACAGTTAGATATCAACAATTTGGAAAGGAACATCCTCATTTTTGACCCGGAACAATCCAAGTGAGGCTGAGAAATGTGCTTGGAAACATGAAAGGCAGCAGGGAAGCACCATCTACTCACCTCTGCATAGTCTCCTGCTGAACAGAGCCCCCACTGCTTCAAGGCAAGTTTTAATCATCTGCTGGCACAATGGTATTACAACAATAAAACAGTGAGATTTTAAACAGTCTTGAGTGCCTTTTCCTTCCACAGAAAAATAAAGTCTCCCAAATGAGCACTGAATTGCAGACTCACCCTGTATACATAGGTGTAAATAGCCTATTCTCTTGTATTAATTCCATTAATTTCAACACAGCCACAGTGAAGTTTTCATTAAATATCCCTGTTCTTGCAAAGCTTCATTTCTGTGGCTTGCATATTGAAAAATTTCAGATGAATCTAAATAGGAGACAATTTTGAAGTTGGCATTGCTTGAGCAACAAAGTGCTATGTTAAGTCCAAGTCCAGCCAGCAATAAAAGTTCGTTTTTAATGGAATCACATGAAATAAAATTACTGCTTTTATCTCTAGCACTTGAGTTTTGTCTTTTAATTTAAAAAAATGTATCAAAAATATTAATTTGCTTTGGATGAAATGTGGAACAGATCAGGTAATGAAGATGCAGTGTACGTCACAGCAAGGAGAGGTTTGGGGAGGAAAATCCTGCCACTGCATGAGAAGTTGTCTCTACAGCAGATTAATTTGTTTTAATAGCATAATGAAACCTCTGCTGCTGTAGCATCTCTTACTGCAGCTTTTCCTTGACCATGCCTCCTCCTGCACTGGCTTTCTTCTTGCAGTCATATACAGCATTCTGTAGACACATTTAACTCTACAAACTCGTGAGACACAACCATAGGCAACACCACAGGTTTCTAAGTAATTATCAATTTTCAGGGTGCACATAGGCATTTTTAAGTACTAGGACACCTTTGAGCACCACAATAATATTTGGTGTCAATACGTTTATATTTTAAGTGTTGAATTATGATAGTTGAATGGCTCACC
Organism: Mycteria americana; assembly: GCF_035582795.1. Classification (NCBI taxonomy): domain Eukaryota; kingdom Metazoa; phylum Chordata; class Aves; order Ciconiiformes; family Ciconiidae; genus Mycteria; species Mycteria americana. Next base: position 21,636,733 of record NC_134366.1, on the reverse strand, counting down.
TCATCTGATCCAGTAAAAAAACCTAATGAAACATTTTTATTTTTATATATTATTTTTATTTCATGAAACATTTTTATTATTATGTCTGCTATTCATCTGCACTGGAAATCAAATTTTGTACTCAATTTGTATTGCTAAAGCCTTTTGATTTTATGTAGAAATGCGAGTTGTCATTCTAATTAACACAATTAATGTAGCCATTTATGCACATAAGACGACAGTTACCAGACTATGTCTTGCTGCTAATTCTGATCATTCATAAACACAATTTCAGTCTTAAACTATGAACACTTTTTTAATGGTGCACATCTGCCCCCTTGTGCCAGTTGTACATGACTGCCTTCATTATTGCTAAGGGGACTAATGAATTATGGCTCACCCAGCCCTGTAGGGCCGTTTTAAAAGCTCACATGCAGGTATCTTGCTCCTCAGCTTCCCTTTCAGCATACAACAGAAAAGAGGAAAACAGATATTGTTGTACATCTCCATCTCAGCTCCTAGACGTTTTTTTCTAAAAATGCAAAGAGATTTTGAAAAATGCGGATAGATACATAGCTATCAGTGGTATCACTGATAGCCATCAGCAGGATCACAGCACATGACAGTGGCCATGGGCAGTTTCTGAATGTCTTCACCAGTTGCTGCTGCTGCACCAGGTGAAGAGACCTTTGCTCCCATCACAGCAGGAAACTGCCCAAATAAAAGAAGAAACAAGAGGAAGCTTGCTCTGCACTTCAGCAAGAAAGAAAATAAGAAACTATGAAGGCTGTTTTTCATGGTAAATCCTACCATGCTTGGAAAATGGTAGGCCAAGGGAACCATCGAGTGCTTTCAAGGATAATTTGATTTGAAGCAAAAAAATTAAATTTTACTCGAGGAATGCTCCTTCTGTTCCTCCACGCTTTGTAGTTGTAAGCTATGGCCTGGAGATTGTGAAAAATATTTGTCACAAGTGCTCACATATCCACTTAGGAGAAATGGTCCTTGAACATTTACCAGCCTTTCCTGCCTTCCGTAAGAAGGACAAAGTGGTGGGGCTCAGTTCCCGGGCGACTCGGTCTATTCCAGGTCACTGGGATACCTCCGGCTCTGCAGCTCCTCCTGCCTCCCCTGGGTCTGTATCCCCACCCAGCATGCCGGCTCCACCACCTCCATAGCTGCGCTCCCACCTCCAGATAACACATCCCTGTGTCCCTCCTGCCACAGCTACTGCTCTGCTGCCTGAGATAAAAATATGCAACAAAGTAGAAAGAGCAACTTACAGAAAAACATTTTAAAAAAAGAAAAGGAGGGCTCTGCTGGTACTGAGCCAATGCTGAACGGCACAGCTGAGCTTGAGGAGCTGCAGGTTTTGAGAAAGGTGCCCGCAAGGCCACCCACTCAAGCAACTTGCCCCAAGGAGGTCTGTGCTCAGGAGCCGCTGCCAGCAGCAGAAGTGAGGCACCACCAGTTCATCGGCAGCAAAATCTCTCACTTCCTCAGAGCTTTGTGAGGAGCATCCATACATTTAGCAAAGCTGGGACACAAAATTAGGATTTGGCCTTCACCTTTTTCCAGGTGGCCCATTTCTGCTTGAGGATTTCCTGTCTGTTGAATGCCAACATGAGCATTCTCGCACCCATTCCACACAACATGATTTAAAAATGACCCATGATATGTGTCCAGCCACACAGGACATACCGAATCAGAGATATGTGCTACATATTGCCCTTTCACGGCTTCTTGACAGCAGGTAGGAAATGCTGAGACTAAAACCAGGTCTCAAATATCTCCAAGGCTGAAGCACCTCACCTGGGATGCCACAGGCACTCATTCATTCCCTACCCACAATTCAGAGCCCTGAACACTTTGTTGAGGGTGTATCTCAGCCCTGTTATGAAAACCAAGAAGAGATGGTCTTTCAGAGCATGACTAGCGGACATATTTATCTCTCTTTTAATTCTGTAACTCAAATTCTCATCCAGGATTTGTTTGTTCTTCTTACTGTCAAAGGGGTTTGAGTAATTATCTTGTCCAAGAATAACATCTTAACTGCCAAACCATGGAGAATTCAGACCTGACATCCATTTCACTGATGCTGTCCCATTTCATTCAGCCTAATTAAATATTTTTAGACTAAAGAGATGGAAAAAAGAGTCAATATAGCTCTAGCCTAGTTGTTAGATACTTTCTTCAAGGGTCTTTTTTGAAAAAATTAGAAGGATAGATAAAGGTTGGAAGTGCAAGCACAGTGAATCTCAATCCAAATGCCTAGCCTGACATTCAGCCTGCTTGTTTGCTCCACCTTGCACATGGTTTGCCAAAACTATCCGATTCACTCTCTCCCCTTCTGTGTTGATGGAGGAATTGTCTAAGCTGCACAGCTAATTAGGTGATTATAAATAATTTTAATCTAATTCTTGTATTTATTTTCAACTGCTGGAGTAGAAATTAAAATGACAGTCTCTTGAATAGCTGGGTCACTCAAATAAATACATGACCTCAGTTCTCAGTTGAACCACTTGCCAGCAAGACCTGATATGCCATTTATCCCATCTAATTTGAGATATCCACACTGTGTAATAGCTGCAATCATCAAGGTCTGCCTAAACAGTCCCTTAGAGCCTAATTCATCTAACTTGTTTTAGATGTATGCTTCCTAAGGTCAGTACAAGCTACAAAATTGGAAGATGTCAATGTCATCTTGAGTCAGAGGAAATATAAGTCAGGAAAAAGTGTTTATTTTATAATGACATATTTATTTATAGAAAGGCTGGATTTTGGTACAGATAATCATGTCTCACAGAGATCCTATCTGATGAATTCAGAATAAGCAGTGCTAGGAACTGAAAGGTTCCAGTAGGCAGCATAGTGCCTATCAACACAGCTTCCACAATGAGCAACACACTACATCTATGTGGCATGAGAACTTTGCTCTAACACTGATGGAGAGAGAAAGACTCCTGAAACAAGAGTTCAGCCCAACATCAGGGATAACATAATGAAGATGCTAATCCTCTGAAGAAGATAACGAACAAGAACTTATTTGGATATTGATGAAACAGTGAAAATGTGAGCTCTCTCTTTTCTGAAATCAGCAGCTGAGCTCAGAAGAAGCCAGAATCATAGAACAGAATCGCAGAATCATAGAATCACTTAGGTTAGAAAAGACCTTTAAGATCAAGTTCAACCGTTAACCTAGCACTGCCAAGTCCACCACTAAACCATGTCCGTAAGCACCACATGTACATGTCTTTTAAATACCTCCAGGGATGGTGACTCAACCACTTCCCTGGGCAGCCTGTTCCAATGCCTGACAACCCTTTCGGAGAAGACATTTTTCCTAATAGCCAATCTAAACATCCTCTGGTGCAACTTGAAGCCGTTTCCTCTCATCCTATCACTTGTTACCTGGGAGAAGAGACCAACACCCACCTCACTACAACCTCCTTTCAGGTAGTTATAGAGAGCGATAAGGTCTCCCCTCAGCCTCCTTTTCTGCAGGCTAAACAACCCCAGTTCCCTCAGCCACTCCTCATAAGACTTGTGCTCCAGACCCTTCACCAGCTTCGTTGTCTTTCTTTGGACATGCTCCAGCACCTCAATGTCTCTCTTGTAGTGAGGGGCCCAAAACTGAACACAGTATTCGAGGTGCGGCCTCACCAGTGCCAAGTACAGGGGGACAACCACTTCCCTAGTCCTGCTTGGCCACACTATTCCTGATATAAGCCAGGATGCTGTTGGCTTTCTTGGCCACCTGGGCACACTGCCGGCTCATATTCAGCCGGCTGTCAACCAACACCCCCAGGTCCTTTTCCACCACGCAGCTTTCCAGCCACTCTTCCCCAAGCCCGTAGCGTTGCATGGGGTTGTTGTGACCCAAGTGCAGGAGCCGGCACTTAGCCTTGTTGAACCTCACACGATTGGCCTCAGTCCATCGATCCAGCCTGTCCAGATCCCTCTGCAGAGCCTTCCTCCCCTCAAGCAGATCAACACTCCCACACAACTTGGTGTCGTCTGCAAACTTACTGAGGGTGCACTTGATCCTCTCATCCAGATCACTGATAAAGATATTAAACAGAACTGGCCCCAACACAGAGCCCTGGGGGACACCGCTTGTGACCGGCCGCCAACTGGATTTAACTCCATTCACCACCACTCTTTGGGCCCGGCCATCCAGCCAGTTCTTTACCCAGCAAAGAGTACACCCATCCAAGCCATGAGCAGCCAGTTTCTCCAGGAGAATGCTATGGGAAATGGTGTCAAAGGCTTTACTAAAGTCTAGGTAGACAACATCCACAGCCTTTCTCTCATCCACTAAGCAGGGCACCTTGTCATAGAAGATCAAGTTAGTCAAGCAGGACCTGCCTTTCATAAACCCATACTGACTGGGCCTGATCACCTGGTTGTCCTCTATATGCTGCGTGATGGCACTCAAGATGATCTGCTCCATAACCTTCCCCAGCAGGGAGGTCAGGCTGACAGGCCTGTAGTTCCCCGGATCCTCCTTCCAGAAGGAGGCACCCAGAGGCAAGGAGGGACAGTGAAAGCACAGTCAAGAGGACTCTTCACAGAGAATTGTTCATAGCTGAGCCAACAGAAGTGTAACACCCTTTGGAGTAAATGGGCACGTGTCAATATTCTTTGAATTCTGCTCAAAGGTCTTGACAGGAGAACAGGTAGGTGAGCCACGCTAAAGTTTCAGTCCTGAATGTAGGAACTATAGAGGCCAGAGAGTGGTCTGAAGGCCCGCCTGGAGAGGTCCCAAGCCCACTGGGTTCGGTGACAGAGATGTCAGAGCCTGGCTGAAAGAGGAGGAGGCAAAAGGCCAAGATGTACAGTGAAGCCAGTGTACAACTGCGGGGGGAGGGGAGAGCTTAATGGGGAGATAACACTAGCATTTTGCAAGCAATTTAAATTCTTCTCAGTGCCTTGAGAAGCCTTTGGGTCCTGGCAAAGCTGCTGTCCAAAGCAATGCAGTCCCAGAGGCTGTAAACATGTCAAGAAGGGAAAGACAGAGGAGGAGGAAAAACACAGAAAAATTATGGCTTGAATCAAAGAACAATCACAAAAGCTGCCAGCTGTTTGTGAAATCATTGAAAATGGATATTTATATGCCAAGCAGTATTTTAAGACCCAGATGTTAATACCTGGAGAACATCTCTCTCTGTACACAAGTGGTCAAAGCCACAAGCCAGTAGTCTTCTGCATGAGAACAGGCCTCTTCATATGTAGATTTTATCAACAGCAGGCAGGTGGGAAAGAAACCAAAGTGAACATATATAAAATCAAAGACTGCTTAGACTCTGTTTAGGACATAGTGCATAAATACGAATCTCCAGTTTCTGCTGTCATTGTTAAACACGTGCCCAGCACATAGTACATCATGCAGTGTCAAATTTGTGGAGCAGGTCAACTCTGTGGCGCATCATCTCATCCCGGTACTTACACATTTCAGAGTTAGGAACTTGCTGCGGTGCCGTGGGTCTCAGTCTTCTGACTGTACACAAGGGATTTCCTTCCCCCAGGGCACAAGAACAGGCAGTTTTAACCAACTGACAATTCGTTCCCTCTGTACTATCCAAAGTCTCATTTTTGGGAAGGATAAATTTGCCCTTATGAATGCTATACGCCAGTGGCTGGCCTGCCATTGGGATTCGGACTAATTGCTCAAAAGCTGGACTAGGTATCTGCACACTACCCCATAATCACTTCTGACACTACGGCTGTCCTGGTTTCGGCTGGGATAGAGTTAATTTTCTTCCTAGCAGCTGGTATAGTGCTGTGGTTTGGATTTCATATGAGAATCATGTTGATAACACACTGATGTTTTGGTTGTTGCTAAGTAGTGTTTACACTGGTCAAGGACTTTTCAGCTTCCCCTGCTCTGCCGGGTGCACAAGAAGCTGGGAGGGGGCACAGCCAGGGGGGCTGACCAAAGGGCTATTCCATACCATATGACATCATGCTCAGTATAGAAACTGGGGGGAGTTGGCCAGGGAGCAGAGATTGCTGCTCGGGGACAGGTTGAGCATCAGTCAGAGGGTGGTGAGCAATTGCATTGTGCATCACTTGTTTTGTACATTCTTTTATCATTATTATTATTATTATTATTATTATTATTATTTTCTCCTCCTCTGCTGTCCTATTAAACTGTCTTTACCTCAACCTACAGGATTTACTTTTTTTCTGATTCTCTCCCCCATCCCACCAGGGCAGAGGGGAGAGGGTGAGCAAGTGGCTGTGTGGTGCTTAGTTGCTGACTGGGTTTAAACCACGACAACAGCACAGACATAAGCACAGACACAGACCAAGCACATCTACGCAGTATTGCTCAGCTTACAGGTTAGTTGTCCAGCCGGCACTCTCAGGCATATGGTTGACTTGTACTAACCTCTGCAGCAAAACCTGAGTAAGAAATCTGTGGCTTTTCACTTCAGCCGTGCCTTCCCACCCATATGCTACCTCTTTCCTTATGCTGTTATTACTGGTTTTGAGTTTGTGCAATAAACTGAATCACTGAAAGAATTATGATAAAAGGAATCATTTGGAAGAAAAAAAAGAAATCCTGATCATTTGGTGATAACTTTTCAGTGTGTCCCATAGGTAGCTTCATAGAAAGAAGAGAGAGGTACACAGCAGGACAGGACTGGAAACATGGTTGGGCTTGGTGGTTTGAGTGGGAGGGAAGGCAGGTGTACTTGTCACAGCCAATGCATTGGGCAACTATTCCCTCAGCACAGAGAACTCTATGTAAAATTAGCTTACTTTTGCTAATTAACACAACAGAGGAAATCAAAAGCCCAGTTCTGTGACAGAGCAGAAATAAGGGCATCCTAAAAGCAGCGATAGCTAGAAACTCTCAACCTATCCAATACACAGTGTGGAGGGTCTCCACAGGACTTTTCGAGTGCCAGTACATAGATTCTTTTGATAATGATACTCTATGGGGTCAGTAAAGGCAGGAAAGCCTTCTTCATTTCAGTCATTTGTTAGATTTGACACTGCTATTGAGTAAGGACATAATCCTTCAGATGCCGAACACACAACTCCTACCAACTTCACATTAGTGGCTCTCGGGGAGAACCTTCACCTGAAATACATATTTAGGATAGAGATATAAAACCAAGTACTCCAGTTGCTCTAGCAGATTATGGAGGGATTTACAAATAAAACACATTCTGAGTGCTTGAGGTCCATTTTGGCAGCTCTTAAATCTTTTTTCTTATTGAAAACTGCTGTTTGCTACAGTATGTATAAAGATTGGATTTTGCTATACTGGCAGCATTTCAATATATAAAAGCACCACAGAACACGGAATCAAAGCTCTGTAACTAATTAAACTTCACAGGAAATGCTAACATGTATTTCTTAAGGAGAAGATTAGTGTGGTAGCAACTGTTACATCACTTACCTAGAATGAACTCAACAGCTCCATTTGTAGCTGCCATTTGTCCTCATTCATTGTTAACAGCCTTCTTCAAACTAACACTTGATAAAAATTAAAAGATTCTAATGCAGTACATTGGACTGTATGCTTAACACTCAAATAAATAAAACATGTCCCTAAGCATAATAACCTTCTTCAACTACAGGCAGAGCAGTTCCAAAATACTTCTGGATTTTATTTTAACTTAAACTTTCTTACAATGTTGTAAAAATAAACTCGTGTAAGTGAATAAAGATAACCCAAGAACCACATTTATATATAAAATTGTCTTAAAGAGGCCAGTAATTCAATTTGTTTTCACTAGTGTTGCACTGAGAGCATGCCTAACCAAATGCCCATTCAAAGACCAGCAAACCAGCATCAGTCAAATCAGCGGACTTCCTTCACCTACCACCTTTGCTTATTTAAACAAACCAAGGGACATGGAATGTAACTCTCTGTTCTATTGAAGGGTTACAAACACAGACTGAAAAAGCAAATTAACCCTCTGAGGAGAGGGCAATTCTGAAACAAAATGGTATTTTAGGGAACTATTTTCTGAGATCGAGCTTGAAGAATAATAGTGCTAAATATTCTACTGAAGTTTGAAAACTCAAAGCTTTCTTAGTTAAAACAATATACATCTTTGATAGCTTATATCAATGGCTATGGTAGCTTTGCAGAGTATTGTTTATGAATATAATACATACATAGTGCTGGGTTTAATATTTTATTTGAATGACGTTTAATGTTATGCAAAATAAATTGTTATGTTACATCCACTGTGACATCAACTAAAATGTGAACTAGTTTGCATAGGTTAGTACTTTGGGCAGCATGATGTTGCTCTAGTCCACCAAGGCTTAAATATTCACAGTGTAGAGGAAGAAACAGGAATTAAAGCATTTCTACTAAAATATATTTTAATAGCTGGTGTTAACTTTCTGCATAACAAAAGCCAAATTAAGATGATACAACATATGATCCAAGAGTAAGTATAGCTGTCCTTTGAAAAACAATTGTTACCTTCATAACTGTATACTCCCAAATACAGTACAGTTTTGCAAAATAACTAAAACTTTACACACTTTAAAGCAAACATAAGCCAAACTGCACAGCGGTTCATTTTTGCTTTTTATATCACACTGCAAAAACCAACAGCTGAGAGAGTTTCCACATCATGCTAATCAATGTCAATACAGCCATTGCTGTCTTCCAATGGTCTAGCAACTTCTAATAGTAATATTAAATACACATGATTGAAATGCTACAGTATAGCTTATTTTCCCCCCTAAAATAATAATAATTAAACAAATGTCAACAACAACTGGATTACAACTTAAGTACAATATGCAAATTCTATTTATCAGACACAAGAAGCATATGAAATTCCTTTGAATATACTGTTGTAGTGCAGGCAGTTTAGGAAATATAGCTTTCAGGCTTTCTTTCAAAAGGAGAGATGGGGTTCCTATGGATAAAGCTGGAGAAAATCACTAAAGCATTGCAAAATGGTTTATTCTTCTACAGCTCACCAGTACTTTGCATTTGCCAGCACATCAGTTTGGAGATCTTCTTTCAACAGCATCTTTTGTCTGTTTCAGTATATTATTTAAACATTTACTAACTAAAGCATATTCTGTATTTTAAATGGAGTATTAATCAACACAATTAAAATCTAACGTTTTATACCCTGTACCACTTTCTGCCAAAGACTCCTGTATTTGTCGTTTCTTTTTCATTATATAAGATGACATGCAGTCACTGTACAATAAAAACTAGAATTATTACCTTTCCCAAGTATTAGAGACCTTCCATATCCCCGAGGAATACTTGGTAAGGACACATTTGTCAAAAATATAATCCATGGGAGGTGATTCTCTGTCAAATCCCAATCTGCTGAATCGGTTTATGGTATGTCAAATGTAATCAAGAAAACCGTGTTTCATCAAGATTAAATGCTAATGTTCCATAATGAAAAATTACAACTGCAGTATCTGTAAGTAGCTTTGTTTAGAAAATGAAGATTAGCCAGGCAAGAAAGAGTAATGAAAAGCAAGGCACCCATTTGTTCTTGTATATATGTATGAATATGCTCTATGCTGTTTTCTACATTTATACTCGTGTTAGCAAGAATTACAGCACATTGTATCTTCTTTATTTCTAAAATGCTTAAAATTTGCATGTGTGAACTTCCAACCTGAACTCTGGAACATCTTGGGAAATTTGGCTCCTTAAAAGTCTTTTCCTTTCCCCAGAAAAATCTTGTCTACAGGAAGAAAGTACAGTGAGGGGAACATGCTGTGTTAAAAAGGAATATATACCTTAAAGGTGACAAGACAGCATATAACATCTGTTCACCCCTATATCCCACTGCATGTAACAGGCTCCAGCATATGCCTTGTAAAACCTGTGCTGGCACAATTTAGTTGCTGACTTACTTTCCCTACCTTACAAATTTTAGATCTTAAAAAACATTTTTATAATTGCACTCTGATAATTTTGGGCCTTTGATAGCATTGCTTAGAACAAAGCTGCATAATGACACTAAAGTTTGTTTTATATCAAAAAGCAGGAACCATTCCATCTAAACACGAATGACTAAGCATATACAACATAAAAACCTGACTACATGAATGAGTAACTTAAAACAGATCTTAATAATTCTGCTGACACACCATTCTCAAGAGAAATACAATTCACATACTGTTTTGTTTTCTTGACCTTTCTTATTTTGCAAATTGCTTTAGCTGCTTTGCCAGGCTAATGAATATTCAAAATTCAGAAAGGAAATTTTATTTCCATTGTTTAGCATAACATAGTCCTCTAATGCCATCAAATGCTCATTTTCTGATTTACTTTTCACTACACATACAGTGTTCAACACTGCAAGCCGTCTTCTCACTTAGGAAGAATGCTAGTGTATTTATAGGTGGAGACTTTCTTTTTTGTAAGTCACTAAAAATTGCAATTTGATGCAAGATATCTATGCCCTATATTTCTTTTTATTAATATCTGGCTAACAAACTAACAACTTGTTTTTATTGTTGTCAGCATTACACAGCTAACAGAGCAGCACAGCAGCAAGCGATAGCCAATTCTGCCTCAGGCATCATCAGAAAAAATTTGCCAGACATCGTAAGATGGGATTCCTTTCCTTGCTGGTGATGGCTGGTGATGAAAACCAACACAGAAGCAGACTGCTTGTTTCAGAGCTTCTAGCTCAGCTTACCACATCAGCCTTTTGAAAAAGCCATTTGACCTGCAAAGTTTCCTAATTTAACGTGGAAGTCACCAGTAATGCATAAGGGTCTGTTGCAGCAGCTCTATATGCAAAACTTTCAAGAATTTTAAATGACAGCAGTGTCACCCATACAGACTGTGTATTTACAGTATCACATCCCTGGTTTTAAACCACATTTTTTTGAAGTTAGATGCTCCTGGTCAGCTTTAGCCTTGAAATTAGGCAGCTGACAAGAAAGCACAGGCAATTCCACAGTCACAGACATTTTTTAATTTTTTTTTTTAATGCAGTCATTCCACCCTGTTTGGCAGCTGGGATCAGCCCCCTGTTAGCAACACCTAAAAAAATTGCGTAAGCTTTCCAATTCCTAATTGTATGCCAAAATAGAACTAGCAAGTATTTGCATTGACAACTTTCAGTTGACGTAACAAATCCATACTGCCTTCCTTCTTTATTCTTTACATAGATACTGCAGGCTTGCTTACTTTGTGAAACGAGGAATACAAAATTGTCTATAAACCTCTATATTTAATCCTACTTTAAAAACTTCAGAAATGGAAGAAAGCCAGCGCAGGCTCACCATTCTGAGAGATACTCCAAAATTAACTTCTCTAGCACGTGGCTGAACACCACAAATGATACTATCAGCAAAAAAATTTTCTTCCTTACACACATATGCATCCACATGAGTAAGTTCCCATGAGAATCTTTAACTCTTTTGTCCTTCCTCCCAGAGTTTCTCCCTGGGAGGGAACACGGCACCCTCCTGGCACCCAGTCCAAGCAAAAGCAACTTCCCTGTGACCCAAGCCTGCTGCCACAGTCCCTCTGACAGGTCCACAATGTCACCAGTTATTTGATCCTCTCCTCAGCCTCACAGACTGAGACCTGGATCTCTCAGTTCTGATCATAAGTTAATGGACACCAAATAGCGTATGTGAAGGTCTGTCAGCAAAATATTTTTACTGTTTTCTACGGATAGCTAAACTGAAGCATGATGGCATAGAGTATGTTGGACTCCTGTTTGGTTAGTTTTCCCTTCTGTGTCAGTTATGAGAAAGATTAAATCAGTAAAAGAAAACATAATATTTCTCCATCGTTAATCATTTGGCAAGCATACAACCCACTGTTGGATCACCAAGATTTTTTGGAGGAAACCAAAGCAATAGGCCATTGAGCTGAAATGCACTACAATAACCAGAGCTCTCCTCCGCTCCTCAAAGGTGCGAGTATTTCTGCAGCAGGGGTAGGTACGTTAGCTCATCAGCAAAGCAGCCATTAAGCGAGTTACCTGTGGCAAGAAGGAGGGATGTGACTGCAGGCTTTGTGTGACTGCACAGCACTGGGGCCTCATACAGACTATTTATTTACAGCAGTACAGGTGAAGGTAAAGGAACTAACAGGAAGTATTGGTTGTACATTGCCCTAAGGGAAGTTTCTATTTAAATGCTAAGTATTATTAGAAGGAAACAGAAGAACTGACAGGTTTTATACTCTAGATAGTCTTTGCAAGGAATTTTCTGTGGAAAAGATACCAAAGAACCATGAATCCCAGGCATGGATCTAACTGATGGACTGGGATGCAAGCAAAGCTGATAGAAGAGGTCACTGTTGGAAATAAGACAAAATGGGTAATCCAGAAATAAATGTGGGTATGCAAGAGTCGGGAAATTTTTGCTGTCAAAACAGACCTGTTTACTGTAAGGCTGCTGGGCAGTAGGGGTTTTTATTTGGTTTTTTTTATTAGCATATTATTTGTTATTTCAAATCATTGAATTATCTCCTCAACATTTTTATTTTTATTAGAATGCTAACTGCTCAAACATTAAACATCTCCCTAATCATTTGAAGATGTGTTCAAACTCAGTGTGTTAACCTCCTGTGACTTCAGAGTGCCATACAAAGTGAATCGATTTTCTGATTGTTTTTATAAAGAGAAATAATGTCTTTTAAGTGTAGGGAAAAGGTATTTCCCCTTTACAGCTAATTGACTGAAATCTTTATAGGATTGGCAGCACCAGGCTTCCATATATGTTTTTCATTTTGAGGGAGCACTATCGTAAGCAATGCTGTTTTCAAAGCTCTGAGCTTCTTGTTGATTATTTATCTTTACTTTAAAGGACTCTAAATTGGATTCTGAGTGAGAATGCAGACTGTTACAGCAGTGATAAAGTAATGAATATGTACTCTTTAAAGATTTTTCTGACTTTTTCTAAAAGGTTAGATTTTGAGTAAATCATAATAAAGCTCAAAGGACTAGAGACAAAAATTAGTTAACAAACTCAATATAATTTGCTGGAAGCATTCCTGTTTTCCCAGTTCTCTGAACAGTACCATACATCCAGCCATCATCAATTGGTTGCACATTGATGATATAATCACCATCCCTGAAGGAAACTTCATCTTCATCTTGAGCACTGTAGTCATACATAGCTCTGTATGTCCTCTGTTGAAGGAAAGAAAACAAGGCTGTAAAGTCTCAAGCTTAAACAGAGATAGATTCCTTCTCTTCTTTGCACAAAGAAAACGAAAAGAGCAGGGAAAAGAACAGAAGGAGCAAGGCAGAGAGAGAAATCACAAGTTACCTGTTGAAAAGAAACCGTACACCCTCCACACCGTCAAATATGCAGTGAATACAGCCCCTTTTTCTGAGTACCAAAATAATTATTTTTGTGAACCTATATTGTCCAAAGTCCTCATACAAAGAGATTTCAAGCCATTCACTGCCTCTTGAAATACTCCAACTGTTGTTTCACGTATTCACTAGTAACAGTTCATTACATCCAGCCATGGCTAGCTGTGCTCCTGCTCCCTATTTGCATGATTCCCCAATAGCTTCTCCTGTGTCTTCGCTACAGAAAAGAAACACAGTCTTCATCCAGGTCATTAACTTTGCCATCTCACTGAATGTCCTTCATTTCATTAGGATTTTACCCCAGATTAAGAATTAGGAATATATTATTATCTAAGTAAAAAAAAAAAAAAAAAGACAAACAAGATTTCAAAAAGTCTGCAAAATAATTTTTATGAATACTCATTTTTGCATATTCAGGTAAAATATTGATCTAAACAGAACACAAAGTCCTGTCATTAGATAAGCCAAATTTCTCTACACCTCTGTCCACTGGAAGCCAAGATTTTCATTTTCTTTCTAAACAGAGTATTTATTTCCACTTATAACCAATAAAATGCTATCATTTACTGGAATTCAAAGTGCATTTTCCAACTCCGAGGAAACAGTCTACCCTTGTATCTTAACAGCAGAACAAACCTAGCTCATTTTAAAATTCCCAGGAGTACTTTCTTTTCCTTACCCTGTCTCTCGACAGAAGTCAAGAGCAGTTCAAGCATCACTGATAATATTTAATTTCCCTACCAGCAATTTTTGATATGTCACCATACCTAGCTGAACTTTTCTGGTACAGTGACTTAAAGAGAAAAAAGGTAAAAACGGTCAATGTTTCAGTTAATGCCTAGAACTATTGTCTGAACCTTTTAAGAGACAGTAAACTTTGTTCTGCTTCCCAGCTGAGGAAAACAATTCTGGATTAGTTTTAGCCCATGTCATATATGGGTTTTTGAGGGTTTTTAATGAAATTATTTTCAGAAAAGATGGAGATTCCTCCACACACAGTTAGTAGGCCATTTGTCACGTGCTGGAAATTTGTGATCATCTAATTCAAACACTACAGGGCAACTCATTATTACTGTTCCCATGCTAGAAATACACTTTTTGTCTTGATTCTGCCTTCATCACTGGTAGTGCAGATTAAACACTACAGAGAAATCAACTCCTGGTTAAACACTGGAGACCACTAGTTTTCCTGACAAGCCCACTCTGAACTGTATTTGAGTCTTGCTCTGTGTAATTGTTCTCTGCCGTGCCTTGTAATGTTGCTGCCCTACAGGCTGTGACCGAGAGTGATTTTCAACCAAAGGTATGTGGTTTCTTGACGGTTCCTCAATGTCTTCCAAGTGTTCATGGAAGGTGATGAAAAAAAAGCATCATTGTTTATGCACTACATCGAAGCAACTAATTGGGAAGGTTCTATCATCACCAAAAATTCCTTAAAGATTCATAAACTAGAAAACTAGTGGTTGGAAGGCCCTAAAGAATGGTCTCTGCCTTTGAGAATTTTTTTTTTTCCAACTATTTCAACCAATCTCTCTACTGAGCCTTGAAACTATTTTTCCAACTATTTCAACTGATCTCTCTACTGAGCCTTGAAACTAACTCCAAAAAGCAGTGAAAAAATATGCTATTACAACAAGCTCAGCAGCAGTTAGTCCTTTAAACAATTTATTTCAAAAAAAAGGTCCATTTAAGAAAAATGGTCGTAAATCCATATCTGGCATAAGGCAAAGAACAGATTTTCCTCTGAGCCATGCTTATATGTCTCCCTTAAATGGGCAAAGACTAGGGGAAGAGATTAAATGTTTTATTAAACTAACATATAATTGGAAAAAAACAGAGAAGTTTTTGCTCACCCAGAAGGATGCTCACTTATCCTTAGAACATCATGGTATAGGACGTACTACTGCTGTCTCCTTTAAGGCAGCTTGACTACATCACCGTGGTGGCACAGTTGTGAAGACAAGCTGATAATTTCAAACTTTAAAAAAATTTATTAGGGCCCTAAATGCTGCTGAGAAACCTAAATTTATGGCCTTAACACCTAATTAGGTACTAAATGGCTGTCAGGAGAAATCTCCATAATAATCCTGTTAGCATTTAATGCCTAATTATCACTTCAGAGTGTAGTCTGGGCTATATAATTGAGAATTACAATGCTTAAAGGACTCAAAGCAGGGATTTTTAAAATGCATTTTAGTGAATTATTCCTCTGTCGGTAGTGAGTTTAGGAGGTACTGAGAGCACAAGAGGGTATAAGAAAAGGTTGGGGTTTTGTAAAATAGTCAAATACTCACTTATCTCCCACCTCCTCAAAGGTCTAATGTGCAGCTACTGCTTAGACAGAACAGTAAGTCTTGTGCATATGAACTACTGAAGCCCAGCTCTCTCATTCTCAGCTCCCCAGCCAGATGTGAGCTGACAGATGCATACTTCCACTTCACCCACCAGTTTATACTTATTCTATGGATCGCTCCTTGCAAGGAAAAGTACCTGTTGCAGCATCCTTCACATAGAACAGCTATCAAGGAAAGCCAATTTGCAACCTAGGTTCTGTTTTCCTGCCACTTTTAAGTTAGCTAAAGACATGAGAACACCCTCTGTTATCTTCCAAAGAGGCAAACAGCCTTCAGGGGTCTGTTATAAAACATTATGTACTCTGAGCAACAATTTAATTCAGCCCATTATGCAGAACTGCTCATAGAAAGTGAGTATAAGTTAAGAATCAGAAAATAACACAATTTATCTAGGGAAAAAAATCTACCCAGAGACTGTGTTAGGATCATGCTCAAAATTAAATAAACCAGAATTTGAAAACTTAAAAATTAGAAAATTTCTATTTCTCAGTATAGGAAATTGGTGGACGTGATTATAAAATGAACTTATGTCTTTTGGGGACTCTGATTTGATGACAGTGCAACAAACCAGCTGAAAGGAGTAGGTTTTACTACAGCAGCTAAATCTCCAATCATCTCCACCCTGATATAACCCATGGGATCTTAACCACTCTCACCCTAGAGATGTCCCAGCCAAACTCGGGCACTGATGGGTGACTCCCATCAGTCACCTTCATTGTTACCTTCATTGCTTTTAGTTAAGTCTCAAAAACTGCTTGTGCTTTGAGACCAGTATTCAGGCTGGGATTTCTTTCCTCCCATCTCGTCCCCCTCTTACTTTCTTCTCTTACTTCTTTCTTCCCTCTGCCTGGCTTAGCCAGACAAGGCTGCATCTCTGGCGGTACTGCTCCAAGCCCAGAACTGAACAGGCAGCTCAAAGCAATGAACCTAACATTGTGTAAGTTTGTCAGATCTCCTAGGGCATGTCCACACAGCATTTGAAAAGTGCTGCAACACTGCCTTCCATCTTCAGTCTGTGCAAATCACTACACTTAAACACATCCCCAGCCAGAGGTTTCCCCCAGCACATACTGGGAACCACCTGTGCCATCCCAATAGCTGAGTGTAACATGCCCAGCACACCTGGATAAGCTGCATAAGCTAAAGAAAAGATAGTCTTTTGATGTGAAGGTGGAAAGACAAGGGAGCATGGCCAGGTTTCTAGCTGCCTCCGAGATGCCACTTTTTTTTTGAGCAGAATCATCACCCTGGGGGGTGATAAGATCACACTCTGTCTTCCTTACCAGACTGGCAAGTTAGCATTCAGCACCAGGCCAGCAGTCCTTGATTTTCTCCCTCTGGAAATGTTTGGGTTTTATTGTCTTCAAGGAAACCTACTCACTCTTTAACAGCAACAAGATCCATTCAAACTATGATCTTTGCTGTTTCCTTTTTCCCCATAATAAACAGCTATTATCACTTAAAAGAATGTCAAATGGCAACAGGTTCACAAAAGGGTTAAGAAATCCTATTGAAAGGAGACACTCAGTCAATCCTTTATTTTTTTAAATGCTTTAACTTCACTCCCTTCCTTTTCCTACTACCTTTGTATTCCCAGTTCTGGAAGGAGAGACAAATGATGATTCTCAAGATGATTGAAATGATATTGTTTCAACAGGCAGCCCAGCAAGTAAGTTACTGGGAGACAGAGATATCAGGGAAATAGTAGCCATCTACCTGCCCAGATAGCTGCGAAGGCTGCGAAGTGCATTTCGAGATTTGCAGGCATCTCCGTTCTCTATCTGCTGGATTTGAAGGCTGCTTTGCTTCCCACTGAGAAGCAAATCTGCTGGCAAAGCCCAGGCTTCCAGGTCTCCCATTTTTTTGACTCTGGCCCTTTTGGAAAGCAGCCAGCTCCCCAGGTGCCTTGTGATATCCTTGGAAATCAATGGTTGATTCCAGTATCAGCTGCCTCACAGCTGTCAGGCAGGTGTCCAAGGAGTTTCCCAGGTTATTGGATCACCCAAAGATGCAGGTATCTGGATCCCAGACTTCCCAGCAAGTTAGCCCCCTCAGCCCCCAAGCAGCTGAGAAACTGGCAAGCCTGAAAGCACCCAAACCTCCCAGAATGCCATGATCTTTACAATATAAAATGCCATGGACTTTCAGTCTTAAAGAAAAATACAAGTTTCAGCTAATCTTGAAAACAGGTTTTTTCAGCTCAGCAACCTCTCAGTTTGGTTCATAATTAAATACTTCATCATCTCTAAAAAAGGTGACAGAGGTCATAAATATATATCCGTTCAAAACAGTTTAGAATTCAAAATTACAAGTTGCTATTTTTAAGGTAAAATGTGACTGGATCCAAACTATGAAATCTCTAGACAGTGATATGATAAAAAAATATGATAACCATTAAAACTGTACTTTATATATAAGAGTTCAAAAAGAAAAAAGAAGCTCAATTTCCTAAAAACCCCAGCTGAGCACCCATTCAGCTCTCCTTCCATGACCAGTTACTTCTAAAACGAAATATTCACTCCAGCTTTACTTTGCCATCCACCACAATTAAGAACTTCATGACTGTGGCCATGGCTTCATGGTAAAGCTTCTTCCCAGTCACCCAGCGATCGAGTATAACTTGATTTGGATCAGGCACGAGTGGGTGCGTGACTGTTCTGTTGAATTAGAAAGGGCGCACCAATATGGAGTCTGAGCTAGCTTTATACAAGCAGAGATGAGTAATATGAATAGGCACAAAGCCTGCTAGTACAAAATCAGCCAGTCAAAAAATTGTAAACAAATTTAAACCAACCGAGTGATCTTAAGAGACCAGTGGTTTTCATCCAGCGCTAGGAGCCTGAATTCATCACAGAGCATAACATCAAAGCTCAGCCTGTGAAATACTGTCCCAGTGTTTACTATTTGTTTTAGCAGATAGAAGATTCAGTTATTTCTCTGCCTTCTGGA